>NC_037594.1:18172926-18772926 GCF_003073045.1 Pomacea canaliculata | reverse complement strand
CAATCTTTTATTACAGCTTAATATAAGTTGATCTTAGCCTTAGAGCAAAACAGCCTGACATAACTGTTACACATGACCACACGGCATATTAACAAATGGGAAACATTTATTGCAACTCACAGAGATCTTCAGTTGAGCAGTCTCGAAACCTGCTGCTGGGTCTGCGTAGTGGCTGTCTTTTTAGAAGCTGCACAATTCCATTCATTTGCCTGAAAACAGAGAGCTCCAGCAATCCTCTTCTTGCTTCTGGTAAGGTTAATGCATTGCTGAGACTTGTTCGTAGGTGGTCAAAGTCTACTCCTAACTGCTGTGCACCATATAAGCTGAAAAATGAAAAGATGAAAGCATATAGGTTTTTTAAACACACTACTAATGCATTTTTATCAACACTGATCCTGTGCTCAACGTGTTCCACTGTCACACCTTAAGGACAATTTTTTTTCAGAAAGAGAATGAGGCAAAGACAGAGATTATGACAGGAAGGAAACTGATCATTACCTAAACTTTATCTTGTCCTTCAGAAATAAGGAAGTCCATGCTCCAGACAGTGCAGTTATGGCAGCTGTCAGTACAGTAAGCTGTAAGACAACAGGTAGCTTGCTGATGCCTTCCATCACTGGCTGTAGCACATTCTCCCATACCTGGAGCACATAGCTGCTGGCATCCTCAGGAAACTCTGGCATCACAAGCAAGCAATTTTAAAAAATGAAGGAAGATTTCAATATATAACACAGAATTCAGCTCTTCTTATATGGCAGCATGTAACTGGTGACTTTATTGTCATAAGTCAACTGCATATGTGTAATTGCAGTTTTTATTTGTATGATTTTCCTAGCAGTTAACAAACTCCTATGTGGGCAGCAGAAGTGTATGTGTGAATGCACGCATCCACGCCAAATAGATATGCAAATATCAGTAACAGAACAAACTGTTTTCATTGGCTTAAGTAGTTTTGTTTACAGATGAATTTTGTATAGAACTTATTTTTAATGTTATCATTCTGTTATATTTTAGTTAAACATAAAGTTGATGATGATTATTTAGCATGGAATTCCAGCATGTGGCCAAAATCTTGGCATTGTACATGATCAGACGAAGCATCAGTAATACCCAAACAGAGAATGATAGGGACAGGTTCCCTCTTTCTCTCTTAAAAGCACATATGCTCCCACACACACCATGATTGACTTTAAATTAATTTTTAAATACTCTGGAGGAATGTAATTGCTACAACAATGTTCCTATTATGGATTCGTTTGTTAAAAGCAGCTGAAGGGCCTTACATGCTATGTATGGAAAATGAACAAGCTCATGTTAAAAAATGATTACTTGCCTGGAGGTACTTTGCGACGCCAGTACTTGGCAGGAGGCAGGACATCTTGGAAAAATGAGCTACAACGCTGGTTAAACTTCTCGGCAAAAAGCTTCACTGCTGACTCTTCCAGTCCCTACAACAAACCTCTTAAATAGTCTCAAGTGTTCAAAACATTCCCCAAAACTAAAACATACCCCCAAAATAAGCCTATGCATGAATATGAGCCAGACAATACTGAAACACACAAACACAAATACAGAAATAGATATATCACATTGTGCCACTATGCTAACCTGTATCTGTGTGCTGACAGAACTGATCTGCTGCAAGGTTTCATTCAAGTGGGCTAAGACAAGCTGGTCCAAAAGGGAAGAACTGGAGGTTGCTTGGTTGCTGACCAATGTCTGCAGCAGATGTGTTGCCCTGCGGCTACAGTCAGCCAAAATCTAAAAGGAAACATTGGAGCAATGTCATTAGATAATGTGCTCACAATGTCAAGGCAATAAGCTCTGGCATTATATGTTTCCACAATTTTCAATCCTATGACATCTAAAAACAAAAGCAAAATGGCTTTGCAAACAAAAGTACAGGATTTGCCAGGCTAGCAAGTACAAAGGATGTTAAGTATATGCAGTTGCACAAAAAGTAGAATGCATCTACCAGCTAACTCACTTTCACATCTGTGCAGGCAAAGAAGATGTACATTTTCACATTCCATGATGACAGAAAGTGATGCAGCTTGCTGGCCAACCATGCATAAGCAGCCTGGCAGGTAACTAGCACCCGGGCCACCACACTGGACACCAGGCTTAAGTCGAGGTCATAAGGGGGCATCAGGTCTGCTGACTCTGCAGCCAAACAAACAAAAAAACAAAGTGTTAAGCTCTGTAAGATCATCCTACTTACATGAAAAAGGCACCTCAAAATACTAATTTCAACAAATCTGTTGACAAAAGGCATGAATGTGTAATTTATTGCTGACTAATGCAGTTTAGAAGTGAATGTCAATACCCTACTGGCTCGTCTTCATTATATTAAATGTATTTTGAATGAGCGTCAGAAGCAATGGATGACACTTTGACAAACTGACAAGTCTACAGTCTTCCCTTACAGAAGTCTGACATGTTTCAAACACTATGTGGAATTCTAGATATGACACCGCATAAGTTTAGCCAACTAAGAAACAATATGTGAACTATTATAAAACAGATTTTTGTCAAAAATTTAATTTCTATCTGACTTGCATAACGCTAACAAATGTAATGTCAGCCATGTGCACTTACCTGCGTGCACTTGTCTCATGTTGCGGCACATCTCCAGCAGCAAAGTCAGGAGTGGGCGGTAGGCCTCTCGCAGCAGCTGGCCAGATCGTGTGCTGTACTGGTTCTCTCCAGCATGGCATGGAATACACTTGTCTGTCTGCTGACTGCTGCTGGCAGCAGTCATGTCTGCAAAAATCCAGCAGAGGGGGTTAAAATACCAGCCCCAGGATTGGGGTATACAGGTAAGTGCCTGAACTGTAACTGATGGGGATTGGGGAAGGGAAATGAAAATTAGTGTTTTATGTGGAGCCAGCAACTGGGAAAAACAGCTGTCCCTTTAAGCAGGTTCCCCCTAGTTTAAAAAAAGAAAAAAAAAACTGTGGTAAAGTGAGATCTGAACCCCATACATCCAATTCCGTCTGCACTCATGACAAGTCATTGAACCAACAGACTGCCATGAGATAGAGGGAGGTGGAAATTGGTGTTAAATGCCAAGTCATCAACTAAGGCTATATCACAACAAGGCAGCCAGCCCTGTAAACAGATGGCACATGCAGAGAAAGAATAGTGTGCCCGAGACAAGATCTGAACCTAAGAAAACCAATCCTCACTGTATTGGTGACTGGCGCTAACAGTTGCACCACTGGACTGACCCTGTGAGTTGGAACAAGAACGAAGAAAAACAGTGTGAACGGTGCCCACAACAGCACAAAAACGCATACAAGAAAGCAAAAAATATTGTAGTTGACTTTTGTTGATTTTGCATATATAGTTGGAGTAGGAGAGGTGGGGGAGTGGGGCATAATAAATCTGATTATTTGGAAATTAAATTAAATCTTTTTAAATGTTGTATTATGCGTTATTGCAGGCATTGGTCCTGTGAAAGATAGAAAATCTCCTCCCCCTACACCTACACTTTCCTTCTTTCCTCCCTGTGGAATTTCCTCCAAACTTCCCAGCACGCCTTGATTCATGCGCTGTTGAGACTTCCGCTTATTTTCCTGTCAGGAGATTGCGCTGTGCTTAGTGTTTCCATTTCAGAATTATTGTCACTGTACCCACCTTCTCTCCCCTACCCTTCCTTCTCCCCTCTTACTCGCCTCTCATGGGTGCCGTCTGTCAAGAAACATACAATCGTCATAAAAATAAAATATTCCCTTTGGTTTATTAACAAAGGCTAAATAAGGTCTTCTTGCAACATGCTCGTACTCTTGGCAAAATCGCTGTAAATGTTGGGTTTTTTTTTCGTTGCTTCGTGCCAACAAGGCTTCTGTCATTTCAAATAGCGCCCTCTTTCAGTCATAATCACGTTTTGCTACCTGTACGCTTCAAAGGTAAAGGTTAGCGGATAGCCACGTGGTTAGAGAACTAGTGTCTGAACACAGAAGCGCGTCGGTTCGATACTCCTGAGGCGCCCCAACCGCTCCCCGACCCCCACCCCAGTCGACCCAGCTGTCGCCAATGGGTACCTGATTCCACATAGGATTGGGGGGAGGTGAGGCAGCGATAATTGCTGGCACCGAGAAACGGTGCAGTCTCCAACATCTGAAAAGGTCAGGGGATGAGCTTTTACTTTTACTCTTCAACACCCGTTGCGTCGAAAGCCTGAGAAACTCGTCCGCCTGTCCAGGCAATGGCCGCACGACGACAGGCACACACCGAGCTGGCAGCTCTCGGGCTTCAGCACGGCAGGAAGCGGTTGTGTGCTACAGTTTGCTAACTTCACTACCCAGGGAGCAGCCTACCAAAGCATCCACTACAAATGATTGCCCCGGAGAGGGACGGGGAAAAGAGTGCCCGATTAGCAATCCAGACATAATCACATCTGGCTCTAAACTGTCAAAGCGCTGCGGTTTGAGGGAATTGCCGAAAACAGGTTGGAGATTTGTATTGCCCAAACGCTTCAACCACCGAACTTTCATCGCAGATATCGCTTTCCTGTCTCCTATATGGCCATTCGGCGCCCATAGTCCCTCCCCCGCGCTATTCAATACATCCGCTTTTTAGTTTAATTTTTTTTTTTTTGTAAGCTCGTAACCTCCCACCCACACACACCTCCTTGAAAGAATTTATTTACTTGTTTGCGTATTCCGTCATTTAGCAGCAGGCACAAGCGCCTGATCGTTTCTCTCAGAGTGCCCTGGGTAACCAATCTTGCCAAACAGCCGCCTGCACAGCTCCTCTGCGAAAATATCTCACCGGCTGATGGTCGTCGGCTAATGGAGGATGGGGGCGATGGCCCTCTCCAGGGCACTGAGACGGATAGACTGCACTCCCGCCGGTGTCGCAGACCGACACCCCTTCTGGAGGAAGAGGGGCTGAGGTGATTTAATGCGTGAAACACGCGGGCGTTTGGAGGCGACACTTCCGGACCTGGGTAATTCTGATAATGAAAGTTTTTTTTTTTTTGGCAAGTGGCTAGCGTATTTGCATGGGACTGTAAACAATCCGTGCGACATCGACGCAGATTTTTTGTTTTAAACCACGAGCTTCAAATCACGGACACGAATCGTGCATACCGAGGCCGCTCCTAGTGTCTCTCGCTGTGACACGCAGCAGATCTCGCATAGTTGCGGTCCCTTCTGTAGCCTTCCCTCCCTTGTCGGAACGGATTTTCTCCATTACGAGCTTCCGCTACGTCCTGAACACGTGAAGTGCTTTAAAAAGGGTGTAACATTATAATTTCTCCGGTTGGATCATTTTTCATTGTTTTCTATTTAGTTTTTGAGGGTTTTTTTTTTTTGGTTTTTGATATTGTATTTCATGTTAGTTTGGGGATTTGGTTTTTTGTTGTTGTTGTTGTTGTTTGTTGTTGTTTTTTTTTGGTGGTGGTGGTGTTTGCTGTATTGAACGTTTTCGGTATCTAAGTGTGTGTATGAGTAATAAGGCTTTAAGAGTACATCTCTATCTGTGACTGTAAAGACTGAAAAGGCCGCACGTCATTAAAATGTTCGAGTTCTCTCTAGTCAAGGTGGGAAGAGGATACAGTCCTGGCTAACACTGCTGTAAAGCTTCAGTTTTCTTTTCAACGTATAATTAAAGTCAAAACTGCAAGTACTAGGTCGTGATTCGGCTACAAAAATCTGTGATTCACTAGTTTTAAACGTGATTACGGCTGGCACATTGCCCAGACTGAGTGCGCGAACATTTCATCGGTACAAGCAGAACGACGTTAACACTTTGTCCACCTCACTAACCTAGCGGAGATGTACAGCCAGGATAACCACGAAGGGAATGAACTCGGAGATACCAAATTTATGGCACCTTCTGCTTTTTTAAACAAACCAAAACCAAAATGAAAAAAAAAATCGCACTCTGCTGGTAAGGGACGTATTCACTCCCGTTGACTTTGTCATGCTCTGCCGCCCTATCTCTCCATCAGCTTGCTCTGTGTTCAAACCCGCCACAGAAAAACGTGGGAAAACACAGCAACTTCTTTTCGCGTTTTACAAGATTGTGCGAAGGAAATCAGTAGGCTGATGCACGAAAATTACATCGCCAATCTTTTTCTCTTCACCTTCACTACCCCCCAAACTCGCACCGCCGACCCCCCGCAAATTAAGACACTGTTATAATAACGTGTAAAAACAACAAACGCATTGTGGTACTCTGAAGAACAATGGAATGCGACAGCTAGTGGGTGTATGGTACTGCAAGATACTCTGGAATATTCAGCCAGTAACTACACAGCATTGCGGAGAACCCTGGAACCCGGCAGCTAGTGACCATGTAATACTGTAAGGAGCTATAAAATTCAGAAATTCGGGAACACGACAGCAAGCGGCTGAAAAACACTTGGCTTCGCCACGACTTCACTGAAGTGAGAAATATATCAGCGGTCTTCTAATCACGGGAACAGCAAGATGCTGGGGAAATAAAAATCAACGAAAGACTACGTCTATGTATTGTGAGCTCGCAGATCGTCTGCCTGTCGCTGTTACATCTGCATCTGTTGCCAGTTGAGTAGAGCTGTGATCTTGCAAGAAGAAACTTGATTCAGCGATTTGTCTTAATCCTTGCCAGAGTTAGGCTTAGGGTTGGTTTTCCTTGGCCAAGTTTCCATGGACAAACACAGCTGTGGTGGCCAAGGTTGTTCTGATGTAGTAGTGACAAGGCATCTCGAGAACACAAGTGAAAGTGTGACACACTGTGTGCTTTGCCTAGCTATGCCACAACAAAACTACCCGGTTAAAAATTACTCTTCAATGGACAGCTTTTCATTGTGATGACGACGATGATGATAATGAAGATCGAATTTATAAAGCGTATTTTTCCGTGTGGAGGCGAGCTTAATACACTGTACACAGACAGACTGTAAATGACCCGACAGTCAACCATACAAGAAACAAGCGGATGACACGAACAGAAAACATGAACGTTGTGGATGATGACGAAGAACTGAGGAGTGAGCGCAATAGTACGATTTATTATAAAAGCTATTTCTTAAAGACGTGGTCTTTGAGAGGGGTTGAAAGCTTCGAAAGTGGACACAGTTCGAAGAGAAAGAGGCAAAAAATTCCAAACAGTAGACCGAAGCAAGGAGTGTTGTCAATTGTCGAAGGCAACACAAGCAGACTGAAGAGACCGACTTGGGTGGTAAAATGTCAGAAGTTCACACAGGTATGCTGGGGCAAGGCCGTGAAGTAGCATGGTATGACCATCTTATAATTAATGAGAGCTCGCACTGACAGCTACTAAAAGCCCGAGGAAGAGGGGCTATAGTGTGGTCTACCTTTCGCTTACCAAGAAAATACAAGCGTCATTATCCTGGGCCCTTTGAAGATTGTACAGCAGGCGGTTAGGGATATCAGCGAGCAGAGAGTTGCAGTAAAAAAAAACAAAAGCAAACTTGAGTTTTTGGTGGCAAGGAACTGACAGAAAGGGATGTAGATGATCCTGCGAAGCTCAAGAAAGATGTACTTATTAACTGCACTGATGTGGCATTCAAGAAATAATACTGCGTTGATCACAACACAAAGATTTTGGATGGTCTAGAGAAAGATGTTCACCTAAGAAAAAGAAAACAACGATGGAAGGCACACATTTCAGTTTATTTGCAGAGGTTACTAGAAGGACCTCGATGTTGTATTCATTTAGCTTCAGTTTGTTGATAGCCATTCTTTCCCAGAGTCTGGTGTGCGTTGTGAGGTGGCACAGACCTGCTGAAGGTGAGACTCAAGGCTAGACGCCAGCAGCTGTACACCATCAACATTAATCTCATACAGATGCCAGGAAAAGGACGAAAGGAATACATTCGGAGATATCAAATTATATGACATCAATGCAAAAAACAACAACAACAACAACAAAACCGCATTCTCATGGCAGGGAACGCATTCACTCTCACGATCTTGTGCTCGGCTGCCCCATCTGCCCGTCTGCTTGCTCCAAGTTCAAGCCCGCCTAATAAAAAGGTAGGATAACAGCAACTGCTTTTTGCGTTAAACTAATTAAAATCGTGTATGAAAACCGTTATGGTGATGCACAAAATTACAGCGCCAATCTCTTTCTAATCTCCCCTCTCGACCCCGCAAATATGGCCAGAGTTATAGTGCTGTGCACAAAAATAACAGGCGCACTGTGGTAAACTGGAGAATACTAGCAGCTAGATAAAGTATGTCATTACAAGGAACCCTAGAAAATGGCAGCCAGTAACTATGTAGTACTGCGAGCAACACTGGAACACATAAGACACTGTTATGTGGTTATTACGTGAAACTGATGAAACAGCATTAATAGTGTAAACATGATTCGTATCTAACAGACTCTCTCTCTCACTGACAGAAAGACAGAGAGAATTTTATTACAAAACTAAGATCTTATGAGAAGCTGCACGATTCACGTTGAAATCTTGAAATTAGTCACAGGTCCAAAATTGTTCTTCATGTAGGGCCTCGTGAAGCCTCTTAACCTCAAAAGCGAACATTCAGAACTAAAAAATTCGAAGGATGAAGATGGTGAATACCACTGCCGCTGCAAGTATCAAAACGTCCGACTGTACACGCACCAGCAGACTTCCTTTGCAGCAAAAGACAACTTTCATGGAAGACGGCAACCAGACCGAGGAGGTGGATGGGATATTAAATGGGTCTCAAGGTACGCTGCCCATATTTCACTTGTACAGTCGACTTCACACAATCGTCCACAGCAAAATTCCAAGAGAGGAACGTGACCGTAGTCAAAAGAAAAAGGAGTTTAAGTCTTTCAACCACAGAAGCTTGAATCAGCAGTGAAGCACTAAACTTGAGCTGGAACAAAGTGTCTCAACCACAGCAGTTTGCAACAGTACAAAAGTAAGAAAGTGCGTTGGAACAGTCTTTCGGTAGTTTAAAACACCGCTAAAAAAAATAAATAAAGGAAACGTTTGTCGGGGATAAAAAAAAGGAAAATGGAACTGTGAGCAGTATGATTTGCAGATAGGCTTGAAGACGTGATCAGTTAAAGGTACAACCTGCTGAAAAGGTTTCCTACATCGATCATAAATCCAGAATACCGATAACTACCAACGGGAATTCTACCTATGCCTTCTCAGTCTTCTACAGTGCAAACATTGTTAAGTAATGTGTGGAAAAATAATCATTAAACGATCGGCACCGCGCAGACGGCAGTCAGGAAAGCGGACATCAAAGGCAATGGAATCACGTGATGGGGGCGAGCGTTAGAGCGCGAGAGAATAGAGACCGCTGAGGCCAAACCTACGAGACTACACAAGAGCGCGCCGACATGACGCCTCGTCTCGTGGCTCAACATGAATGCAACTGCAGCCCTCCAAGACTGAATAATTCATCGGACAATGCTTACGTAGCTCACGGTCAAAATTCTGAGTAATGTGCAACTCTTAACACGTTCAAATAAGCATACGTGTATCCCTGACTACACAACGCTTTCCACGCAAAGGTAGCAGTTAATGTAACACAACAGCAAGCAATGCTTATTTCTTCTTTCTTGTTTGCTTTCTCTCTCTCTCTGATCAGCATAAAACGGATTTGAAATTATAAACAATAATTCCAAGAATACGACCCGAACAGTGGCGAGAACAGCTCTTATCCACAGCATATTCCGTCCATTTTTAAATTTCGTTTTTAATTGTGATCTCTACTATCGAAGTAAACATTAAAAATCTATAAAGCAAGCAAAGCTACCTCAATGTACATCACTAAACAACAAAGCGCGCTCTTGTTTTTTGTTTTGTTTGTTTGGTTGTTTGTCTAGGTAAAAATCACCAAAAGTATCACTGGTTTCATGCAAATTGTGTGGTACTTGTGACTAAGCTTACTTACTCGAATCCCATGCCGCGAAGGCAGACAAAGCATGCAGTCTCACCACAACCCCAAGAAGCGGCGATATGGATCCAGAAGGAAATATGTCTGGAAACAAAACAAACCTTATTTAAAGAATAAAAAGTATCTTCAAAACTTCAGTGATTAAAATAAAACGTATCAAATTTTATTGACTAGAAACTGCATTTTATGTTCACATTCTACTGTAATCAGTAGAATTTATAAGATGCTCAGTATTCTAATCGATAGAATTCGTTCAAAAGAATTTTAGTGTACAACTGAGAATGGAGTAAATTTTAATATAAAAGAGTAAGGAATATTGACATATAAGAAATTTTGTAACATTTGGACCAGTTTAAAAAAGGTAATGCAAACTCTTTAGAATCAGATATATTTCCTTAATTTCGACGTTAAGAAGTACTGTAATTATCAAACAGCCTTTTTTTTTTTTTTTTACGAAGAAAAATATTTTTCTCTTCTTTAATTTTCACAAATCAAAATGTTAAGTTCTTTAAAGACTGGTGTTCAACAAATCCCTTGAATAAGAAATAGTTCGTGTTCTTTATTTTTTTCTCCCCAGTGTCATAACCAAAGTGGTGCAGAGACACCTTCCAACAGCTGGGATTAACAAACCGCAACAGAAAGCAGCTAAAAAATAGCTGTGATGAGCAGTATGAGCCTGTGTGCAGTAAGCACAACTCTGGTACTGTGTCTCTGGAGACAGCCAGCCCCATTACTGCAGATAAAAATTAATAATAATAAGTGCTGAAAAACGCGGGTGCGTCATGTCTTCATGGACTGACATCAAACACAACAAACGGTTTTCATACAAATTCGTCTTTTATCATCGACCATACAGAATGGCTCGTATAGCAGCTGACAAAGCGGCAACCTTTCATCTCCAGTGTCGTTATTGTCAAGCAATATGCCTGGTGTTACAGGAATGCCAACAGACTGCATTGAGGAGAAAAAAAACAACTCAACAGCAGGCATGGCGCAGCCCATGCTGTCCCTGTGCCAGTGTAAGCCAGTGCAGTTGAGTGTGGCAAAAGAGAGCGAGCTATAGTTTACACATGCTGCCGACAGCCAGCCAGACAGGCGTGCTCGGAGCGCCTCAAGGGAATAGAGACAGCAATATGCTTTTCTCCCCGTTTCCTCCCCAACCAGCTACCCAGGCTGGCAAAACACCATCTTGATTTTGCTGATGCTGGGAAATTATAGTAACTGGAAAAGGAAGATAAAACTTTTGATCTGTTCGTCAGTCTCGTTATTATCGTCTTCGCCGTCGGAGACAATAACTTGGAGATCCAGACAAAAGAAAGCTGCCTTTAACATCCACTTTCGCGAGTTGTCAGTAATGAAAGTTCGCTTACCACCCCACCTAGCGCACGAAGAAACAATCCAAACCTACAGCAGCTCTGTAGCAACGTTTTTCCCCACTCCTCTCCCAATCCCCCCTTATCCACCCACGCCGTTGAGACGAAAAACGACTTCGTACCTTTGACGCAGATGTGCTCCACCATGTGGCGCAGCATGGCGCAGACCGTGTCCCGTTGCAGGAAGATGGAGCCTAGCTCGGAGCGCAATAGTCCCACCCGGTTGGTCCATGCCGGCTCGTCTAGGAAGAGGTCCAGGTTGCGGCCGAAGTGCTGCCACAGCGTGTCCATGTAGGTGGCCACCACCTGCGTGCGGATTGACGTGTCAGCGTTGTCGCCCCACGACACCGTCTTGCGCCGAGAGTCCGAGCGGGACAGCACGGGCGTCTCGCCTTGCGCTTTAGGCGGCCGCGACACCACGGGGCTCAGGGGCACTTTAAAGTCCGTCCTAGCCTTGGCCTTAGACCGGCCGTGGTGGTGGTTGTGATGCGAGTTATTGTTGCTGGTGGCGTCATTCTTGCGGAGGAGGGAGGTCGAGTTGCACACGATTTGCAGGAAGTTGTCCGCGAACTGTTGCTCCTTCTGCGAGAACTCCACCAGGGGCGAGGGTAATCCCGACAAGTCCGGCACGCGCACCGAGCCCACATGGAGTAAGGCAAGGTTCAAGCTGGCCTGGCTGCCGCCCACTGCTTCACCTGCTGCCACCGGCGGGGGCGACGACAAGAAACGCGAGTGTAAGTGCACGCCGCTGACACTGGACACGGGGTCGTCCTCCCACTCGAAAGGCGGCAGGTGAGTGGCTGTGCGGAGGGCGGCCAGAAAAGCATCGCTGGCGGTGAAGAAGCGGTGCGTCAGCAGCGCAGCGTAGCGGGAGCGCTCGTTGGCCAAGATGCCCAGCACCTTGTGGAAGGGCACGGCGCGGATACCGTCACTCAACCGCCTGCCGGAGTTGGCCAAGGCAGGGTGGAGGTAGAGAGACGGCAGGTGACGGGCGGCGAGTGACGACTGCGGTGAGTACACGCCCTCCGCGACCACGTGCGCACGGAAGCTGACTACGATGGTGTTGAAATCCTCCAGGCCTCGTGTGATGTTCCACAGGACGTCGGCAGTCAGGGCGTCCAGGGCGCAGTGCGCGAGCACCTCGAAGCCCACGTGGACCAGGCGGTCCATCAGGAAGATAGCGCGGTCGCACAGCGCCCCCAGGGTACGCCGGACCGCAGCCAGCTCGCGACAGAAGAAGCCGAGCAAGGGCTGCGCCCAGCGGCCGGTGTTGATGCGTTGCTTGACAGAGTTCCAGTGGCCGGCGTGCACACGCAGGTCCTCGCAAAGGGCGTTGAGGCAGTACAGCTTGCTGACTGGCGCGTCCAGCAGGCAGCCGTGGCGGATGGCGTAGGCGGTGCGGTACTCAGCGCTCAGCAAGGCCTCCAGCTCCTCCACGAAGAGTTGTGCGCTGCGCACGCGGTACAGGCAGTCCCGCAGCAGCTCCAGCCCTGCCCGCTCCTCCAGCAAGCGCCGCAGCTGACTGTAGTAGCCGCCCAGCTTGACGCCGCGCCGGCAGTGTACGAAGTGGCTGCCTCCGTGGTCCGGATTGCGCTTACAGGCGTGGCGGCCAGGGCCCAACAGATGGAACGCCTTGCGCAGCAGCTTGCATGCGTCCTCGGCGTCGCTGGGGTCGAAGACACTCTCCACGGAGGAGAAGGACTGGTCCATCTCCATCTCGTAGCCGTACATATGGCACGGCACGTCTGGCGGCTCCTCTTCGTCCACCGGCTTGGCTTTGCCGATGGCGTGGATGGAGGGCAGGCGGCCCGCAGGGCGGGCACTGTAGCCATGATACACCGGCTCGTACATGTTCCCGTGGCACGGTGGCTAGTCCTCACGGCCTTACAAGTCGCTCGTGGGATGCGCCCATTGCCCGTGCTCAGTAAGCCAAGTGGCCGACAGTTATGCATGAAGTCTCGCGGCTTCCGTCAAAAGCCTCTTTTGTGGTGTCTTGGACGTCCACCGACTCTCTTGTCCCTTCGGTGACGGACTCCTTGTGACCAGGATGCTGCATGACCCACATACGGTGCTGCCGGTATCCAACACGCTTTTGTCAAGAAACAAAGTGAAGAAAATTCCGCCTGAAAAGAAGATGGGAATAAACTGTTATATTTTAAACTAGACTACAAAACAGATGTGCATGTCTGTGTAAGGGAGGGAGACAATTACAAACATCTGCCTGTGGAACAGGAGCGAGTCGAAAAGCTACTAGCGACGTTGCATGAGACATCAGGTACTCCATACTAAGCCCCTGGTTTATGCATGAACACATCTATCTGGATTACTTGCCAGTTCCCTCCACTTTTCTCTTTCACTTTCTTACCAAAATACAAATGTAAGGTATCTAACGAGAGCATAAATCCCTCAAAGCACTCAGAAACTACAGGACTGGCAGATAAAATGTAATATGCATAAGTTCAAACATGTGCGTGCGTGTATGTTTGTGTGTGTGTGAGAGAGAGAGAGAGAGAGAGTAGGGTTGTTTAAGTTTATAGACATAAAAACTGCGGTACCCTTATACCATGGGTGGGCAAAGTACGGCCCCCCCTTTTTTTTTTTTTTTTGGACCGGCCCATCAGCCAAAATGCGAAGTGAACTTGTTTTAATATTTTTTTTATTTTACTTAAGCTAATTTGGTTGAAAGTCAATTTATCAAATACGACTTAGTGTGAAGACTTATCATCAATCAACATTCTAACAGAAAAAGTACAAAATTAACAACGCGTCTGACGTGTTTGACGGAGTTGTGAGAGAGCATCTGTGGCGCTTGATGTAGATCGTGTCACTTCCACGAGATCACAGAAAGACTCAACACTTTTCTTAACAGTCACACGAGGGAAGCAGCGACAGCGTTCTCAGACCTGTCTGGTCTAGGGCAGAAGCATTCAGAATCGTTCAGAAGCACCAATGGGGAACTGCGACATCATCTCTCACTGTCTACTCTACAGCGCTCGTTTCCCGCAAACGAACCTCCGTCTTTCGCCATAATACACGGGCTGACTCTGTTTAGCATGCAAAGCATGGGATGAAGCTGTTTTCCAGCCCCAACACAAAATAGTTCACTCGCTACGACTGCCACGTTCTCTATAACACTATTTTCGTAAAGGCCTACGACTGCCCAGCTTTAATTCACTAAACATATTTTTTTTTCTCTCCCCCACCCCTTCTCCCTAGCTTATCCCATCAACTGTCCATAAAAAATTATTGTGCACAAATCTCTTTGCAGACGAAGCTAAATATTGCAGGGATAGCATTACTCAGATATGGAAAATGCCATCCACATTATAACCGCCATAATCATCGGCAATGTCTGATTTAATCGTTAAAGCTATTGCGCAGATCCTCTCTCCTACCGTATTTAGCTGCTGGTTTAGACCGACAAAAAAGGATGGGGGGATTAGAAGTGGCTTCTCCACTCCTCATTCAACGCAGTGGTCAAGTGCCCAAGTCTCCGCTGATTTATATTCCAGCGTCGACAGCCGGCGGACACTCACCATAACGCGATCCATCACTACACTTCGCAGAGGGGAAGCCGGCGGCGGGGATCGCAATCAACCAGTACACTTTTAAACGCCCGCCTTTTCGCTGCCGCCGCGATGTCCAGTTATAAAGCTGCTGACAACCCGGACCTAATCCTGTCGGCATTTCTTCCAATTTTGTTCAATGCATTAAGCCAACGTTCGCACGCTCACACTCAGAGCATGCGCGCCCGCGAGCACTCGACCAACGTCTTCTGCGCGTGAGCTCGTGAAATCTCAAGCGTCCTCTCGCCAAAATTATCCGATCGCGACGTTGGATTCCGAGGGAAACAAACAAATAAAAGCAGCCAATACGAGGTCCCGCCAACACCATCGATCAAGGTCACAAGCATGTCCGGTTCTATCAGACCCGACGACCATGCCCTCAACCTTGAGTTCGATGCAGAATTGTTTTCGTGACTAGTTGCCATGTGGTTGTATAGAAGGGGTGGGGATGGTAGGAGGCGTACAAACTCTCCTCCGGTTTTCTGGGCAGCGCCTGCTGGATGGTCATGGTGGATTTTTTCCACCAGAAAGCCACACGTGGCTAATCCAGGTTCCACAAAAAAGCATAACATTGTGAAGCGCCTCACAAATAGAATTTAAGACTGAGATCGGAGAAAAGATGTCATCTGTGTACTTACTGACCTAAAATAAAATGTAAGGCAAACAGGCTGTAAAGAGTTCAAGCAGAGCGAACTTCTATCTTCCAAGAGTTGATACTTCCTCCAAGAAAAGAATGTGCGGTTATAAGGTGGATGAAATTTTCTACATCTGAGTAATGCTAACCCTGCAATATTTTGCTTCTCTGCCGATAGAGGCCTTAAAGTAGCGCGCGAGAACTGGCACCAAAAAGTGTTCCAGCACCGAAACGACAAAGAATGACAATAAAACTGACTGATAACATCCTTCTCAACTTACAGGGAGTAAAGCGGGGTCTTACTCAAACCAGCACCAGCAGTCGCAGTCTGTGGAGGTACCCTCACGTGCCAGAAGCAGCAACGATGTCGTCAGCCCTTACCAGTTCTGCTAAACCCTGATCAAAGGTTCCGGACTGAAGCTAACCTGCAAAACAGATCAGCAATGTCATTTTGATAAGCTTGTCGAGATCCTTCGCCGGAGACCCATACAGGGAATATAACCACAATAAAATTGTTACTGGCCTCTATTAATGAATCTGAAACTCTCGTCTGTGCCTGCAGGCTGAAATATGGATTGGGTTGAACATCGGGGTTAGAGCTGTCGTACAGAGTAATACATACAGCAGCCTACTGATTTGTGTACTACCGCACATTAATCCTCCCTTTGATCGTCTGATCATGGCTAGCGGCAAGATATCCTCCTTCATCATGGATACGCATAGTCGTCTATGGAGGGAAGCGTTCTCTACCTTCGCATTCAATTTCTTGACCCAGCAGTCTCCATCATAAAAAATCACTTTCATGTTTTACTGCCGGTCCTTTTTGCATACTATTTTGTTAAGCTCTAAAATGAATTGACTTCTCAGTAACTCCGAAATGAAATCGTGCAAAATATAATACATCTATATAATCTGTAAAAAAAAATCAAAATATATTTTTAAATATGCAAATTATAATACACCTATAAATAAGTAGATCTATTTTACGAAGTTGAAAGAAAGAATGCTTGTCATTAATGTTTGTCAAAATAAAAAAAAAAAACAAACAAAATACATAAAGAAAAAAGTTCAATATTCCTCACAAATCACCTTAAAGAGAACAAATGCTTCAAGGTTACGAAGATGAAAGATAAACATTTCTAATGTTATGTATTTGTCCCGGAAATAATGTTAACTTACGAGTTACTGAACACAAAGAGATGTAAGTCCAAGGAAAAGATGGCGTTGCTATCGGCAACACAGAAAGCAATCATGTTCGTCTGCCATGAAGGTGTCTCTGACTTGCAAGGTTGGGTTTTTTTTTTTCCTCTTGCGTGCGAAGCCGTATCCCATTTATGTCCTACATTGCATTCTCCGCGTGCAAAGCCCGATCATTTCTGTCCTACATCCTATTATCTTGTGTGCGCCGAACCCGCCGCCATCGGCGAGCAAAGCACGTCATCACCCGAGGCCACGGCAACAGATTGGATGGTAAGCTACCTTCAGTGGACCGGGAACAAAACGGCGGGCTCCTCTGTGCACAAATAACCTGGAAGTCCTAGCCCTGAGTCGCTATGCCAACACTTCGAATCCAAGACGGATTCAGACCGGAGGGAACCTTAACATTTATTGTTTACCTCCCAGTCCATATCCACGATAAAGATCGCCAGGCAAGCGTGAACGACTTCAGAAGGAGATGCAGCAAATCGCTTTCAATAGCTGTTCAACGCTTCTACGGTCGATAAGACGCGACCTTTCCTGTCTTTTCTTCTTTCTTTCGCGGAAATACCCTTCAGCTGAAAGACTGAAATGTCACAATGTTTTAGGCCTCGCGGTAATATCAATAGTTAAGACTCCATGCCATAATTGGTCGACAAACTGTTCTTCCTTGTGAGCGGGTTAGCCGCTAGACGCTGCTTTTGTCAACTCCGGCCTGAACAATACATTCAACACTCCTGGTGGTAAAATTCGGGTACTATTATCATTGCAGAAGAATTATCACCTGCCAATAAAGCGAGTTTTGAAAGCTCAAACTTCTTCAATGCAAAAAATTATCCTTTTTATTCCTATCACAGAAATTTGCTAGCGCAAATTGGCTAAAGACTTCGAAATTCTCTCAGACTGCAATGTTGAGGACACAACACCTTCGTAGATATCGTCTAAACGTCAATCTGTTGTCTGTTCTGACGATTTAGTTAACATACCATTGCACAACATTTCTCATTTTATTATTTTTACCGTCCCTCGCGACCTTGTCCTGTCCTCCGTACTGTATTTAATCGCTCCCTGCCATCTGCTTCCCTGCAACCACAGCGCAAACAGTACGTAGACGACGGTCAGGGATCGTAGTTACGATGATCAAAAGTATCGTCAACAACGCTCTCCCGCCGTGGGTACGACACGTGCCAGACTCGATGAATATGCACCGGAAATGGGGACACTACCATTGCCAGACCGTCAGATCTTGCCGAGACAATCGATTGGGGACCGTCAAACGCTAGTCTCGGGCAGTTCAAATTTCTGCCAGTATGTGAGAGGCAAAACACTGCTCCGATTTGGGTTGGGGGTGATGGTTTTTTTTATTTAATTTTTTTTTTTTTTTTTTTGTAACCTCCTTACTGCAAAATCTAAGAGTGGCACGGCAATTTCTCATTCACGTGAAGAGAAAAAAACTGAAGCAGAAACCAATGTCCCAAAACATATATCTGACGTATCTCTCCTCCTGTTTTGTTCCTTTACCTTTTCACAACAAACGACATACTTTGTTCTTTTTTTCACTATTCCATCTTGCATATACAATATCTAATGGAGGACAAAAATGAGGGACATTGCTCTCAACTCGCAGCTCACACACAGCTGCTGTCTAGCCATTCAGACAGTAGACAAGCCATCGACTAAGTTTCTCCTATCAAGGGTAACGCATGATTCCTGCTTGTCTGTCGGAGCGTAAACCGATTATTACAACGCGCATCTCGACTGCAGCTGCTTTCAACGCTGCTTGCCACTAAAATAAGAAATAAAAAAATCATCATTCAGGGCCTCCCTTGCAGCATAAAAGTCGCTGTTGCTGCCGCTTTCCCGTAAATTTCTGCACGCAGCAGTTAAGTCCTCGTTCCGCAATTTGCGAGAAGGTGCCGACGGAGAGCGGCAAAAGGTGAAGGAAAGTTCAAGCCCAGGCTCAGCACTCTATCAGGCGAGATTAGTGGCTAGCAGCATAAATGGTAATGTTCCCCGTCTAAACACGTGACGACGACTTGAGCCATTAGCCCGCGACGAACGTGACGTGGCTGCTGGAGCGGATCGAAGACAGAGCCACGCGTCCTCCCGTGAACTGGAGCTGTGACGTCAATAGAACGGGTAGGAAGGAAGGGAGCGGGTCGCGAAGCAGCGCTCAACACCCGTTTAATGCAAAGATTTCGCAACCTCGTGGTTTATGCGGTCTGTCGCTAACCCGCCCAATGTGGCAATAGCATCGCGAAGACAGAACCTGGCAGAAAGTGCGAACCAAAGAGGAAAAAAAATATATATATGGTAATTTGTTGAATAACAAGATTGCTGCAGGTGTTCTGTTTATATTGTGTTTTATGATTGCCCCTAACGCCGAGATGCTCCACTTCAAATAATTACGACTATGCTAACGTTCGCTGCTGCTAACCGATCATTTCATCATTATGAACGAGGCGTTTTCCGAAATGAAGCACGGACTTTCAGTAAATTTTTTGTCTCATCGATTGTCGAGCTTGCTCAACTGCACCAAACTATTCGGAAACTGATATTCATCTGATACACAAAAGCTGTGGGCAGGATGTACATAAAGTGAGAAAATCCGCGGTTCATAGAGTGCAGAGGAACAAAACGAAATTGAGAACGAGAGAGTAAAGACGATAACTAGGATTGCTTCCCACGTCCTCTCTCTGTTCAGCTTCCATAGACCTTTCGAGTCCCTGCTTTTAAAAGACCACCTCTCAAAAAACAAAACAAAAAAAAAAACAACAAAAAAAACAACAACAAACAAACTGAAAGGCAGAGGACTTAAAGGCGGGTTTCACTTTCCTGTGCACACATCAACATCTTGTCATTGATCATTCACAATCCAGTTCAGCGTCTCTATTTTTTTTTCCTCGAAAACGGTGAAGAAAAGGCCACAGCTACCTAGTAATAATCAATAAGAAACAGCCATCAACTGATAAGGTGTCTCTGTATTTGCATGCTGACTCGGTTCTCAAGTCTCGGGGTTGTGCCCGCTGACAGCCAGCGGTAACGTTTGGCTTTGTGGCCACCCCGCCGTGAAGTTACCAGCGCTAGTCCACATTGAGACGATCGTAATGACCGTTATAACCCAATACAAAGTAATGTCGCGAGGTAACAAAGTATCGGAACATATCACGGCAGCATCTGTCGTCTCCAACCTCAGACACTACTGGTGTCTCTCTCTATCACTCGCACACACAATTTTTCTAGGACGTGTATGCACTTGTAGTTGGTCGAGTGAGCTCGAGAGCTAATCGCTGCAAAACGTTTGTCCACCGCCACTGATAGAATCAGAAACACGAGAAGGACTGTACATCAACGCCAGTGCCGAGCACGGCACATATAAACGAAACCGTAGCGACCAAACAAGGATGTTTGCTTACCTCTGCCTTGTGGGCGGCGGTAATGAAACCGCATGACGTCACTTCCAGGAAAGACGAGATGGCCATCAGACCTAGCAACAGGTGTGCTCCAATAAAACATCTGCTGCAATAGGTGTTATCGTCATCGGGGAAAGCCAGTCATGTTTAGTTTTTTGAGTCAGAAACCCCATGGAGGATAGCAGCCTAGCCAAATACATTTTCGCTCGTTCCGCACAAATAATCCTCAACCTATATCATCCCACTCTGTCCATATGTAAAATTTTCATCAATGCTGGAACCGACTTTTCTCGTAGACTAAGATGTCTTTTCCCGAGAAATGCTAATAGATCAATGACCTTGAGTGGCTGTTGCCGTCAAAAAAACAAAGTTTGTCTTCTGAGTCAGTCTTCTATCAGCTGCTAATGCATTTTGCAAGCAAAGGCGGCCGCACGGCTCCAGTGCTGCGTCTAGACACAACCGGTATCTACAACAGCATGACTTCCTTTCCTGTGGCTGCGGTGGAAGCGGTTACCTTTAGACACGTCTCTCTCATACCCATCATTTCAATTATGGCCCCTTTCCTTTTGCTTGCCCCTCCCCATTCTCCACCCTCTCTGAAAGCCTGGCAAGGCCCCAGATGATCCAATCAGTTGAACCCGCACCCCTTCAAACAACAGCGCAGTAAAAACCCATCATCATCCCACAGATTCACAACATTCGTATACGCGAGATTCATCGTCAAGCGCAGTAATTTAGAATATATATACTTTCTATTTGGGCTTTAACCGTCTGAGTGTCACGTGTTGTAATAACACGTGTTCTAAAGTTTCTGCAGGGGTCTTCCTAAAACCTTAGTTCTCCCCTGAAGGTAGAAAACTCTGCAATGACCCTACAGTTGTCAAAGGCAGGTATTTTCCCCCAAGTTATCGCAGACAAACTGACAAAACCGAAGCTCTTCAGCTTCTACCCTTTAATAAATACCGCGAAGAGTCAGAAAATATTCTTTGTTTAAAAAAAAAAAAAGAAGGAACTGTCTAATTCAGTTTATCATGCTTAGTCTGAACGGGTTCCGGACTTTGATCAAGAAAAGTTAAAAATATCCAAAAGACCATTACCAGTTCTTCACAACCAAAACAAAATAAAAATAAGGGAAAAAAACACACCACATGCGTCAAGAACAAAAATGGTAAGTGTTTAACATCCTGATTATCAACAGCCACCAGCCACCCGTGTACACACCGCGAGACCCGAGAGAAGCGCCAGACAAACAATGCAGGCCGACTTCATGCAGCTCTCCGGCAGCCGCGCAGCCAGGCCCCGAGGAAAGTGCAGGAAGCTAACAGCAAGCGGCAGACTGCACAAAGCGAGGAAAGGGAGGCGGCACAGGGCGCCTGGACACTAATCTCTTGTCGAGCTCAGAGACTGGCACTCCCTGTGAAAATCCCGGTCTTACTCGGGCCAAAACGCGGGTTACTGCTGCAGCACACCAAGACCCCCTCGGTGTTTCTCGCCGTCTCCTGATCCTTAGCCTTATACCGGCTAAAAATTGTTTCTTTTCTTCCCTTTTTTCTTCTTCAAGTCATTTTTCTGTCCTCTCTCTCTGGGGGAATATAGTCAAAATGTTTGAGGCAATAAAAATCTGTATGTGTATGGATGGAAACTATCTTGTAATAAAATACGGTCCTACGCTGCGTGTGCGCGTGTTTGTGGGGAGGGATAGTCTCATACAATAAAATACTATGGACTGTGACAAGGACACAAAACTACACCCTTGCCCTTTCTTCATCTTCAGTGTCTTTTCAAAGACAAGTTCTATCCCCGGTTTATAACATTCAGGATCTGCCATCCTGGATTGAGATCTTGCCTGGGGCACGCTGTTCCTTTTTGGCACGTGGCACCCGTTAACTGATCCGGCTGCTTTGCCATCGCAACGCCTCAACGCTCAGTGTAGAACACACATACTTCACCCATCCATGCACCACAATTTATAACTCGATTTACAATCCCACCATAGACAGGATGGCCTCATCTGATATAACTATTCAAACCAAACAATCTTCAGAGAACCCGAAGCCGTCGCTGTTCTGACGACCTGGGCGACCGATCGTTAGAACTTGAAGTCAGGACTCCGTGACGCGCAGCACCTTGCTATACGATCTGTGAGTTGCGACATCCACGCACGCCAACGTTCCCGCAGCGTCATCGACTTCCATCTGATGGGCGCGGGGCTGGAGGTGACGGATGGAGGGGTAGGTACGCTATTATGCTGAGTCAGCAAATGAAAATCGGTACAAGACTCGTAGTGCATTCGATGCTGATTTTACCCGACAAACAATTGCAACCATCGCTAATGAAGGGACATATAAGGTGCGTGTGTGCCTGCATGCACAGGGCGCGTTTTGTGAGGGCTGAGAGGTGGTTGGGTGTTCGTCGGAAACCAGAGCTGGAAGGGAAGGCAGTGCAGTATTCAAGGTCAAGAGACTTCGAGGGTAGCTACGAAGTTGAGGATTTTTTACGAGCAGTCGGCAATATCTTCCTTCTGCGCCAATTTGTAATTTTAAAAAACCAACAAAAGTTGTCCCTATACTTTTTGATCACTGACGAGTGAAGTGTTTGAAACCGCCCCTATCTTGTGACGAGTATCTGGAGGGGGGATGCTATTTTGTTTCTGTTTTAAATTTTGTTTTGATTTGTTTGTTTTGTTTTGTTGGTTTTTGTTTTGTTTTTTGTTGTTTTTTTTTGTTTTGTTTTTTTTTGGGGGGGGGGGGTTAAGGAGAAGGGGTAGTTCTTTTCCGTAAGAGTTGTACCTATCTCCTTTCTCTCGTTTCGTTTACTTCCCTACCCCACTGCTACGGTCAGCTTGATTCACTGAGAAAACATCCGCTGCGCCACTCGTGTATCCGCCTCCGGCCTGGGACTGCGCTGCTCTAATCACTCGGCTCTCCTTCCAGTGCCACTATCGTACCGATTTTCTTTTGTTAACTCGACATAATCCTGTACAGCCTCCCCTCCTGCAGTCTACAGCAGCAACCCCTGCTGGTTGTTGCCTCCCCCACCACATCCCTCCCTAGTACGAGAGGAAAGACAGGCTGGGACAGCGGTACCCGAGACTCCGCAGGGTAATCGTCAGTTTACCTCTCCACCTGTTACGCGATCACCGCAAATATTAGCCCTGCGTGGGCGCTAGATGTTTTGGTGGGACGATGATCGCTGATGCTTGCAGCGATTCTCCCCCAAACGGACCCTCACTCGAAAAAAAAGAAAGAAGCCACTATAATACAACAGAAGAGCCGGAAGCCGGGCAACAGACTGCTTAAGTGGCAGATGCTACAGCCGACCGTGCCAGTGCGATCAATCAAAATTTATCATGATCAACTCCCCAGGGAGGGAGAGAGGGAGGGGAAGTGCTTCTGCTCCGGTTTCTCGACATGTCCTTCGGTCCCTGTGGGATCTTTACGAAATTTTCCTGAATGATGCAACAGTCCGAAATGAAAGAAGCCTTTACTGGGACTTACTTCTTAAGTCGACCCGTGCCTTTCTCTTAATGAGATGAACACACCATCCGCAGTAGTAGTCTGCTCCCCAGTCGCCAGAGGGAGTTCTAATCGTGACAGTTTACACCCACAGTGTTCGACTCACTGTCGACTTGATGATCGCATGCCTCTGACACAGACTCGTACTTCGAGCGACCTGCTCGTGCACACAGTGCTACTGTATGGATTCGTCAGTGTCGACATTCGAGTTAACAAGCTCAGTGCAGATTACAAGACTTTGTGCGAAACATGGAAGCCACACTCACAGGACCCCAGGAACCACTACTCTACATCCAAGGGACGTAAGCTGGTCTGGTTCGGCCCCGTGACCGGCACGACATTCTGTCGAAGACTGTTCTTTAAGGTATCTCGCAAGGTGATGGACGCTGAGGTGGTCAGAAGAACTGTCTGAGGCTGTGAGCTTTTTTCCAAACAAGTTTCATTTTGGATATTCATAACATCATTTAGAGACCCTACAAAATCACCTACTTTTTTAACCTAACCCTGCTCTGTTTGGTCAGCCTGTACGTGTCTGTCCTGTCATGTACTCGTGTATATCCTGTCTATCCCGTTATGAACGTCTCTTGCTTGTCTCTCACAATTTACGCTGCTATTGTCGTTGTTGCCATTCACTACACATACATTTCTTTTCCAATAAAAAAAGCTTATTGATTTACTGGAATAAGCGATTGCCTTGGTGGGTCGGATCAAACGATTTCACTGCCCGGAGGTTCCCCACCCTGTCGTAGAGGTTTCAAAGACAGAAATGTTCAATGAGAGACAATTCGTGCGCCAGTTGCGCGGCTCCTAAAAGGTTTTTAGAAAACTCAACAGCCACATTTTATTTATAGCCTCTGTATACTACTTCTGTTGAGCTGTCGCCGAGGTGACAGAAGAACAATAGGCAGCATATAGCAAGCCAAAAACCAAGTGCATGTAACCTCACAGAAAAACTGGGGAAAGTAAAATTAATTCCACCAAACGCCACACCCTGTCCATCCACTATAGATGTGCCTAGCACCCTTCAGGTATCAACTGCACCATTCCATCTCAAGGTCTCCTGTTCTTTCTGGGTTCTAGTGACAGCTGGCAGCAAGCTCCACAGAGAAGACACAGCATCAACATAGTAACTAACCAATCCGACATGTACATCATCCACCCTTCTTCAATCACCTGGTAACGGACGAATATTATTAGATCTTTATTTTTATTTAAGTGTATGTGTGTCATGTGACTGTATGAACTGTACAAAACTGCATTCGTTAGTTCGTTGATTCTTTCGTTCCTTGATTTTCTGTTTTGTTTGTTTTTCTCCTGGTTATGAGGGTACGAAGGCGCGCGGAGAATGCTGGTTAGCGAAGGACTTCAAAAACAATGCCCTCAGCTATGTCCATAAAGCTGAGATATTATTATTATTAATGTTCTTTATTATACAATAAAGGAATCTCAGGACCAGCGATCAGAATTAACGCCATGGCTTATGTAATTAAATAACACTGTAACCTATACTGAAAGTCTCTTCAATCTTTCTATCAACAAGCATTCCCCTCACTTGGTGCTGTTACTTGCACAAAGCATCAAGGCTGAATTGAAAACGACGATGCCAGAGAATTTGTCTGCTTGTGTTTGTACCGAGCCTGCCCTGTTTCTCAGACTGCTCGCGGTGCCCCTTTCCTAGCCACAGTGCAGACTTATGGTCACAAATATAAGAGACAAATGTGGGAACAGCCCGATAAAAAAATCAAGCACCTACTGAGTTTATTCTGCACCCATCAATGCCTCTGTAAAGTCTAGAATAAAAATAATAAATAAAACCCGCCCTGTCTAAGCCAAACAAATGAATACTTACGATTAGTCATGGAAGACTTTTTTTAAATGTTATTACACGAAATAAGGCGAGTAAGTCTGACAGCAGACATCTGCTAGCAGGTCATGTAATTTTGCTTTAGCTGTTCTTCCCGCTATCAGTCATGTTGTTCTCGGTAAACGGTACAAAGCAATTTTTATCAACAAGCTGTGTGAGTCATTGCTGAGGCAGTAGGAAGAGGAGCAATGATGAGGAGAGACAAAGAGTGTTATGCTCAGAATCAGCGTCACCGAAGAATACTAACCGAGCTTGCAATCTATGAGCTCGAACCATTCGCGCAGAGGTACTCGTACCACACACACAAAATCAACTGATTTTAATTTCGATGCGCTCTTCCGGAAATAATGAACCAACCAGAAAAGGGTACATGGGACAGAAAACTGACCTGTCCGTCGAGTAAAATGCATCACCTACATATAATGTATCACCTACTGATAAACCACTTACCTACATCCTGTAGATACCATAGATCCTCTGAATCCCTGGCTAACCCACGTCTACAACGTCAGCAGCGATGGAACGATCGAGCGAAAAGGAGAGTGACAAATGATGAGAGTGCTGTCTACCGCCTCACCCAGCTGTTCCACCACCCAAGTGTCTCATCACCAGGTATGCATTCATCTGCGTGCGGTTATGCTGCTGCGCGCTATTATTAGCACAGTAAACTAAACCGTTATGCCGGCTGCCACTCTTCAGAAGTAAGACACCTTTCCCACACTACCCCCTCACGGACGCCACGGCTCCATTGTGCCTCTTGAAGCATCCTTCTGTGGGATGGTCAACATTCATCCTAATGGTCAACACTTCAGCGACGACGGTCTGGCAGCGGTGTCGACCCAGATTCCGTATCGATGGTGCAGTTCTAATCCGAAAAAGCCAGATAACAGTGGACAGCGTCTGGTCCTCCTGTAGGCCACACGCTCTTTGTTGTCTTGTCCTCTATCGCTGCTCATTCGTCGCCAAGCTCTCAACGTCGGATGCAAGTCATCGCTGCGCTCCCAAACATCGACGTCTTTCACACGTCGCTTCTTCTCCATAAAACGGTTTCCGGTTAAAAATCACTACCCAGAAAATGTTAAATGTGAATGTGCTATGTGTGTACAGAATTAATAACACTGCAGTAACAAATAAAGTGCAAGCTCATATTAAATTAGAAACTAGACAAGTTTTCTTCATTTTGCATGTCTACAGTTGTGGTTTTTAATTTTGAAGACATCTCAAAAACACCAAATTTTTTATTTAAAAATAGCCTTCGCCCTCCTCAAAATTTAGGATTAAACGTTGTTTAATTTACAAAGATAAATAAAGCAGAGTGTGTGTGTGCGGCGGGCGAATGATGGACGGACGGGTGGCGGTTCAAACTTGGTGAAATCCATACCATCTTTGTCCTATCCTCACCAACTTCGTAAGAATATGCCTTTGATTCGATCACACACTATGGTTGGTATACATCTTCGCGAAGCATGTTTATCATTTCTCCGCTGTTAACGTTACCAGTAGTTCCAAAATACTACGCAGAATAAATTTCATGCCTCTAAAACGCAGAGGGGATTTGGACAAAGTCATAATCTGAGAAAGTATCCTAAAAAAGCAGACAGACAAGGATGAAGCTGTTTCCACCTCCACAAGATTTATATTTCTCCCTCCACTCAACAGGTCGTGTTCCCGATGCCGAACTGTCAACCTGTCAAGTTAGGAAACAAACTGTTCAGAAAAAGTCCGCTCTTATCACCGCACTATCGCAGCTTCGCCAACGCTCAACAAAAGTTATATTTGAGTTCTACGTATTACTCTACTTTCAATACATTTTTATTTTACTTTGACTGCACTATATTCATACACCTGGTAAGGTTATATTTGTAATTCGGCAACAGAAAGGCGTCATTTTAAAAAAGACTTGTGTTTTAGTGAACATAATAATGTGAATTTAACATCCGCCAACTGTAAACCTCATGGGACCATTTCCCGGCATCTTTTTTCTCCATTTTTAAAGACCACCGGTACTGAAGGCCGTTTTGCTAGATGCCCAACCGATGAGGCAGTCAGGCCGAGCTTTTCTCTTTCCCAACTTTCCTGCAAGCAGCCGGCGGACACCGTGGTGAAGAGGAGGGAGTAGTAGTCAGCCCGGTCATCCTTCAGATCAATATGCTCGCACGTTCCACCAAAACTGGCGTCCACCATGAAAACGTGCACAGAATAGCCAGGGACGCATTAAAGTTCTATGAATAGCTACACGGCCGGTGCTTTTGTTACATCAAAATCACTACCACACCGAACACCCACCCCCGTTCCAAACGCTTAAAGAGCGAAATTTTGGAAAGTGGAGAGAGGGAAAGTTCTGCTTCTGTTTGTCAGCCTCCCCTTCAAAACAATATTATCCTGCTGAAGATAACAGAATTATTTAAATTCATTTATAATACATGAAGGTATAGTAGAACAACCTGCACAAGACAATAAGGTCTAAGGAAACATACTACTTGAAGGACGAACATCTAGATCGAGTGGAGTGGAAAGGAGGGGGTTGGGCGAGAAGAGGGTGGGAGGGGGTTGGTGTTTTACGCCGTGCTAGCAACTATGGCTATATCTCGGCAAGGCAGCCAGCCCTGTAAACTGATGCCACGTGCAGAGAAAGAACAGCGTGCCCGAGACGAGAAATGAACTCTGGGCAGCCAACCTTCACTGTATTGGTGACAGGCGCTAACCGTTGCGCCAGGTTGGGCGAGAAGGGAAGACAGCAAAGTCATACAGCTAGTAACTAGCAAACAAACCCATTCACATCGGTAGCGTCCTGGATACCACAAGATCTTAAGTACACATAGCAGAGTACGGTCACGTTAAAGCGGTTTCGAGAGTTAAAAAAAAAACAACCCTTGTACTAAGCCCGAAGTAAGCAAAATGAGGATTCGCTTTTTCCATATACAATGCTGCGGCATTCTAGACTACCACACGATCACCCGCACATCTGTAGGTAATCTTATTGCTACACTACTCTCTCCTTCATGACAACGAAGCTAATTTTCCGCAGGCACTTTTTCTTCTCGGAATGTCTTGCTGGATAGGACGCGGCCAGGTTTATTGATCTGCCTATCATCTTTGCTTCGTGTAAACACAACAGGTATCCGAAACACTGCTTGCATTATCTATCCAAAAACGGGTACGTCAAGTGAACAAACATGTGTACCAACTGTTTATCGATGTTTGCAGACTGGCAGTGTACGCTAATCGGCTCATTGAAAACCTATCCTCTGTCACACATTTCTTATATTGGATTCCTTCTGGGTCAGGAGTTTTTCAGGACGCATGCACTTTTGAGAAACGAAAAGTCTGCATCTGGCTTCGGCCCGCGATTGTCTGGTTCGATTGATAAAAATTTTTTTTTTAAAAATTCAAAACTATCGCTTTTCAGTCGACAGGCGGAGAAGCTTTCGGTGTTCGATATTTTGCAGTTCCGATGCATTTTCTTTATCTCTAGCCACTTTTGTCTTTCTTCTCTACACTAAGATTTCTCGGTTGTCTAAGCAAAGCCGATGAAAGATAAATCAAAATCACCCATAAATCAGACGATGTCACTCCGGCTTTTCGGCGATCATGCTCGAAATTGTTCAGTCCTCGAGAGACAAAGTGGCGGCTGCCAGAGACATCCCTTCTCCTTGTCTTTGCTTTTAGCTGAGAAGTATTAGACTTAAGACAACCTTCCAAATAATCTCCTACCCTCTTCGTCGTCTCAAAATTTTTAAAAAATAAACGTAATGAACGTCTCCTTCTCTACCTCGCCCTCTCAACTTATTAAAAAAAAATGAACGTAATGAACATATCCTTCTCTACCCACCTCTTCACTCTCTCAAAATTTATAAAAGTGGAGTTTAGTATACGCTTCATTTATTGTCTGTTTCTCATCGTCACGACCTTCCATAAAAGATCTACTCACGAAAGAGCTCAGCAGATTACACTCATGTTCAAAATAAACCCCTATAAACCCTATAATAAACCCCTATAAAGGTGCTCAAAATAAACCCCTATCAAACACAGCTTTGAATCGGGTCGACCCAATATAAAACCTGCTTACAGGTCTTGAAATGAAACCAAAAACACGGATAAATTCACACACATACTTCTTCCTCCCCATCCAACAGCACAGGACACCTGCTCACAGTTTTAAAAAAATCATAAATCATCACCTTCTAGACATCGATACTGTCATCTTCATTTATCCGAAGAATATAGTCATCGCTGCAACACAGGTTGAATTATGACATGAACTGGAATTCGTGCAGCGCTGAACGATGATGTGTATATCCCTTAAAGAAACAAGAGATCCGAAAGTGTTGTTTTCCTCTTCAAATGCATGCATCTCCTTCGACAAAAAGATGCTGGCCACATGGCCCTCGCTAATAAACATCTCCAGTCTAAACATCGTGGAGGCAGCTGTCAAACCTTGTACTGAGCATGGCGAAATCACCCTCACAATGGTTCGTTATCGTCAGCACAATGAGCTTTGGCTTTTTTTTTTTTTCCCTGCTCTTATTCTCATGAAGCCACTTACTGGGCACCAACTAACATGAATAAGTGTCCAGCCGAAGTTGCTCTCCTGTACAGCGGGGCATGCGCAGAGGAGATCCACGTGTTGATAAGGGCAAAACGCCTCGTCTTCAGGTAATCGTGCGAGGTGAAGCTGCCTTCCAGTTGGGCGGACCTGGCTAAACTTCGAAGATGACTTTTTCAGCGCACTTGAACTTTTCAACCGGCCCTCTCAAGAAACCTAAACAGAATAACAGACCCTTTAAAAGAAGTGTTTGTTTTTCAGTGCAGTAATTGCAAACTGCAGTAAAACTTTGTGAGAAGACTGCGCCTCTTCAAAATATTCGCCTTCTGTCGGCCCTTCAAACACACGCTAAACTCAGAAAAAAACTTTTTAAAGTTGGGATGGGACGACTTGTACCCTGACGACATGTAGCAAGGTATGTATTCTGGTAATCTGGCCGTGAACGTTGGCAAACTCTGGCTCCGCCTGAGCATCTGCTTGCACTGCGTTCCCTGTCTCACCACTGCGGCAGGGTTTGCTGATGCGCCAGCCTCCAACACGTGCGTTTCGCGGCGTGACCCCGAGGAGTCTGTGGCGACCTCGCAGTTCGTGCCGATAATGTCTGCCATCCAAAGCACTGCCGAGGTGCGTGCGCGCACGAACATGCGTCACTGTGCGCACATGCACTCGCGCTCGAGAATGTGTGTGAGCGCGCGCGCGCACGCTGACGTGGTTGAGAACGTTTTCACGTGAGTGGAACGTTTCGCTGGTGTAGAGCTCCGCTCGTGCCGCTGTGTGTTGCTAGCATCTGTTGTTGAAGTTGTCGCAGCCTTCCTTCCTCGATGTGCGCTGCTTAAAAAGTTTACGTTGACTAAACAAAGGGCTTTACACACATTTATATTCTCCTCCCTTACAAAGACTTCTCGTCTGTCTTAATAAGCTAGACAAGAAAAAATAAACCCCTCCCTCCACACACACCAGGTGTTTTCCGACTATTTAACGCACTTTGGCCATTATTATAAGCAGCGCTGCTGCTGCTGCTGAATATGACGATAATGACGATGACGGCCGATGATAGTCGCTGCTATGGTTTTTGTTTGTTTTTTTTTTTTTATTTCACGCTTTGCCTTTCTACTTCTTGCGAGGTTAAATGCTTCAAAACTGAATATAGACTTGGTCACTGCCTCTAGTATCACATAGCTTACTCTCCGACACAACCCGAGTTTCTGGTAACTTTCTATTTAAACATTTCACAATGGTAAAAAGTCACTGAAAGTTTTGTTCCAACAACTTACAAACTTAATTTTTTTTAATCAGCGCGACTAATTGAAAATGCTATTTTCTGGTTTAATTAATAACAAAATATTCTGTACCACCAGTTGGTGAGTCAGTCTCGCTTCGAATAGAAATTTCTTCATTACTGAGAGCCTCTGCATATTGTTTATCTTTGCGTCAGGATGTCAAGTATCTACGAAAATTTCAGTAAGAAAAATACCTGGGTCTCTTTTTAAAAAAACATACACAACAGGATTTTCGTCTTTAGCAGGGAGGTAGCTCAGATCTGGAACCTCTACATATCTAAAATGTGTGTCATAACATTATCAGAACGAGCACACAAACAGCTGCCATTCCAGAAGAGTGCGACATTGCCAGCAAGGTGCATGCAGCATAGTGAGGTGAGGTAACGGTGGAGAATGCGAAGGAGAGAGACGGTTACATTTGTAAAGTATCAACCAAAAGGTGGTGGGGGTGGGGGAGAGATGAGAGGGGAGGGAAGAGCTCAAAGCAACTACGTCGGAACGGTGACGACCCACACCTCCGGGCAGGTTCTCCTATCGATTGCAAGAAACAGAGGTGATGACTCAACGTGCTTCTGGCAGTGGCAGAGTCTCGGCGGCTCGCTGTTGTCTGGCTCTGCCCTCTAGCCTGCTGGTATTTTGGTCATGTTTCGAGCAGGAGAAAGCGTTATCATGAGTGCACAGACACTGGGACTATGGACTGAACACGAGGAAGTTGTGAAAACTTCATTTTCAAGATACTATGCAACTTATTTCAGTATCTCCCACAGCAACCGAGAGGAGGAAGAAGGAAAAAAAATCAGCAGGCAAATGGAACAAGCACCTCTGAAATATACTGCAATGGAAAAAAAATGATTGTATCTATGGCAAGCTGCACCAGATAAAACCGATTGACTGAGTTATGAACCTCCAGATTCTTGTCGAACTTTATCCATAAAGAAGCTGGTCTTTTGTGGCAGTCACGTGAGGTTCACTTCTTGTTTTGGCAATCTCGAACAAATTCATGGTGTGTCTTCTCAGCCTAATTGTTCATGGTGTAGCCTGGCAGTCTCAGCTATGTTAAATTTATGATCACAGATTGTACAAATCCTCCATTTCCCTGTATCAACTCACAGAACCTTCTTTGTTTCTTATTTCTGAACCATATATCCCAGCTCAACCACTCATATTCTCCACAAACCTTCATATTCTTAGAATTCGTATTAATTCCATTTCCACAATCATCCTTTTCTACTTCTCACATGCTGCGATATTTGCATACAATATGGTCACATATATCAAAGCTGTCTTATGTCATGGTTTATCGTAAATACAAGTCTAAGCATGTACCAATTAAATCTCCTTACACAATGACACGCGAAGCTGTAAATGGTTTTCTCCACTTTAAAGGTGAACATGTACGGAGGGAACAAATATTTAAATGCACAAATACAAGTTCTGAAAACTAAACAGATTGGGAGGAGGGGGTTTCATGTTTTACACAACAAAATAATTTCACTCTGCTAATATCTATTCTGAATATTCAAATTCTTGGAAAGGTCATGACCTGCCAAATTTTCTTTCCAATCACAACCACCTAGGATTTTTTTTAAAGCTCAAAGCAAGAGGTACAGCTGTCTTTTACATGCCTCTGACATTCAACCTCCTCTCTCTCTTACTTCCATGTAGCTAAAATCAATACAGAAGCAGCAGGCCCTGTGTACCACTTTGATCTTTGATGAACTCTGCTTGGCCTACTGCTGGCACCTACAAGTGAATACAATATTAAGAGGCACCTAGCATACAAAAGAACTAATCATGGGGCTGACAAATTTGGGGCAGACCCATCCGTTTTTCAGAGCTGCCCAAAATTAAAAATAAATGCAAGAAACTATTGCAACTTCATTCCTGCATTTGTATTTGAATAATTGAACAGAAAGTTCTGGAAAAAATGTTAAGAAATTCTGGCACACACAACCTTTTCCATAAAAATTCAAGTCATTCTTCATTTTTAAAAAAAAGCCTACAATATGTAGAGAAAATCTTACTTTGGAGAGCCTACCTAAATACTAAGCCTTCTTTAGGATATAATTATTTAAACAAATAACTCTCAAGCAGCAACTGAAAATTCAGATCCAATAACACTGACATCCAAAAAAATCTAAGAAATATAAAGGTATCCCCTAATTCCTGCAAAATATCTGATTCACCAGCTATTCCCTGACATATCAGGAGAATCTATTTTTAATCAATCAAGATATGAAAAAGGAAATATATAATCATCAACACCAAATGATTGCAAATAAGCTTTAAAAGTATCATAATCAACAGTAGAATGATGGTCAAACAGGAAAGGAAAAAGATGTTATCAATTGGAAGAGAAGTTTTCAAATTTACTGCCACAGCTAAAAAACTAACATAATCTCTTTCATTCATATTTTGTATTCAAACTTCTGAAAACGGAATAAAAGGTAGATTAAAGTTTTCCAGCAGCTTCAAGGAACACACATCCTTCTAATAGAACATGGAATGCAGAATGTGAAAAGAAGTAAATTCATGACACTATATGTTACTGTTTTTCTTTGATTTTTTCCAAAGTGGTCTAAAACACACTTTTTGGTAGCAGTATCTAACTCTATCTTAAATTCAATTTTTAAAAAAGAGTAACATAATTTAGTGACTATGGATGAGAGATTCCTTTCATGAAAATATTAAAACATAAACTATTGTATTCAAACCATCAATATTATCCACAACATTGCTAAAAAAAAAACAAAAACAAAAACAAACAAACAAACAAAAAAAAAAACTGCAATGAATATATGCCGCCACTTTACCCAACCCTTCTATTTCACAACTGCAGGGGAGCACAGAACATAGTACTGTAAAAGTTTACAGAACATGATAAAGGAGAAACTGAAAACGATTTCAGTCGGTAGGCATAGCTGCAGCAATTTCTCTACTTTAGCGTCTTGCGCTCTAGCGAAGCAAAAAACAAAAAAACATGCATTCATGAGTCAGAGTTTAAAGATTTCTAACTCCGATTACTACGGATCCGATACGATACACATACATAGTTTGAATGTATCAGCCCCTACCTCTGCTTCTTCGCGTTGAAACTAATCGACACATAAAAAAACCCACATTGGTCTGGAAAAATCAGGCCATAAATTTACATCTGCAATGCTTACCTGATGACTCTTACTTTTGGTGATGCTTAGAATTCCCTCGAAAGCATGCCGTTAAGACACCACGGTTCTTTTTCCGCCATGTTGCCAAAACAATCGTCACGTGATCGCGGCCTAGTGCTGAAACAGTTAGCTCCCCTGTACACAAGGCCTCGGTTCCTCCACAAGAACAAAGTTTTGTTGGATTTGCCTTCTTATCAACGGTAAATGCACTGTATAAACAATCAGATCGCTTGTAAATTATTTAGCTGACTCGATTTAACCGAGGATCTCCCATTATTCGTTGGTTTACAGATTAGCTTGAAACACTAAGACGCGTTTAACAAAACAATAATTTAAATGCATATTAATAACTAACCTGGTATAGTTAATTGAGATCGCACAGATACTTCATCATAAAGTTACAGAACATCATTTATATCTTTTTTTTTTGTAAGTTTTTATCTCTCATTTTTTACGAGCACCGAAACCAAGCTAAGTCATATAGGTCTTTTGAACATAAGTTGCCAGCATAAATTCAAAAATTAAACTTTTCAGAATTATTGTTACACTCAAATAAGTATCAAATTAACTGTACTTGATGTAATTTACTGGCAGTAGCTAGTGGTTTTATGTAGCTGCTAGATTATTGCTGTTTAAATAGTGCAATTTGAGAAAGCTATTTAACAAAGGCCAAGTCTTGCTTAATATTTTTGGTCATGACCTAGTTTTATTCCTGCTATCAAACCTGGGTGTCACTTGACTGGTCCGCGTGCATAATTTCTAATAGGTAAACCGGATACCCTTTTGAGGCCCTATGCTCCTTGAGGAGTAAAGGACTAAAGCTAAACACCGGATACCAGGTTTAAGGGGTGACAATAATTACACCAGGGAAATAGGAGGTGTTTTAAAGAAAGCACGTGTTAACTGAAGCTGATGGAACACGAACCTTGCAACTAAATAATTCTGGTGAGTGTTGATGAGTTCAACTTTCTGAAAGCGATCGTAGGGTTAGTGTGAGCTAATAGAAGAGTGATTTTTATCTGACCGATAATCATGGTCAGGTTAAACGTAAAGCCATTTTGATCTCCAAATCTTTATTTTCAATATGACTTTGATGGTCTTCAGTAGTAAGCCAATGATTGGTTCTTTCTCCTTCAGTGTTAAATCAGAGTAACAAAATCACATTTGAAGCAATAATCATATTATATGTAGAATGATATAGTTGTTTAAATTACAGTATGAATCAGTAGAATGATTTATATATTAAACATATGCACACATTCATATACAAAGCCAAATAAATTGGAGTAAATGAACAATTCTGCAGTCTTTCTTATCTTCCTTGCAAATAACAAAGTGAAATCGATTACTAATATGGATTTCATAAAATCTGCATAAATTGAAGAAACAAGACTGGAAACATGCCCTTTACCTCTCATGACTTTTGTATCAGCATTTAGCAAGAATGCCAGGCAAAAATAATGTTACAGAACTAAATGAGCTAGAAAGGACAGCTTGGCTTGGATTTTGCCCCTCTTAGAAAAAATTCTTATGGCCTAAAAATTACCAGTTTCCTAAGTATTAAATTATTCAAATCAAAATGTGTAATCTTTTGGTATTTGTTTTGTAGAATAAAAATGAGTTCAACACAAGTTTAAATTAGTGTTTGCAAACTTCTTTAACAGCTGGACATATGCAGGTTTAAAAGCATGATAAGTTTTGCAGGAATATGCTTCTACCTAGAGGTGATTTTGCACTTTGAGGGGAGAGGGTTGATCAGGCCTGACGAGAGGTGGGTCTGGTGTAATCAGACCCTCGGCTGTGAAGGGGGTCCAGCCTTGGTCAGTGGATTTTTTTTTTCCCTTATTCTTTTCTTTTTTAAAAAAAGTTTGGCATAACATTCATTATTCTGAGGATTTTTTCTATGGAAATATCCTTTAGTGTCATTTTTTTTCCTCATTTGCTGTCCAAGGTGTAAACAACTCGATGTTCAAGTAGTTACGTAGATCCCAGTGCACTTGTCCTAATGTTTGCAGTCTGTATTAGGCTACTTAATGAAATGTAGATATTGACAATCAAATTATAAGCATATTATTATAATACTGGAAAAATAATTTATGATTACAATCACAAGGGGCCCGGAGAGATTGTCTGTACCGGGACCTGTGTCAGCTCTCGGCAGCCCTGGGGATGATGAAGGTAGAAAAGTGAGGTAAAATAAAGGACATGAATAAAATACCCAAAAGCTCGGCTCTGTGAACAGACGTCACATTCAAAGATTTGAACCCTTGACATTTTGGCTCAGTGCAGTGGTGACAAGCCAGTGACAGGTTTCATGTTTGGTGCTTCTTAATTCAGAGCAATTAAGCTTTTAAAGAGAATGTTAATATTATCCCATATGCTTTTGTGTTTAGTTTTTACCATTCAAGTTTAGGTTCAGAGCACGATAAACGTGTTTTACTTTGAAGAATGGTATAGTTTTTAAGTATTTTTAAAGGGTTAGTAACATACAGCAGCATTTTGGTTCTTGAGGTAGACAAAGGGACGCAACTTTATAATTGTAGCGCTATTGCGGAGGGGCTGTCTCCCTTGCATAATGATACTTGAGTCTCCCACACATACCCTGCGGGAAGTTTTTATTTTTAATGTAGGCATCTTATTGCAACGACTCATTTTGTCATTATATTTCTCTTCCTCATTTCTTGGCGTTTAGACCAAAGAACTGTTCTGCAAGGAAGCACGAATGCCACTTCTCTAAAAGCTCGCACGCGTATCCGTTGCCTGGCGGTTCTTGGTGCCCCTTAGGACGGCCCTTGAAAACTAAAAGAAGCATAGAGATAACCCTTGTGCTTTCAGGGTACAGACGAGCACCGTGATGTACGCATACAACCAGATCATATTGAGCCGGAGGCCTGCCCCCAAGGACCACCGACCATGAATGCAGATTTCGATCTGACGCCAGCCTTAGCTCTTCGCAAGCTTGCGGTTTTGTTTGAAAGTGGGAAGTCGGAGGAATGTGCTATCCTGCTTCGTCGCCTCGCAGATGTTTCCCTCGACGCCATCTTGGAGCTGCTGCCCGTGGAGGTTCTGCATGACGGCATCCCTGCCAGCCTCCCCGTCCTGGAGGCTATCTACCTCAAGGTCATTTCAGATTTGTTTTGTTGCCCGAGCCAAACATTATTCAAATTAAACATTCCTTTTAGTTCTGTTTCGCAGCAGGCTCTCACTCGTTAGAGAAACAAGGAAGTTGATCCCAATACTTCATGAACTAAAATTCTTTGTAAAGCTGATTGAATCACTGATGAATTTATTAAATCTGTGCTCGATGCAAAAATATGGGGGAGGGAGAATGCTTTAATTCCTATCTTGGCTTATCTTTTCGGCCAAAATTAGTTGCTACTTCAATGTCAGAGCAAAGAGAAACTAATCAAGACTGAAAATGTCTCTCAGTTTAAATCTGTTGTAGTAATATTATTTCAACATCTTTGCCCCTGCGATGAAGTTTACAAGCGACCAAAAAAGCAAAACAGAGATGGACATCATGGTATAAGCAGACGTCTACTCATTCAAACAGAGAGAGAGCTTGCAACAAGAGAACGAAAGCAAGCGAAGATAAGAGTGAAATAAGCGGTTTTATATGTTTCTTAGCAGGCTTTCCAGGATGGCTGTGGGAGGCTTCCTGCCGACAAGCTCAGAGCAGAACAACTGCTGCAGCACTTGGTGGCTCTCTTTGCCCGCCAGTCTTCGTCCGCAGGTCTCGGCACAAGCGGCCCAAAGAACTGCAACCTGCACATGCCCTGCTGCCGCTCCATCTTGCGAGTCCTCATGGCACAAGATCCCTCTTTCCGCCACAACATTGCACAGAGGAAGCGGGGCGTGGAACAGTGCTTGCGGCGCATGGGGCAGCATGGGCTGGTGAGCAGTGCAGCCGGCCACCTGACGACACTGCACGACGCATTGCGGGCAGAGTTCGAACGTAAGGCCGGCCAGTTCAAGACGGCGATGACCGTTTTTGATCAGTTGCACCTTGGTTCGGGAAGGCACAATCGTCCGGAACGGCAAGGCCCCGGGAATGGGGGTACTAATGGTGGTGGCGGCGGAGTGGTAGCTGCCGCGCCGACGGAGGCCGGGCACCAGCGGTTGCTGCAGGTGACGCGAGGGGAGGTACAAGAGCGCCTTATCAAGAACAAGAGTCTGCTGACGGCCGCGGAACCCGCCGAAGAGCGCGCGCATCTGACGCGACTCTTGCGCACGCTGCGAACCCGCATCGAGTACGACAAGGCTCTGCTTTTCCACGACACAGAGCTGCGTAGGATAGGGATGACAACCTCCACTAGATCTCGCCTGCCTGCTGCCCTGGCCTCCCCTCCTTCATCTCCTGCTATCTCCGTCTCAAACTCTAAAGCCAACCATCTCTCGCCCAACCATCACTCGCCCAACCATCACCACCATCAGCAGCAGCCAGTCGCAGAAACTCTTCTTGGCTTCCGCATGGGGTACAGCGCCATCTTGCGCGTAGCCAGAGAGGTGGACGGAAGGACAAGCGCTGAAGAAGACGACGAAAACGTTGAGGACAGCAGCGCTTCGGAAAACGAGGATCAGGAAGAGGGGGAATGGGAGAGCGGGTTCCGGCCCCCTCCCCCGGCCAGCTCTCTGTCCGGGCGGCAACGTGCGACGGTGGTCAGTCTCAACAGCAGCCGAAGTCGTCACCTGAACATCAGTCTCCCAAGTTCAGCAGGTGAGAAGCCGTTTACTGGCCAACTTCTCGTCGGGCTAGTAGTCCGTTGAATTTAATATCACCTTATTTATTATGCTATGTAGGTATATAAACATACACCGCTGCTATCTTCTCCCGAAAACTTGCAAAACCCTGAAAGGATCAGTAGACGATATCACCGCACACGCGCGCACGCATTCAGACTTTAAGTGTTACATATTGTATGATAAACTTGGCTAACTTATTACATATGTAGCGTATACTTGGTTGAAGCATTACATATATTAGGTATACCTGGCAACGATATTATATACTGTGAGGTATAATTTGTTAAGGATTTGGATATTGTGAGGTACACTTGGCTAACTTATTAAATATCGTTAGATGTACTTGACTAAAGTGTTACATATTGTGAGACATACTTGCATGCCACATTTCAAGCATTTTGTCAAGTATACTTCAAAAGAGATATGAAAATGGTGTATAATCTTCTCTTATAATTTACCAGCTAGCTTATTACAGAGAGAAGTATATATTGTCTAGTTATTTCCCGGAATCTTGCAAAATCTGCAAGTATTAGTAAGTAGGGACTTATTCGTTCACTACGCGCCTGCATGACAATTTAAGCTGAAGTATGATATGCTATAAAATACATTCGCTTGCTAAATTTTAAGCTTTTTTGTCAGCCGATATACAGAAAAAAATGTGCAAATGATGGATAGCGTCTCCTTAAAATTACCAGCCGACTTGACAGGAGAGAAGGTGTTTTCAATCTTATCATTCCCGACAGCCAAGCTTGCAATGATCATATTAATGGCACACGGCTTGCGCGGATGTATTTAGACATGATCATCATTCAAATGAACTCATTAATCATAAATACTAAGCTGTAAATAAAAAAAGCTATAGTAGACGGCACATACTCTAGAAAAATGCCAAAAGATACAGTTATGAAACCGTTAAATCACTCGAGAAGTATGTGAGTTGGGAAGCAGCTGTTGATGTCTCCTGCAGGAGGTAGCGCTGGCTTTGAAGTGGTGTCGCTGCTCGTGACATAGTCACTTTGGTGACATGAGAACTGCATACAAAGCGGGGTCAAGTGTGACTTCACTTCTTAGGTGACAAGCCAAGCGGCGGTGGACAAAGTCAGCTGAAATGAACTGTGCGTTCACGAGTGCTTTCCTGGACACACGTACATGTGCCCTCTGATGAACACTGATCATTTACGAGTGGAGGTTGCCGAAGCGTTACTGCCGGTTTGATACGGGGCCACGGCAGGTCGTAATTAACTCTAATTATATAATGGATTTATTAGCCTTGAAGAAATGCCATCTTGAAAGGTGTTGATAACTCTCTCTCTTTCTTTATCTTTCACACACACACCGCTGGTATTGAGAAGCATACATACAGAGATGTATATATATGGTCGTGGATGCGTGTATGTGTGAACGCGCTCGCCTATGTGTCTGTGTGCGCGCAAGGCACGCACGGCGCCAAGACCCAGATTCGAACGAGAGATACGTAAATCCCTCAAGCTACAGAAACAAGTCACGTGACGCCCTGTGTCCGCCTGAGAGCTGGACGCACCAAGAAACACGAGTCGTGTACACTCACAAGCTGCCAGCCAGCTTTGGCAAGCAATCAATGGCGACACATGAGCCGACCCCACACTTGGAGAGTTGTTCCCACGCTGACTGATAACCATGTCGCCAGAAGGGAAGTCGGCGTTTTGAGGAACTTGCAGGCAGTGTGGGAGTTGCTCGCAGCCTGCTTGCTTCGTTTTGCCTATATTGGTTAATTCTTGGACAATTTCACCGTGCAAAGTTAATAATGTTTTCATCGTGGTATGGAACTGTACGAAGGTCGATTAAACGGCGTAAGTATTTAGTTTTCTTGCTTATAGGAAATTTCAATAGAAGTATGTTTGTTAGTTTTTTTTTCCCCTGCGTTTTTAGTTGATCTTGTTTGAAATGGTTTTAAAAATTAAAGAAATATGAAGCTAAAGAAAAGTTCGTATCCCAGTCATCTGTCAGTTACAACGGGCATGTGTCCAATTATCAAATAGAGATTAATAAGTCATAGCTTATTTTGAGAACTTTAAGGTAATAATTAGCAAGTGTTGCGTCTACTTCTGAAGTCGACACCTCCACCGGATTTCCAGATCAGTAGCTCACATACTTCAGTGATGGGAGATTCACGAATGGTGTAGCCGTGGTTGGGTCTGGACAGGATTATTTGTTAATCGGACATGATCAGAAAGATGTTTGAGACTGCATGGATAAGCTGGAACTCCAAAACAGCCCGAGCAGAATGTTTATGGGTAACGGGTGCTGTCAAGAGATAATATGAACATTTATTCTGGTGGGTTTGCTAAAGCAGAAGAAAGAAAACGAAATGTTGTGATTGGATATAAACACAGGCAGCAGAGTGGATTTCAGCCTTTGGCTCTGCAGAGAACCACGCCTGTATCTGTGCTGTATCTACGCCTGTATCTGTATCTGCGGCAAAGTAGTAAGCTATCTCGGCGTGTCTCGTCCTGCTCGTCTGCGTGGCCCAACCCTAACCTCCTTCCCCAACCTAACACAAGTCCACGCAGAAAGAGGGAACAGTTACGAGCTGTGGTTGTACGTTCCGCGATCCGTTAGGTAGCCAAACCTAATTAGTCATGATGAGTGTTCGACGATGTATCTCCCGTAGACCAAACAAGCCCTCGAAATGAACAATATGATGCTGTTTTTTTTTCGAGACAGTGTGTAAATCTGTCGCCGAATTACAATGTAATGAATCTTTCATGGACCGAATAAAATCACAGACTGGCTTCGACTAGTAGGAAGTTCACTAACTTATCCATCGCATGCTCAGTTATCAGTTTCACTTTCATCCAAATATTTGTGTATGACATATTTGCTTAACATTGATTTTTATAGCCATATTCTGTCTGCTATCGTCGGCATTGGAACTGGTTAAATGTACAGATACCAGGAAAATAGACAGGCTGACAATTAGGTGGTAGAGCTTTAAGTGAGTATTATTTCACTAGCTCAATTAAGGAAGAATGAATATATCTCGTCGCCATGTATCAAAGGGGATATAAATACATGTCTTAGTTTTGATTAACGGTCTCCGATGTGCTCAAGCTGTACTTAAAGAGCTCTTTATTGTGTGCATCAGACTAACATATTTTGAAGCATAATGGCCGTCCCCTTCATTATCAAACGCAGTGGGCTTCAATTAGAGCCGAAAGACTTCTTGTAACATACGGTGTGATAAATGGCTTTGTTGTGACGATGGTGGTGGTAATGTACATTTTCAATGTGTGCGATGTTAGCTGTATCCACGAACTAAATCAGAACTTGTCTTATTTATCGCGCTTAGGGATTGTTCAGGGACCTTTAATTAACCCTTAGTGGACCTTTCAGGGCGCCATCGGAGTCGCCAGCTGACGGGGTCAAGAGGTCGCAACAAGGATGCTGGCATGCAAGCAACGCCTGTTATGGAGGCTGAGGGTGAGTGCCTTTGACCTCGCAAGAAATCTTAGACTTTCTTCATAGGGTAGAAAATGTTTCTGATCCCGTGGAGCGACGAATATATCAGAAATTGTTTCGAACGATGTCCGTTCCGTTAATGGAGGGTAAATATTAGTCGAAACAAAATTTTGATGTTGGTTAAGTCACTTATCCCGACAAAATGAGGTCTTATAGTATCCACAAAAGGTCAGCATTTCTAAATTTTATCTGTGATTAAGTGAGCGAACCAAAAATAAAATTGTTTTGGCATTGCTAGACTGCGGCCAGTCGTCGACTGTTCAAAGCAAGTAAACTTAGGGTTTTCCCCGAGATGGCGGCATGTACCAAACCCGTATGATTCACCTCTGCTGAAAGTGCACTTCTACATTTCCGGGCCTTCTACAGAAGTGCGCGCAGGCGTCAGTTTAAGCGCAAACATCTGAACCTAATGGTCTTTTTTCTTTAGCAAACGTACAGGTCTTCTCATTGTCTTTTTCAGTACATCAGAATTCATCGCAGAAATTTTAATAACCGAAAGCACGGGTGTGTGTGCATATATTTAAGAGATGGGATGGTTAATACAGTCACTCATGTCACTGATCCTTTAAGACCTTTGCCAGCGTTAAATTTGTGGACACCAGTGATGTGTTTTCTTCAGGGAAGTGGAGGGAAGATTTTTTAAATTCATATCTTACAAACTTACTGACACTGAGAACTTTGTAATTAAGATAGTTTTCAATGGTAGGTCCATTATGAATAAATTGGAATAAATGTCATAGAGCTTACAGCAAAGGAAATGATAATAATCCTGGAAGTGAGTTCAATGCACATTAACACATGAGAAATATAAGCAGTTTGCAAAATATAAACCCAAAAGGTTAGTAGAGAGGATAAGAGGTGCAAGACCACTAGAAAAGCACACCAACTACTGGAGATGTTCATCAAAGAGATGTCTTAAGGCACCTTGGCTGTCAGTCATGTAACTGTGTGTGCAAGTCACAATATCTTAATTCAGTTATTTTTTTTTTTTTTTTTTTTTTCACTATGCATGCAGGTGAAGTCAGTGGTGAAGATAAACAGACCAAGAGCATGATGGCATCAGAGCCATGCTTAGCAACAGCTGCTGGTAATGTCGCTAGTACCTCTGTCCTTCAGCAGGAGATCTCATACCTTCAGCAAGAATTATCTGTGGCTCGTGACAGAATTCAGTGCTTGCAAGCACAGGAAAAACAGCTTCGAGAGTGGTAAATGATTCTTGGTTACTCTTGAATGTTCTGAGAAAATGTGAAAGTTCATGGTGTTTGGTATCATGTTCATATATTGCAAAACATTCATCCCAAGTTCACCATCTTGCGCTGTAAAGTAAATGAGCAGCCAAACATTTGAGAGCATCATGGATTTTCTGTCTTAAGATCTTGGATGTAGTTTTTGACATGATTGAGGTTTTTGGTTTTGTTTTGGTTCTTGCTGTTCATGTTTGCGTGAAAAATTAAAACTAATTTTCATGCATGAGTATTACACAATTGGCTGTTTCCATGTAGGTACAGATTTTACAGATTTTGCTTTTGTCACTATATTTTTCCAATTTGTTTAACTTTTTGACACACATTTGCATTTATTCAAGAAGCTAATATCTTGGTTCTTTTGTTTTATGCTGCACTGGACTTGTCCACTGTTTTGAAGTTGTGGAATGTGTAGTAAAATGATATTTAGGCAGAACAGATTGATAGCTTATTTTTTACTAGTTTGAGAAATTGCAGTATTGAAGTAGGGTTCTTTTCATTTTATGTAAAAATATATTTCCATATAGAAAATGCTTGGCAGCATGTTTCCTCTAAACTGACACATATGCATTGATCAGAATTAAAGTGTACCAGCAGAAAGAACTATTGTATAACAAAAGTATCTGTAGCTTCCCTTGCGTTTAGTACTTAAGCATTATCCACTTTACAATGACCATTTCGTTGTTCAAATTTTTAATTTGCCTGATGTTTACAAGGATTTAAATTGCAGCTTATCAAATCATGCTCATCAGCAGTTTCAAATGGGCAATCAGCAGTTTGAGGACTTGACTCTTGGCTCACAGCGCCCAACAGCATTGATTCGACGCTTTGGTGATCTCTACCTAGATGGTCGAGTGGATGCCCTGGATTCTTTGGATCAGATGACACTACTTAAAGACCTTGATGCCTTGAAAATCAAAATTCTCTTCTCAATTGTTGTTGTAAGTTTTCCTGACAGCTTTTATGAATGACTAAAGTAAAGAGTTATCAGTATGTCTCCAGACATGTCCACTTCGGGTTACAGGTGTCAGTAAGAACAAGTTAAATTAGACTTAATAAACACAACAGGAAATAAAACATATAATTCATCACTAGAAGTTATAAATACAGGGTTAGTACTATTAATTTCTTCATAGTGATAAGCTAAGATTGCATTTTATGACTGTATAGTAGTTTTAAGAGCAAAAACATGCATTTATATCAGCAGTATGCTCATTGATATGTGAAAAACATGCAGAATATTAATTTATGCCGTTCATTGTGATGATAGGGAAAGGGTGTAAAAAAACCAGGAGTCATTTTTAATTGTTTTACCCCTAACAGCATGCTCTGTTTCTGTCAAATATTTGATATTTTTCAAGTAAAGATTTGATAAATGTTTAAAATATTGATTAATGTTAATTCTTTAAAGACCAACCTGAATGGGTTTTTTGCAGATATTGATAGATATAGCCAATATAAAACTAACTTTAAAAGCCTTTAAAACCCAGCAATTCATTATCCAGTAACAAATTACCCAATTCACAATGGAATTAATGAGCTCTGTGAACAGTATATGTCATGCTGTTATTAATAGCCATGCAACAAAAAATGTTTTTGTTATATATATAAAATTCTCGTTTAAAAAAACGTCATCATCAAATTGAAAGATCTGTTCTATTTTGAAGCAGAAAAGTATACTACATTGTGTGGACATTTCTGTTATGATGGACTGGATGTTTTGTACAGTTAGCTTTCAAGGCTGCTCAGCAAAATCTGAATGAACTGAGGGGTCAGCTTTGTCATCTTCTGCATCTGCCATTATCACCTGCAGCCAACCAGCACCAAGACCTACAGCAGTTTCCTCAACAGAACATTATCTCATCATCCCATACTTCTTACCTAACTGCAGAAATGGAGATGCACATCACAAAATACTTGTGCAAGACAGCTGACACATTTGACATCTCCGAACTGGTGTTTGTACGTTCTTTTATTCTCAGACATGAAGACTGAGCAATTGTCTTCTATTTTTATACCCATTAATATGCTGCCAGCTGAATATGTGTTGGTGGAAATGTGATAAGAGACAATTATGATTGCTTTGACACTGATATATTACCTGTTGCAAGTGTATTACTGACAAAGGTATTTCAGTATTTTCCCTGGCTATAATAAGCACAAATTTTTGTCTACCATCTTTATCAATTTTAGGAGTTGAAGGGAGGAAAATTTCTAGTTCTGTATTAGGCAGCTTTGTTTTGTATAACTGCTATTATCTCATGATGCCTATATCTCATAAGTTTAAAAGAAGTTTAAAATTGAAGACACTTTTTTTATAACATGCAAAATGAACTTTCAGACCATCCAGTTTCTTAGTGTCATTGTGCATAAAGAATTTTTTTAATGTTGCAGGATGTGAGCCAACAAATCTACAATACACTTTATGACTATCCTTGCCTAAGGGCATGCCCGGGACTTTTGGATTACATTTCACAATGTGTTCGCTTGGCTTGGGGACTCAGTGTGCAACGAAAGCCATACACTATCAATTATGATGCTCACAAGTTTGACAGTAGCATGTACACACGTTTTCACACATCTGATCCCAATTCTGAAGAGATCAAAACTTTCTTGTGGCCTTCACTTATAGATTCTCTGGGTAGGTGTGCATCAAAGGGGGTTGTAATTACCTGATTTTTCTCCTTGTCACTTGGCCATCAATATTACTGTGATATCTCTTAACATCCTTATCCAAATGGCTTCTACAAGTACATCTCCAGTAGAAAATATTCTCCCTAAGAAATACATTTGTTTAGTCTGGGCCTAATCTTTTATCTATCTGACCAAAATCTAGTGGTCAGTTTGTTTTGTTTTTTGTTGTCGGGGGGGGGGGGGGGAGAATTGGTGTTTATGCGGAGCCAGCAACTAAGCCTAATTTATGGCAAGGCAGCCAGCCCTGTAAAGCGATACCACATGCAGAGAAAGAACAGAGTGCCCGAGATGAGAGCTTAACCCAGGACAGCCAATCTTCACTGTATTGGTGACAGGCGCTAACCATTCTGCCACCTCCCTGTGGGGTGGGGGGAGTAAAATACTTTTGATCTTGACTTTGGTAGTTAAGCTAAATATGTAGTATTGTTATTATTACCTGTAAATTGCCTGTTTTACTATAGCATTCAGTATTTATATGACTGATACCTAGACAAGATAACATTCCCATTTATCTATAGCACTGGTAGTGGTTTATTTACCATGACTTAGATGATCGGAGGTGATACATCTTATGCCAACAAGATAAAATACCCTTATATTGTATACAAGCACACATGCATAAACACAATATTACAACTGTAATTTTTTTAATAATGAATTTGATGATTCTTAAAAATCAAAGTAACTGGAGCGATGAGATCAATATATTGAGGTGAAGATTATCAAAAAATATGTGAGCAGTGTCTTTAACCTCTGTCTTATACAGACTTTCTTAGTTTAATGATCACCCTATATTAATATTTTAGAAAAAATAACAGCTGGGATGCACAGTCTGAAAGAAGTTAAAGCCTTTGCATCACTTGTTTTGACTTTGAAAGGACAGGGATTCCTCCCTCCTGTTTTGCTGCATATTGTTATATGCTTGTTTACCTGATGTGAGATTTATATTAAATTACATGTATATATACATTCATATGTTCTGCCAATTCATTTTTAAAATTTGGATATATATACACTTTCTTGAACACATATTGAAAAAAAGACATCTTCTTTGTGGCTGAGTATACATACTGAAATAGAGGTGAAAAGGATCAAGATAAAATGATCTATCACATGGATGGGCCACATAAATTAGCATTTATAAACCATCATAATTTATTTGCCAAGGAACATGTCTTGATGATGGCTTTCACTTCCAAACTCGCATATGCCACTACTCTGTATACCCAAGAAATTACTCCATTCAAATATATGTGCACGCGCACACTTTACCTTCCACAAAAAACACACACTTCAAAAAATTGCAGTCAACTTTTAGTCTTAACTTGTGCCACAGCAGAGTTGAGGAAGGCTACTGCTCTGGCAAAATCTTTTTCAGGCAGGATGTTCTGGCCTGGACATCTATACCTGACTCCAGATGGTATACAACAAAATAGGCTATTGGCTGAGTGGGATGTGTTGGCCACAATCTTGCAAGCCCTCTTCAAACTGCACTAGGCGTAGATCACAGCCAATAGTTCTGCTAGCTGCATTCACCACCTGGTCAAGTTGACTTTCTGCTTCTAAGTGGCGCTGTCATACCAAATGGTGATTGAGAATGTCAGCATTCTCTCGATCACTGCCCGCCGGACCCAAAATTCCCTCCTAAGGCCAAACTATTGTGATAACTCAAATTAAACTGTGATTTTGTTTGACACAAAGCCTGCTCTGGATATGGAAAGTTTCAAGCTCATTAAGTTTGTTTTTTTAAACAGAGGCCTGTTTTTCTTTATTAGCAGGATAGTGATCAATGACACTTTCTTACTGCTTATTAAACTGCTAGAAGAAAAGTAGAAACTTGAGCAAAGAATTACAGTTCAAGGGGTACAAAAACAAAAGATTCCTACTTTACTACCATTTTTAGACCTTTGCAGGTATCTTACTCTACTGTATTCATTTTTCTAAATGTACAGATCTCCAGGTCTTCCTATCAATGCACACCCATTGCATACTTTTGTCACTAATTTTTTTTTTTTATCTTTTTCAGTTTTACACATCAAATAACAAAGAGGAATACATATCACAGTTGCACGTGGAAATTGCTATAACTTAACAAAAAAACAAGCACTGCAGTAGCATATAGGTTAAAATAATAATTAGGAACTAGTCATGCTGTGCAATTTCTATAGTTTGAAGCGAAGTAAAACAATTATTAACAATCCTTACACAGTGATCTCAAGAACTTTATGCATTACTAAATAATGCAACACATTAACAATGTTGCTAAATATGTTATATTTTATTTTTTACTGTAAATAACTAGCAAACATCCTAAGAAACATTATATCACAAAAGGTGAGACTTAAGTATTTTAAAAACTCAAAGATCTGGAGTTACTTCTGAACTTTCTTTGAATTTCCGTTTTTACAAGTGTCCTTAAGATTTAAATGCTCACTTGTTTCATCACTCAAACTTAATGTGAGCTTAAACATACTGAAGTGAAGATGTAAGGTTATGAAATTAGATTATTCATCAATATCAATCTGAAAATGGTTCTTAAAAAAACATGGAAGAAGCTTGTAACATGATAATGGGTGATGTATTCATATTTTAAAAAGCCCAATTACTCATTTTTCTTTAGTGATTTGTCAAATACATTATGTATTCCCAGGATCTGACCAGACTTTAAGACAAGCCCCAAGTAGCAGCCCAGAAAGGGAGCACACCAATACACAAACAGGTGTTCTAATGTGCTGGTACCCTCACATGCCCATGACATGCCAGATGCCATAGCAGGGTGCATGTACATGCCAGTCAGATGGACTCCTACCAAATAAAAGCAAATGAAAACATGCAGCCAATGGGAGCACAACATAATCACACACAAACTAATAAAAATTTCATTCTGTGCAAGGAAACATTTCAGATAATGTTAAAAACATACCTTATCCCTCTCAACTATGCTTACAAAAATTCAAATACTGCTGAAACTTCAATCAAACATTGATAAGACGTCATTGCTCTTAAAAGTGATAATGCAGTGGTATTCAATCTAGTTCTTATCAGAATGACAACAGGTTTGTCCAACTGCAATGGGGCTTCTACTTCTAGTAATAACTTAAAACTGACCACAGTTAAGCATATTAACAAAATGAAAGCAGCGTATTCATGACAACCACAAAAGAGGTTTTTAAGCGCAGCATCACAACCTTCAATACTTAACCAACAGATATTTTTAAAAATACTTGTTTGATTCAAACAGTGATCTAATTACTCTTGAGAAGTAGTAACCATCTAGTATGTTTTGTCACCTCTGCCTAGCCAAAGTGCTTCCAGTTTTACCATTATGTACATTTCTTTCACAGAAATGAAAAGTGAAAATATAAACTTTGTAATTCTGAGACTAATGCATTAGATATAACAAACATGGTGACAAACCTCCTAGTTTTAAAAACTAAGTGAAACACTTATTAACTAGAAAACCTGATTACTACTAAGTGACTTACCTCCACACACAAGAAGACAGCTATTTAAGACCTTTATACCACGGTCCAGAAAAGAGTTTTCGAACAGACGAAATGCAGACAGCCAAACATCAAATAGCACTCCAGCGAACTCTATTACAAAGCCCATGGTGACAGACACCTTCAGGTCTGTTGCACACATCGTTCTGCGTAGCAGTTGCTTATGGTGTGATGTCGTCTTCAGAATAAAGATTGAGGGAGGCATTAATTCAAACCACAGGAAAGGGGAGAAATTCTACAATGTTATGTTCAAGTCTTCTATTAGTCTGGTCCAAAGCTAAAAGATTCATGTGTAATGTACAAACTGATTCAAAGGAAATCTAACATTTTTACATTTTATCCACCATTAGAATCATTAAAAAAATTATAGAACATATACAATTGTTTTGCCTGCTACTGTTTCAAGTTAATTTATCTTGCAAAAATACTAAAGCATATAATCTGTATTAAAACATCTTGGCTTTTTTCTGCTTTTGGTTATTTCATAACATTCTCCTTCTTATTTTTATAGTCTGTAGTGAGAAAACTATAAAATTGATGGTTCGTAAGACTTAACACTTACCTCCATTAAGCACACCAGTAACACCAACCACCATGAGAGGAATGCAGCCATGATTTGAACAACAACTCGTTTTGCAAATTTACCAGCAGTTTCTTCCCCTTTAAGAAATTTTATGAAAACACCAAGTGGGGATGCACAACCATCAAAATACTGTAAAGTAAGCATGACCAATGGTACAGCAGCAACAAGATAGCCAGTATGACCATACAGTTGGCGTGTTGTTCCATGGCCATATGGATAGGAACATATAGCCAGGGTGATAAAAAAGTCTGCAGCAAATACATACAAACTCTTTGGCAGCAGTTTTTTTGAGAGCCTTTGAAGACTAAGGCATGTCATAAATATCAAGAAGTAGATAGTAACAGAACCAATGATAGCAGGTACTTCTTCTATTCCAGCAAATGTTTTCCACACTTTCTTGATCATGGCTGTCTGTCAAACAAAAAAAAAAAAAGTTTCATTACAATGGGATAGAAATCACTTCCTCATGTTGTACACTATTGATATAAATATATTCATCTTTTTATGCAAACATGATACCGAGAAAGGTTATACTATGTCCTATAAGTTTCAAAATAAAAATTGATCAATCAATAAATTCCAATCTTCATTTAATTCTACTTTTTACAATTCAGTTTCTAGCTCATCTGCAAAAAAGTGAACATGGGTGGGTGGGTTTGCTGTTTTACTATACTATGCTATGCTAAATTATAATTCTTGGAACTTCCTGAAATCATAAAAATGTTCTGTATCTTTATTTGAAAACTATTCACAAAATAAAAGAAATTAAGAGCCTAGACTGGGGTAGGTGATTTAACACTTGCGATGAGGGGCCTGATTGGGGTTTTATTATGAAGAGCAGACGTGTAAAGCAAAAGAAGTGGCATTAAACTAACATTGAACTTAGAACCCAATTTCAGGGTAGGTAAGACTAATCTCTAATTAAGAAGTGCGTGTTAAAAAACTAAACCATATGCAGAATAAATATTTTAATGGGAGGAGCACTACCACCTACGGACTAAGCAGACCTCGATCTGCAAAGCCATAAGGTATGAAGACGAAACACAAGACCTCTGCGCATATGCACTAGATTTTCTCTATTTCTATACATGTCTGTGGTTAAATTTATGGCAACAATGGAGATAAAATCGCAACATGACCGATACTAAATAAACTGAATAATATTTTTTTAAAAATCAAAGCTTACTCGATCTGTTCTGTTAGGTAGCGTTAAAAAACTGTTTTAATCTTTGTGCTCCTTTCTTTTTATTGAAAAGACACCGTTACTATTTTGCGGATTTAAATAGAGTAAATCTATAATTATTCCCATGGTTTATCATGCCTAACATCCACGTTGTGTTGCCCTGCCCCAGACTATGCATGAGGAGTGAACCGAGATGACGCATGTCCGACCAAGAGTAATGGTTCTTGATCACAGTTATCCGCGGCAGCCATCGTCACCCACTGCAATGAAAACTGGTCCAGAGTTTAAATCTCACCTTGGGACACTGTATGTACACGAGCTCCTATATACGTCTGTGGTATGTGACACCTGTGGGATTGGCCATTGAGGATTTTCTTCTGGTACTCTTTTTTTAATGCTTTTTTTAAGTAAAGCGCTTATTTGAGTTAAACTTTAATGGTGGGGAAAATCGCTATATAAATAATATTTATTTCTCTGGTTGCCTCATCTCCATCATCCCTGTCCCTAAAAATCCCCTCAAGCACTTTCCGGTTAAAGAAACTATATACATGTAACCTACAATTAAAGGACCAGTAATCGATTAGCTTTCGAGCAGCATGGTCGATATAGATGCTGAGTCAAGAACTGCGCAACATCTAGAGAAGCTGATTGAAGGGCCCTACAGCAGGGATGCCCAACCTACGGCCCGCGGGCCATATCCGGCCCGCGAAGCTTCTGCCCACAGTAAAGGAAATCGGCATGTTAGTAATAAAGAAAACCTAAGAAAAAAAAAAAAACGAAAAAAGGGAAAGAAGTATTTATCCCTACGCAGGGGCGTCTCTAATCTTTCGATGGATTTCATTCTAGATTTTCGTCTTGGAGGAACCAAGAACGAGGACGCCGCATTCCACAGGGGATTATGATCTTTTGATTGATTAATATTTGAATCAGTCGTTAAGAGATTGAAAATACAGACTCCGGGCTTTCTTATAGCAAGTATAAAACAATGGGGTTCTGACAAGGAAGCATACGAAGCAGCGTTTGAATTTCGTCATTTTCTGTGGAAATCAGAACGGATCGCCTTGGGGTACTCGATTAAAATGTATTTTCAGACAATTTCTAACTTTTATTTTAACAGACACTTCAAATATCTCATTAATTACTACATAATAATGGTAAGTACACTTGCTTCTAATAAAATGGTATCTGTTCTACGTTTTTTTTCTTTTTTGTATTTTTTGCGGTGAAGTGGCCCGCGACACGGCTGTCCCAAATGGATATGCCCGCTGGCCGAAAAAGGTTGGCATCACTGCCCTACAGCATAACCATTTTTGTTATCTTGAAATGAAAAAAAAAAAGGGGAAAACTGATAGCCAGACAAAAAAAAAAAAAAAAACAAAGTTCAAATGCAAAAGAGCTTAGTGGTTAAAACTATCTTGAGCTCAGACAATTTGTGAATGGTATATATGTATACTTAAATAACCCTCAAAGAACGCGATTAAACATTTTTTTAGTTATTGACAGAATACGCTGACAACTGTTATGGATTTTACTGAATCACAATTTCTTTTTAGCAGAGTCCTCTGTTATTTCCTCAAAAGTGTGCAGATGTATATGTTTGAAGACAATATACACATTATATTTTATAAGGAATTTTTACTTTAGCTTAATTTAAGGACGAATTTATAATATTAGGCTCATGCATATGTCAACATGCTTGCAAGCTGGTTGCCTATTCTTCAAATTACTATTATCTATTACCTTGTAATGTCAAGAACGGTTGCAGTTGGCTTACTGTTTAAACATAAAGATGCATGTAGCAACAGAGGATAAGATTTAAAAGCTTATTAATTGTGATTTAGTAATATATATGTACCTTCGTGTTTATGCGATACAAACAGTGAGAAGGGGAAGGAAAAAAGAGGAGAATTAATGTAAATGGTGTGAGTTCTGAATAATCGACTCCACCACTGTGCATTGTACAAAGCCTAGCAATGGTTTTAAAACCTGGCTTATCAAAAGTATAAATTACTCATCAAATGTGTTTACATCTCCCCTTGAAAGGTGATCAAGGAAGGCAACTCTCGCAACAACAAAAAAATAGATTACGCTGGTTCCACGCACAGACCTTTATGATCTAAGTCTGTGGTTGCACGCCACATACGTCGTGGATGTTGCGTCGTCTGTCTTTGACCAGTGGCACAAATACATTTCAATAATTTTCACGATGTGAAAAGGTCAGACTTCCGCTTTAAAAAGTATGCTTCAGGAGTGACTTCCCTTATCTTAGTATCGTGACAATAATAATAACGAGTAGCTGCAAGGCTTAATCTGAAGTTCTATAAATTTTTATCGTTACCTCTATGTCCTTTTTGAATAAACTTCAACTTAAATCGGTTTCTTTTACTTAAGACTAGGACAACCACCGCTTTAGTTCGAAATTAATTGTAGCTCGGTCATGGGCACAGAATTTGAGCATATAGTAATGCATTTTTATGCATGCGGTGTTATTTTAATTTTAGTGCTTCGGATAGAGAATGAATTTACTCATTCCTCGTATTTTCAATTTGTCGCTTTTACACTAATATTTATATATAGGTACAGCCTTAGCGAACGACAAAACTATGTGGCCTCATTTAGAGGCCTCTACGAAAGTCATGGACTACACGTCTTATGCTCTATATATTAGTAGCAAAAATTGGAAAGATGCAATTGTACAAATCAAAACGAGTGAATGAAGCACTTATTTTGCACGTGTCCCTACCCTACGCATTACCCGCACGCAGAATTTAACTTTATATCGTGGCAGGATATTATGCAAGCCATGTATAACTGATATTACTGATTTACTCTATAGTATACGTTGAATAATAAAAAAAAAAAAATCTACGTTCAGACTGGACAGTAGAATGGGATGTTCTTACCGAAAGCTTTCAGTCGCGATTGTGTGTATACACAGCCTCCGCTGTCGAAAGACACCCGCTGCCCTCGTCTTATCAGCATTACACAAATGTAACATGACACGTCAGTAGCATGCCGGCTATATATAAGCTACGTGTGACAGAAGTCTGATCTCTGATTGGACCTGGCCTGGCCACACGAGTGAGGCCCGAGAAATCATTTTGGTCTGGCCCGTGCTGTGTACCTCAGTGTACAATTCAGACCTAGAAATGTCCATTATCCTTTCATAGATTCCCAAAAGATGAGCAAATAAAGAAGCTTTGGCTTGTAAAAACATTGTTTAGGGGAATAGTTAACTTTATTTGTGCATGTGCAAGCATGATTACGTGTAGAGACTTTATAAATGAGACAAAACAAATTGGATGCACACCAGGCCGAATCTTGTAGACCTTGTTTAAATTCTGAGTGCTTATAATAATTCAGGATGTTGAAGAGACTATACTATTTCAAATACTTTAGACGAAGTTCCACATCATGTGTGTCACTACCATTGCAGCAAACATCAATAAAATGAAAAATCTTACAAAGAATCGTTTAAAAAGTCAAGGAAATAAGTTCAAGTAATGGTTATAGATGTACACTCTTATATAGCATTTCTTAATTTTAGAGAAACTCGTAATCAAATGTTGCATTCTGTATTTTAAATGCGCGCTCATAGAAAAATCGAAGTGTGCACTCGTGCAGTAAAAAGTAGTTGGGAGGATGGAATTGGTATGTTACACCGACCCAGCAACTGTAAGGTCAGGCACAGCTTTCTTATCGCGTAACGTTTCGAGTAACATGCCTCACGTGTCACGAGAAAGATAACAAACATGGCGTACCTAGAAAAATAAAAAGGACATCCCTCGACCTCCACTGTCGTCTGCTCCACACTCGACACTACAAACCGGCGCCAAAAAAAAAACTCAATATCCCTAGCACGCGGTTCTCTAAAGGCAGCTGGTTATTGGCACACTACTCCATGCCCGACACGTACTAATACAAATAGGTGCAGCGAAAAAAATCCACATCACGTGGTTAAAGCACGAACAAGTTCCTTATTAACGGCATACAACTTCACGCCCCACTCCCTTTTGAAAAATCTTACACGAGCTGTCCCTCGTTCCCCGTTCTTCAAAAAGCATTGACCGACTTATGACGTACATCCGTTACCCTTTAAGAAAGCTTTGCGATGCAAAGCAGCCAGCCCTGTAAACTTGGTCCATACAGAAGAAGGACAGAGTACCCGAGACGAGATCTGAACCCAAGACAACCAATCCTCACGGTATTTCGCCATCGGACTGCCCTAGTCTGTAATAGACAGAAGTTCCAGTCAATCTATTATTAGAAAGAGAAATTGATCGATTGATATAAATGGAAGAATCACAAATAAACAATAAAACAAGATTACAATAAACATATAACATCCTGTGTTGTTGGTCCAAAAACATCAGACTGGTTAGGATTAGTTTTCTTGAGAAGTAAAAAAACGTTAGACAATGTTCAGAGGGCTGGAATACGACATGAACCAAGAGAGTGTGCACGGCACAGAGATGCAGGACACGTCCACAGACCCCATCTTGTCCCTGCATCTTATATTATCTTTAACCCGCTTCAACAAATCCGTCGCGCAAACTTAAGAGATTAGGAAAGGTTCGACATGACAAGGGGATGGTCGGATATGATTGCAAGGAGAGTAAGAACTCTCTCGCAGAAGTGGAAGGGCCGCCATCTTGATGTTGTCTCGAGGCATGTATAGATATCCACAAAAAAAGCTTATTAACACCACAATACATAGCTTCGTCCACGTATTTTTTTCAGATTCTCACATCTCACATCCCAATGCCATATGTGATAAGAGGAAACTGTTGACTAACACTGTGTACACAAAGAAAGGCGAACACATGACCTCGTCACTCTTCTCGTCTGAGCGCCCTTAACCTTCTATTATGCCAAATTGTTTGTCATCGACACTGAACCAATCACCTGTCTTGCGACACCTCCAGGTATTCCACTTGAAGTGTGTAGTAAGTAAAATTATAGCTATTCTATCAGTGGTGAAGGAAATTCAGTTATGAACCTGACCTTCGCAGTATCGCACCGTCTCTGTCACGTGACTTGTTTCATGGCGGATGCTCCAGGCTAATGCTAGACCCCCTTTTATGTAAATAGTAAACACTACGAAAGTAAGTGTTTGTTTTCAACGTTATATTATTTTTATCAATTATTCATGCTCAATTTTCAATAAAGTAATAGAAATACAGAAATAATAGTATTCATGTTTGTATGCTGGAATATTTGATGCTTACTGTAAGGAAAAGTTAATTAGTGTAAATTTGGAATTAAAACTTGTTTCTGCTGTATGTCATATTTATGTATACTTTAACTCGATATTTTTCGCCAGCCTGGTAAACCCAGACTTGGTTATTGTGTATGTTCCTAAATGTATTCTTTAAATCATTGACGGGTGTCGACAGTGGATATAGTGGAAAAGTTATTTATGTTGTCTCGTCTACCAATGGCCCTAAAGTCTTTATCCACTCTTTTCAGCCGTGAAATATCCTCCTTTTACTTCAATGGCATCTTCACTCATTCCTTTTCTGTGCGCTCAGTGCAACGTCTCAGCAAGTAACTCTGATCTTCCCCCTCTGACCTATAATTTGCATGAATCTTACAGTCACATTTTGAACCAGTACTATATGTATGATTCATTTGGAATCTGACCGACTTTACGGACGTTGTTGTGCACGTTGATTACAAAAAACTCACCTGTCAGGTGCCCCCATCTGTCATTTTCCCTCAGAGAGACTAGACTTGCCTTCCACAACTCGCAAGGAAAACTGTCAAAGAAAATGGAAAAAACAGAAGAGAAGGAGGTTCAGTGGAAAGATTTGCAGTACATTGACAAGTGTACTAAAACCAGATTTGACAGCAGTTGAAGTGAACACCTTCTACAACGAATGGGCAAGCAGCGGTACGTATGAACAGGTGGGTGTCGTCCTGTACAAAGGTAACAGAGTGAACGGTTTCAGGAACTGTTTACGGAAAATGACTAAATGCTGTTTGACTTTGGTTAGAAGTGAGCTTACCTAGTTTTCTTAATAAGAAAATGTATTGTTGTTGTTATTATAATAGGCTTGTGGATTTTAACGTTTATTAGTAGTTTTTTTTTAAATTTTGGATTGCTGCTCTTGTTTTTGGACTGTTGTTATCTGAATACGCATTGTCATTAATAGGGCTTTGCATACCCCAGCTTCTACTCAAAATTAGCTAGTTTTCATTGTCAGATTAATTAAATACCTTCGTGAAGTTTAAAAAACGTGTATACAACGGTAACTACAAATCACTTGCAGGAGAGAGCAATACACTACAATACAATCTTACCAGGGGTGAAAAAGAAAAATGATGGGTTTGATATCTGAGAGAAAAAAAAAACTTGGGTAAGAGGCGTGTTTAATAATATAAAGTGTTAATCTTCTATGACGACATCTGCGATCAGCTGATGGTGGATGATGATAACTACTGTTGAAACAAGTGAATGAAGAGCGAGTGAACTTCGAACTCTGGAGAAAGAGTGTGAAAAAGACAGTATGAGAGAGCGAGGTTTTGTTGATCGTTAGAACTGTTGCTGGAAATGAGAGAGGAAAATTACGGAAAGAGAGAAAAAAAGAAAAGGAGAATTAGAGTGAGACTTTATTGTGCTGAAAGAGGGTGTGAAACTGACATGATAATAATTAATGATGGTCGTTGCGGCGATTTGAAGGCCGATATAAACAAGGAGAGAGAAAAAATGAGTTTGATTGAGTTTGGGTTTGACGAGTACTTATTTGACTATTACTTCCCATAATTTTTACTGTTAGTACCCCGTAACTGTGGTGAAAGAATAAAATATCTCGAAACTTTGGTAAACTATGACGAAACAATGTTTTGCACATACCGTGTTTACAGTTTAAATGTATGATTTATGTCGCAGTTGGTATGTAAATCGCCACCGACAAGAAATTATTCTTTTCAGATTCTGACACCAACGGTATGGCTGCCCACTGGTGCTGCGACAAGCCCTGGTTGACCTCTACCCAGCCAACAGGGAGGCTGTCAGGGTCTTGGAAATTGGAGCGGGAACAGGACTTGCAGGAAAGCTGGTGAGATGGATTGATTAAAGACGAGGCGACGGATGTTGGTAAACGTGTGTGTGTGTGTGTGTGGAAAAGAGACTACAGCTGTTAGGTTGGTATCAATCACCTCCAGTGTATCTACTGCCATGTTTTCCCATGATGGTCTCTCAATAGTTGGTCTCTGCATTTTGTGAGCTGTACGTGCAAGAAAACAGGTGTGACTAATTGAAACAAAGTTGCGCTCTGTGTTTGTGGTTATTTTATTTATTTATTTTTTAAGCTATACGACGTCGGGTTCACAAACCTGGATGCCCTAGATCCTGCCGTGGAAATGCTGGATGTTGCAAGGAAGAAGGGTATCTACCGACAATTCTTTAATGTGGCCCTCACTGCCGAGCCCGTTGACCTACCAGCTGGTGGGTGAAAATGGAAAACGCACGCATGCACGCACAGCGAGTGGGAGAAAGAAGGAGAGAGTTCGCTTAAGAAATAAATATGTTTTTAAGTAGATACTTTTTTGTAATTTATATACGCCATCTTGGAATGTTAAACAGAAAACCAATAAACTCACTAATACGGATTAATTATATGCCAGCATGATTGTCGTATGTTATTTTATTTCAGATACATATGACGCTGTAGTACTGGTAGGAGTGATTTTATATGGACATTTGCCTTGCGATGCCTTTTTGGAGATGACAAGACTCGTAAAATCAGGTTCGACTACAAATTCTCTCTCTCTCTAACCAGCTTTTCAACATCTTTAACTTTCCACTCCACTGGACTTCAATGTCAATCCGCTCTTAATTGGGGGGTGTAGTGCATATATTGTATATATGGGAATAGATTGTAATTCATCTTTCTTTTCTAATGTACCTTAAAAAACTTTTTATAGTTCAGATATATTAATTTGTTTCATAGTGGTCAATTGTGGGTAGCTGTGTCACGATTCAGTTTATTATCAGAAGCATCCTTTACACAGGAGGATACATCGTCAACTGCATGCGAGCCGACTACCTCCAAGATATCCCGGAGTACGCCGAGCGCTGGGAAACACTAATGACCCGCATGATCCAAGAAAACACGTGGAAGGTCGTCAAATATGAAAAGTACCCCAACCATTTTCTGGGCAGGGATGGTCTGCTCATGGTTTTTCAAGTTAACAAGTGAACTTGCGTGGAAAAATCCTCGACGATTAAAGCAAACATCTCGAGAAAATTTAATATACTAGCTTAATTTGACCATAACCAAAAGGAGAAAAAAAAGATGTAGTTTATGATTATCCATCATGGTGTTCACGGTTGTGGCTTAGTATACTAAACTTATAAAGTTCCTTTCTTGTGTTACTGAAATGAGACCTCACGGCATGAGGCACCTTGTGTAAAGAACTCTTATACCTGTACATGCAGGTTTCGCCAGAAACTATATGATATGAATGACAATAACCACGAAAACTTACTGTGAGATAAATACTAGTGTAGTGCTATTTTCTGTCTTTTAGTTGGAATATTGTATTTATTTGCGATAAAAAAAAATTTATATACATATATATAAGGCAGAAAAAAATGTCTGTTGCAAGGTAAAATCTGTTGTCCTCCATCAAAGTATTAAAAGAATATTGCTGAATACCATTTATAACCTAATAAATATTATGTCTGTATAATTTTAGAGATTTCTTATATTTTTTACTACCTGGACACTGCAAATAATGAGTTTCTTAGTACAAATGTTTCACACTGATATATATATATGTTCCAAAAAGCAGCACACACAACACCTTATATGGACACACACAGCACAGGTACATATCCACCAAGCCAGGTACACATCCACCATGAACTCACTGAGTAATTAAACATATGTATAAATAAAGTAGACAAAACTAACCCATGATTATAGAGTTTGTGCGATACAATTAAATATTTTAATGGCGGTGTACGCTAGCCAAAAGACATGTTTGTATTTAGCCATGGTAAAAATTTAGACTAGCATTTCCATTCAACTAGTTAGGCTTCTGAGACTTCCCTTAGTTTAACTGTTTAACAACCATATTTACAGACTTACTTCGATGCAAGACGCGGATTCCCCAAAGAGAAAAACACTCAGTTTGAACTCTGATATAATTTTTGCAACTTTTGTCGTCCACTGGACTTTGACTTGTTTCTTGTTCTTTTCCTGTAGACCAGAGGAAAGATAAAGAATTTCAGTATATAGTATTTTTTTTTTAGGTATGGGGTGTTATCTTAAGGCTTCTTTTCAATAAATGATTCCTCAATGGTGAAGGAATGTTATACATTCCCCGCTATATTCCCCATTAGCAGACGACGAAACTGTTGCATGACCTCATATTAGTTATAATCGGTTACAGCTTATCCGTGGATTAAGAAATTTGTGAACTACACGTCTTACACATTATGTATTAGTGGAAAAAAGTCGGAAAGACTACAAGTGAGCATGCATCAATATGAGCGGAACAAAACGATTACACTTCATTGCTTTTGTCACTCGAATGTTTTACACACCACCCTGTCCCTCAATTTATCTGCATATACTATTGTCACATGATTACAAGACAAGACATGACAGGCTTTAACCAACATTTCAATTATCTGCGATGAACAACACACAAACATTCAGAATGGACAGTCGACAGGGATGTCCCTACCACAAACGTTTCTTACTCGTGATCGTGCACAGCTTCCATGTATAAAAAAAAAATTCGAGAAGAGCCCGAGGTTTGCCTTATCTACATTACACCAATTACAGGGAAAATATCAGTAGGATGGTGGCTATAGAAAGAAGCCCCGCGTCCCAGATGTCGGTCTCTCTCACTGTTTAAAACATAGGAAAACTAAAGGGCTGATGTTGTAGTGAGGTAACATTTTTAGTATAGCATTGCACTAACTGAAACTCAACTGAAAGGCAAAGGGCAAAAGCTGCGCTAAGCAACAATTTCAGTCACTTCCTTTCTAAAGAGTACCAAAAAAAAAAACCCCATTCAAATATAAAATGTATAATACGTTTCTAATACATTCATAATTATAGGGGTAGATGTAAAAAAACCATAACTTTTGCTTATTCTGTTACCCTCGTAAATAAAGATTAAAATTTGTCAGCAGTAAGGTAACAAAAGTTTTTGTTCCACCTTGGCTTTCATTCTGTCAGACATTCTTAAAACCTTATTGAAACATGTAGAATCAAAGCTCAAAGTCCAAAAGCAAAAAAGTTTACTCAGAACCCTCAGAGGCATGTGGTACAAACTGTATTACACACAATAATGAAATATGTAATAAATGCACAGTACATTTGAAGGCCCATGCTCCAATGGCACAGCCCTGTCCACGCGGCTGATGGCTGATGGCTTAGTGTCTTTCCTTGTATGAAAAAAAAATCACCATTAAAAATATTATCTATCTCAAACAAGTACCAGTCGACCGCTGCGGCCGTGTGTTTGCACTGATTGCTTGCATGACTGTTTAAATCAGAAGACAAGGCCCATCGAACAATAAACGATTATCCGAGCATGGGCACCTTCAGAAATGACGCCAGTGTAGTATTGTTCTGTGTTGTCTGACCTGGCAACACAGTGAACGAGAGATTGTCACTCTAGCAGCACGCGCAGATCAAAGGTCAGGTGTCAGGGTGATGACAGCTCCTGATGTTGTGACGAAGAATAGTCTCTTGACAGCCCCAAGACAATCTGAGAAAAGCAGAAAAAAAAATTACAAATAAAGTTTCACCACCGTCAGCTGTGAACAACAGCTCGTCTTGTGGTGCGTAGCCCTGACGAACTTTCTCGATTCCCTCCTCAAGCAAACTTTTCTCTCTCACCTCTCTTAGCCGGGTGCCGATCCGTGCCAGGGCTTGCCAGCCATCAGAGGAATAAAAGAAAGAAAACCAGGGTCTGAAGGTATCAAATCCACACAGATAGGTAGCAGCTCAGCACACTTTTGTCCATCGAAACTGTGTGAAGCCTGTTGTGCTGCACGTTTGGAGAAAGACAAACACTACACCAATTTCTTTATTCAAAAGTGAACCAATTATCAAATAGAATATTGGACTAATATAATCGTCAAAGGCACTGGGTCGGCTTTATTCCAGCCCTACACAATCTAACCCACCATGCTCCTGGTGGTCCAGCCCTGTCCACGCAGCGAATCGGCATGAAAAGGCGGGGTGGGTGGGTCGGCACCAGCCTTCTTTACTGGGCAGGAACACCGCCCCGGCTGCAAGGCGGGGTGGGTGGGTCGGCACCAGCTTGCTGAACTGGGCAGGAACACCGCCCCGGCTGCAAGGCGGGGTGGTGGGTGGGTCGGCACCAGCTTGCTGAACTGGCAGGAACACCGCCCGGCTGCAAGGCGGGGTGGGTGGGTGGGTCGGCACCAGCTTGCTGAACTGGGCAGGAACACCGCCCCGGCTGCAAGGCGGGGTGGGTGGGTGGGTCGGCACCAGCTTGCTGAACTGGGCAGGAACACCGCCCGGCTGCAAGCGGGTGGGTGGGTGGGTCGGCACCAGCTTGCTGAACTGGGCAGGAACACCGCCCGGCTGCAAGGCGGGTGGGTGGGTGGGTCGGCACCAGCTTGCTGAACTGGGCAGGAACACCGCCCCGGCTGCAAGGCGGGGTGGGTGGGTGGTCGGCACCAGCTTGCTGAACTGGGCAGGAACACCGCCCCGCTGCAAGGCGGGTGGGTGGGTGGTCGGCACCAGCTTGCTGAACTGGGCAGGAACACCGCCCCGGCTGCAAGGCGGGGTGGGTGGGTGGGTCGCACCAGCTTGCTGAACTGGGCAGGAACACCGCCCCGGCTGCAAGGCGGGGTGGGTGGGTGGGTCGGCACCAGCTTGCTGAACTGGGCAGGAACAACCTGAACCTGAACGGCTGCAAGGCGGGGTGGGTGAACTTGGAACTGGCTGAACGGCTAACTTGGCTGAACTTGGCTGAACTTGGCTGAACTTGGCTGAACTTGGCTGAACTTGGCTGAACTTGGCTGAACTTGGCTGAACTTGGCTGAACTTGGCTGAACTTGGCTGAACTTGGCTGAACTTGGCTGAACTTGGCTGAACTTGGCTGAACTGGCTGAACTTGGCTGAACTTGGCTGAACTTGGCTGAACTTGGCTGAACTTGGCTAAACTTGGCTGAACTTGGCTGAACTTGGCTGAACTTGCTGAACTTGGCTGAACTTGGCTGAACTTGGCTGAACTTGGCTGAACTTGGCTGAACTTGGCTGAACTTGGCTGAACTTGCTGAACTTGGCTGAACTTGGCTGAACTTGGCTGAACTTGGCTGAACTTGGCTGAACTTGGCTGAACTTGGCTGAACTTGGCTGAACTTGGCTGAACTTGGCTGAACTTGGCTGAACTTGGCTGAACTTGGCTGAACTTGGCTGAACTTGGCTGAACTTGGCTGAACTTGGCTGAACTTGGCTGAACTTGGCTGAAACTTGGCTGAACTTGGCTGAACTTGGCTGAACTTGGCTGAACTTGGCTGAACTTGGCTGAACTTGGCTGAACTTGGCTGAACTTGGCTGAACTTGGCTGAACTTGGCTGAACTTGGCTGAACTTGGCTGAACTTGGCTGAACTTGGCTGAACTTGGCTGAACTTGGCTGAACTTGGCTGAACTTGGCTGAACTTGGCTGAACTTGGCTGAACTTGGCTGAACTTGGCTGAACTTGGCTGAACTTGGCTGAACTTGGCTGAACTTGGCTGAACTTGGCTGAACTTGGCTGAACTTGGCTGAACTTGGCTGAACTTGGCTGAACTTGGCTGAACTTGGCTGAACTTGGCTGAACTTGGCTGAACTTGGCTGAACTTGGCTGAACTTGGCTGAACTTGGCTGAACTTGGCTGAACTTGGCTGAACTTGGCTGAACTTGGCTGAACTTGGCTGAACTTGGCTGAACTTGGCTGAACTTGGCTGAACTTGGCTGAACTTGGCTGAACTTGGCTGAACTTGGCTGAACTTGGCTGAACTTGGCTGAACTTGGCTGAACTTGGCTGAACTTGGCTGAACTTGGCTGAACTTGGCTGAACTTGGCTGAACTTGGCTGAACTTGGCTGAACTTGGCTGAACTTGGCTGAACTTGGCTGAACTTGGCTGAACTTGGCTGAACTTGGCTGAACTTGGCTGAACTTGGCTGAACTTGGCTGAACTTGGCTGAACTTGGCTGAACTTGGCTGAACTTGGCTGAACTTGGCTGAACTTGGCTGAACTTGGCTGAACTTGGCTGAACTTGGCTGAACTTGGCTGAACTTGGCTGAACTTGGCTGAACTTGGCTGAACTTGGCTGAACTTGGCTGAACTTGGCTGAACTTGGCTGAACTTGGCTGAACTTGGCTGAACTTGGCTGAACTTGGCTGAACTTGGCTGAACTTGGCTGAACTTGGCTGAACTTGCTGAACTTGGCTGAACTTGGCTGAACTTGGCTGAACTTGGCTGAACTTGGCTGAACTTGGCTGAACTTGGCTGAACTTGGCTGAACTTGGCTGAACTTGGCTGAACTTGGCTGAACTTGGCTGAACTTGGCTGAACTTGGCTGAACTTGGCTGAACTTGGCTGAACTTGGCTGAACTTGGCTGAACTTGGCTGAACTTGGCTGAACTTGGCTGAACTTGCTGAACTTGGCTGAACTTGGCTGAACTTGGCTGAACTTGGCTGAACTTGGCTGAACTTGGCTGAACTTGGCTGAACTTGGCTGAACTTGGCTGAACTTGGCTGAACTTGGCTGAACTTGGCTGAACTTGGCTGAACTTGGCTGAACTTGGCTGAACTTGGCTGAACTTGGCTGAACTTGGCTGAACTTGGCTGAACTTGGCTGAACTTGGCTGAACTTGGCTGAACTTGGCTGAACTTGCTGAACTTGGCTGAACTTGGCTGAACTTGGCTGAACTTGGCTGAACTTGGCTGAACTTGGCTGAACTTGGCTGAACTTGGCTGAACTTGGCTGAACTTGGCTGAACTTGGCTGAACTTGGCTGAACTTGGCTGAACTTGGCTGAACTTGGCTGAACTTGGCTGAACTTGGCTGAACTTGGCTGAACTTGGCTGAACTTGGCTGAACTTGGCTGAACTTGGCTGAACTTGGCTGAACTTGGCTGAACTTGGCTGAACTTGGCTGAACTTGGCTGAACTTGGCTGAACTTGGCTGAACTTGGCTGAACTTGGCTGAACTTGGCTGAACTTGGCTGAACTTGGCTGAACTTGGCTGAACTTGGCTGAACTTGGCTGAACTTGGCTGAACTTGGCTGAACTTGGCTGAACTTGGCTGAACTTGGCTGAACTTGGCTGAACTTGGCTGAACTTGGCTGAACTTGGCTGAACTTGGCTGAACTTGGCTGAACTTGGCTGAACTTGGCTGAACTTGGCTGAACTTGGCTGAACTTGGCTGAACTTGGCTGAACTTGGCTGAACTTGGCTGAACTTGGCTGAACTTGGCTGAACTTGGCTGAACTTGGCTGAACTTGGCTGAACTTGGCTGAACTTGGCTGAAACTTGGCTGAACTTGGCTGAACTTGGCTGAACTTGGCTGAACTTGGCTGAACTTGGCTGAACTTGGCTGAACTTGGCTGAACTTGGCTGAACTTGGCTGAACTTGGCTGAACTTGGCTGAACTTGGCTGAACTTGGCTGAACTTGGCTGAACTTGGCTGAACTTGGCTGAACTTGGCTGAACTGGCTGAACTTGGCTGAACTTGGCTGAACTTGGCTGAACTTGGCTGAACTTGGCTGAACTTGGCTGAACTTGGCTGAACTTGGCTGAACTTGGCTGAACTTGGCTGAACTTGGCTGAACTTGGCTGAACTTGGCTGAACTTGGCTGAACTTGGCTGAACTTGGCTGAACTTGGCTGAACTTGGCTGAACTTGGCTGAACTTGGCTGAACTTGGCTGAACTTGGCTGAACTTGGCTGAACTTGGCTGAACTTGGCTGAACTTGGCTGAACTTGGCTGAACTTGGCTGAACTTGGCTGAACTTGGCTGAACTTGGCTGAAACTTGGCTGAACTTGGCTGAACTTGGCTGAACTTGGCTGAACTTGGCTGAACTTGGCTGAACTTGGCTGAACTTGGCTGAACTTGGCTGAACTTGGCTGAACTTGGCTGAACTTGGCTGAACTTGGCTGAACTTGGCTGAACTTGGCTGAACTTGGCTGAACTTGGCTGAACTTGGCTGAACTTGGCTGAACTTGGCTGAACTTGGCTGAACTTGGCTGAACTTGGCTGAACTTGGCTGAACTTGGCTGAACTTGGCTGAACTTGGCTGAACTTGGCTGAACTTGGCTGAACTTGGCTGAACTTGGCTGAACTTGGCTGAACTTGGCTGAACTTGGCTGAACTTGGCTGAACTTGGCTGAACTTGGCTGAACTTGGCTGAACTTGGCTGAACTTGGCTGAACTTGGCTGAACTTGGCTGAACTTGGCTGAACTTGGCTGAACTTGGCTGAACTTGGCTGAACTTGGCTGAACTTGGCTGAACTTGGCTGAACTTGGCTGAACTTGGCTGAACTTGGCTGAACTTGGCTGAACTTGGCTGAACTTGGCTGAACTTGGCTGAACTTGGCTGAACTTGGCTGAACTTGGCTGAACTTGGCTGAACTTGGCTGAACTTGGCTGAACTTGGCTGAACTTGGCTGAAACTTGGCTGAACTTGGCTGAACTTGGCTGAACTTGGCTGAACTTGGCTGAACTTGGCTGAACTTGGCTGAACTTGGCTGAACTTGGCTGAACTTGGCTGAACTTGGCTGAACTTGGCTGAACTTGGCTGAACTTGGCTGAACTTGGCTGAACTTGGCTGAACTTGGCTGAACTTGGCTGAACTTGGCTGAACTTGGCTGAACTTGGCTGAACTTGGCTGAACTTGGCTGAACTTGGCTGAACTTGGCTGAACTTGGCTGAACTTGGCTGAACTTGGCTGAACTTGGCTGAACTTGGCTGAACTTGGCTGAACTTGGCTGAACTTGGCTGAACTTGGCTGAACTTGGCTGAACTTGGCTGAACTTGGCTGAACTTGGCTGAACTTGGCTGAACTTGGCTGAACTTGGCTGAACTTGGCTGAACTTGGCTGAACTTGGCTGAACTTGGCTGAACTTGGCTGAACTTGGCTGAACTTGGCTGAACTTGGCTGAACTTGGCTGAACTTGGCTGAACTTGCTGAACTTGGCTGAAACTTGGCTGAACTTGCTGAACTTGGCTGAACTTGGCTGAACTTGGCTGAACTTGGCTGAACTTGGCTGAACTTGGCTGAACTTGGCTGAACTTGGCTGAACTTGGCTGAACTTGGCTGAACTTGGCTGAACTTGGCTGAACTTGGCTGAACTTGGCTGAACTTGGCTGAACTTGGCTGAACTTGGCTGAACTTGGCTGAACTTGGCTGAACTTGGCTGAACTTGCTGAACTTGGCTGAACTTGGCTGAACTTGGCTGAACTTGGCTGAACTTGGCTGAACTTGGCTGAACTTGGCTGAACTTGGCTGAACTTGCTGAACTTGGCTGAACTTGGCTGAACTTGGCTGAACTTGGCTGAACTTGGCTGAACTTGGCTGAACTTGGCTGAACTTGGCTGAACTTGGCTGAACTTGGCTGAACTTGGCTGAACTTGGCTGAACTTGGCTGAACTTGGCTGAACTTGGCTGAACTTGGCTGAACTTGGCTGAACTTGGCTGAACTTGGCTGAACTTGGCTGAACTTGGCTGAACTTGGCTGAACTTGGCTGAACTTGGCTGAACTTGGCTGAACTTGGCTGAACTTGGCTGAACTTGGCTGAACTTGGCTGAACTTGGCTGAACTTGGCTGAACTTGGCTGAACTTGGCTGAACTTGGCTGAACTTGGCTGAACTTGGCTGAACTTGGCTGAACTTGGCTGAACTTGGCTGAACTTGGCTGAACTTGGCTGAACTTGGCTGAACTTGGCTGAACTTGGCTGAACTTGGCTGAACTTGCTGAACTTGGCTGAACTTGGCTGAACTTGGCTGAACTTGGCTGAACTTGGCTGAACTTGGCTGAACTTGGCTGAACTTGGCTGAACTTGGCTGAACTTGGCTGAACTTGGCTGAACTTGGCTGAACTTGGCTGAACTTGGCTGAACTTGGCTGAACTTGGCTGAACTTGGCTGAACTTGGCTGAACTTGGCTGAACTTGGCTGAACTTGGCTGAACTTGGCTGAACTTGGCTGAACTTGGCTGAACTTGGCTGAACTTGGCTGAACTTGGCTGAAACTTGGCTGAACTTGGCTGAACTTGGCTGAACTTGGCTGAACTTGGCTGAACTTGGCTGAACTTGGCTGAACTTGGCTGAACTTGGCTGAACTTGGCTGAACTTGGCTGAACTTGGCTGAACTTGGCTGAACTTGGCTGAACTTGGCTGAACTTGGCTGAACTTGGCTGAACTTGGCTGAACTTGGCTGAACTTGGCTGAACTTGGCTGAACTTGGCTGAACTTGGCTGAACTTGGCTGAACTTGGCTGAACTTGGCTGAACTTGGCTGAACTTGGCTGAACTTGGCTGAACTTGGCTGAACTTGGCTGAACTTGGCTGAACTTGGCTGAACTTGGCTGAACTTGGCTGAACTTGGCTGAACTTGGCTGAACTTGGCTGAACTTGGCTGAACTTGGCTGAACTTGGCTGAACTTGGCTGAACTTGGCTGAACTTGGCTGAACTTGGCTGAACTTGGCTGAACTTGGCTGAACTTGGCTGAACTTGGCTGAACTTGGCTGAACTTGGCTGAACTTGGCTGAACTTGGCTGAACTTGGCTGAACTTGGCTGAACTTGGCTGAACTTGGCTGAACTTGGCTGAACTTGGCTGAACTTGGCTGAACTTGGCTGAACTTGGCTGAACTTGGCTGAACTTGGCTGAACTTGGCTGAACTTGGCTGAACTTGGCTGAACTTGGCTGAACTTGGCTGAACTTGGCTGAACTTGGCTGAACTTGGCTGAACTTGGCTGAACTTGGCTGAACTTGGCTGAACTTGGCTGAACTTGGCTGAACTTGGCTGAACTTGGCTGAACTTGGCTGAACTTGGCTGAACTTGGCTGAACTTGGCTGAACTTGGCTGAACTTGGCTGAACTTGGCTGAACTTGGCTGAACTTGGCTGAACTTGGCTGAACTTGGCTGAACTTGGCTGAACTTGGCTGAACTTGGCTGAACTTGGCTGAACTTGGCTGAACTTGGCTGAACTTGGCTGAACTTGGCTGAACTTGGCTGAACTTGGCTGAACTTGGCTGAACTTGGCTGAACTTGGCTGAACTTGGCTGAACTTGGCTGAACTTGGCTGAACTTGGCTGAACTTGGCTGAACTTGGCTGAACTTGGCTGAACTTGGCTGAACTTGGCTGAACTTGGCTGAACTTGGCTGAACTTGGCTGAACTTGGCTGAACTTGGCTGAACTTGGCTGAACTTGGCTGAACTTGGCTGAACTTGGCTGAACTTGGCTGAACTTGGCTGAACTTGGCTGAACTTGGCTGAACTTGGCTGAACTTGGCTGAACTTGGCTGAACTTGGCTGAACTTGGCTGAACTTGGCTGAACTTGGCTGAACTTGGCTGAACTTGGCTGAACTTGGCTGAACTTGGCTGAACTTGGCTGAACTTGGCTGAACTTGGCTGAACTTGGCTGAACTTGGCTGAACTTGGCTGAACTTGGCTGAACTTGGCTGAACTTGGCTGAACTTGCTGAACTTGCTGAACTTGGCTGAACTTGGCTGAACTTGGCTGAACTTGGCTGAACTTGGCTGAACTTGGCTGAACTTGGCTGAACTTGGCTGAACTTGGCTGAACTTGGCTGAACTTGGCTGAACTTGGCTGAACTTGGCTGAACTTGGCTGAACTTGGCTGAACTTGGCTGAACTTGGCTGAACTTGGCTGAACTTGGCTGAACTTGGCTGAACTTGGCTGAACTTGGCTGAACTTGGCTGAACTTGGCTGAACTTGGCTGAACTTGGCTGAACTTGGCTGAACTTGGCTGAACTTGGCTGAACTTGGCTGAACTTGGCTGAACTTGGCTGAACTTGGCTGAACTTGGCTGAACTTGGCTGCTGAACTTGGCTGAACTTGGCTGAACTTGGCTGAACTTGGCTGAACTTGGCTGAACTTGGCTGAACTTGGCTGAACTTGGCTGAACTTGGCTGAACTTGAACTTGGCTGAACTTGGCTGAACTTGGCTGAACTTGGCTGAACTTGGCTGAACTTGGCTGAACTTGGCTGAACTTGGCTGAACTTGGCTGAACTTGGCTGAACTTGGCTGAACTTGGCTGAACTTGGCTGAACTTGCCTGAACTTGGCTGAATGGCTGAACTTGGCTGAACTTGGGCTGAACTTGGCTGAACTTGGCTGAACTTGGCTGAACTTGGCTGAACTTGGCTGAACTTGGCTGAACTTGGCTGAACTTGGCTGAACTTGGCTGAACTTGGCTGAACTTGAACTTGGCTGAACTTGGCTGAACTTGGCTGAACTTGGCTGAACTTGGCTGAACTTGGCTGAACTTGGCTGAACTTGGCTGAACTTGGCTGAACTTGGCTGAACTTGGCTGAACTTGGCTGAACTTGGCTGAACTTGGCTGAACTTGGCTGAACTTGGCTGAACTTGGCTGAACTTGGCTGAACTTGGCTGAACTTGGCTGAACTTGGCTGAACTTGGCTGAACTTGGCTGAACTTGGCTGAACTTGGCTGAACTTGGCTGAACTTGGCTGAACTTGGCTGAACTTGGCTGAACTTGGCTGAACTTGGCTGAACTTGGCTGAACTTGGCTGAACTTGGCTGAACTTGGCTGAACTTGGCTGAACTTGGCTGAACTTGGCTGAACTTGGCTGAACTTGGCTGAACTTGCTGAAAACTTGGCTGAACTTGGCTGAACTTGGCTGAACTTGGCTGAACTTGGCTGAACTTGGCTCTGGCTGAACTTGGCTGAACTTGGCTGAACTTGGCTGAACTTGGCTGAACTTGGCTGAACTTGGCTGAACTTGGCTGAACTTGGCTGAACTTGGCTGAAACTGGCTGAACTTGGCTGAACTTGGCTGAACTGAACTTGGCTGAACTTGGAACTGAACTTGGCTGAACTTGGCTGGCTGAACTTGGCTGAACTTGGCTGAACTTGGCTGAACTTTGGCTGAACTTGGCTGAACTTGGCTGGCTGAACTTGGCTGAACTTGGCTGAACTTGGCTGAACTTGGCTGCTGAACTTGGCTGAACTTGGCTGAACTTGGCTGAACTTGGCTGAACTTGGCTGAACTTGGCTGAACTTGGCTGAACTTGGCTGAACTTTGGCTGAACTTGGCTGAACTTGGCTTGAACTTGGCTGAACTTGCTGAACTTGGCTGAACTTGGCTGAACTTGGCTGAACTTGGCTGAACTTGGCTGAACTTGGCTGAACTTGGCTGAACTTGGCTGAACTTGGCTGAACTTGGCTGAACTTGGCTGGAACTTGGCTGAACTGGCTGAACTTGGCTTGAACTTGGCTGAACTTGGCTGAACTTGGCTGAACTTGGCTGAACTTGGCTGAACTTGAAGCTGAACCTGAACTTGGCTGAACTTGGCTGAACTTGGCTGAACTTGCTGAACTTGGCTGAACTTGGCTGAACTTGGCTGAACTTGGCTGAACTTGGCTGAACTTGGCTGGCTGAACTTGGCTGAACTTGGCTGAACTTGGCTGAACTTGGCTGAACTTGGCTGAACTTGGCTGAAACTTGGCTGAACTTGTGCTGAACTTGGCTGAACTTGGCTGAACTTGGCTGAACTTGGCTGAACTTGGCTGAACTTGGCTGAACTTTGGCTGAACTTGGTGAACTGAACTTGGCTGAACTTGGCTGAACTTGGCTGAACTTGGCTGAACTTGGCTGAACTTGGCTGAACTTGGCTGAACTGGCTGAACTTTGGCTGAACTTGGCTGAACTTGGCTGAACTTGGCTGAACTTGGCTGAACTTGGCTGAACTTGGCTGAACTGGCTGAACTTGGCTGAAACTTGGGCTGAACTTGGCTGAACTTGGCTGAACTTGGCTGAACTTGGCTGAACTTGGCTGAACTTGCTGAACTTGGCTGAACTTGCTGAACTTGCTGAACTTGGCTGAACTTGGCTGAACTTGGCTGAACTTGGCTGAACTTGGCTGAACTTGGCTGAACTTGGCTGAACTTGGCTGAACTTGGCTGAACTTGGCTGAACTTGGCTGAACTTGGCTGAACTTGGCTGAACTTGGCTGAACTTGGCTGAACTTGGCTGAACTTTGGCTGAACTTGGCTGAACTTGGCTGAAGGCTGAACTTGGCTGAACTTGGCTGAACTTGGCTGAACTTGCTGAACTTGGCTGAACTTGGCTGAACTTGGCTGAACTTGGCTGAACTTGGCTGAACTTGCTGAACTGTGGCTGAACTTGGCTGAACTTGGCTGAACTTGGCTTGAACTTGGCTGAACTTGGCTGAACTTGGCTGAACTTGGCTGAACTTGGCTGAACTTGGCTGAACTTGGCTGAACTTGCTGAACTTGGCCTGAACTTGGCTGAACTTGGCTGAACTTGGCTGAACTTGGCTGAACTTGGCTGAACTTGGCTGAACTTGGCTGAACTTGGCTGAACTTGGCTGAACTTGGCTGAACTTGGCTGAACTTGGCTGAAACTTGGCTGAACTTGGCTGAACTTGGCTGAACTTGAACTTGGCTGAACTTGGCTGAACTTGGCTGAACTTGGCTGAACTTGCTGAACTTGGCGTAACTTGGCTGAACTTGGCTGAACTTGGCTGAACTTGGCTGAACTTGGCTGAACTTGGCTGAACTTGGCTGAACTGGCTGAACTTGGCTGAACTTGGCTGAACTTAACTGCTGAACTTGGCTGAACTTGGCTGAACTTGGCTGAACTTGGCTGAACTTGGCTGAACTTGGCTGAACTTGGCTGAACTTGGCTGAACTTGGCTGAACTTGGCTGAAACTTGGCTGAACTTGGCTGAACTTGGCTGAACTTGGCTGAACTGGAACTCTGAACTTGGCTGAACTTGGCTGAACTTGGCTGAACTTGAACTTGGCTGAACTTGCTGAACTTGGTGAACTGGCTGAACTTGGCTGAACTTGGCTGAACTTGGAACTGAAACCTTGGCTGAACTTGGCTGAACTTGGCTGAACTTGGCTGAACTTGGCTTGAACTTGGCTGAAACTTGTCTGGAACTTGGAACTGAACTTGGCTGAACTTGGCCTGAACTTGGCTGAACTGGCTGAACTTGGCTGAACTTGGCTGAACCTGGCTGAACTTGGCTAACTTGCTTGGCTGAACTTGGCCTGAACTTGGCTGAACTTGGCTGAACTTGGCTGAACTTAACTTGGCTGAACTTGGCTGAACTTGGCTGAACTTGGCTGAACTTGGCTGAACTTGGCTAACTTGGAACTTGGCTGAACTTGGCTGAACTTGGCTGAACTTGGCTGAACTTGGCTGAACTTGGCTGAACTTGGTGAACTTGTGAAATGTGGCTGAACTTGGCTGAACTCTGAACTTGTGAACTTGGCTGAAACTTGGCTGAACAACTCTGAACTTGGGAACTTGGCTGAGACTAACTACTTGAACTTGGCTGGCTGAACTTGGCTGAACTTGGCTGAACTTGGCGAACTTGCTGAACTTGGCATGAACTTGGCTGAACTTGGCTTGAACTTGGCTGACTTGGCTGAACTTGGCTGAACTTGGCTGAACGGCTGAACTTGCTGAACTTGACTTGGCTGAACTTGGCTGAACTTGGCTGAACTTGGCTGAACTTGGCTGAAACTTGCTGAACTTGGCTGAACTTGGCTGAACTTGGCTGAACTTGGCTGAACTGGCTGACTTGGCTGAACTTGGCTGAACTGGCTGAACTGAACTTGCTAACTCTGAACTTGTTTGAACTTGGGCTGAACTTGGCTGAACTTGGCTGAACTTGGCTGAACTTGGCTGAACTTGGCTGAACTTGGCTGAACTTGGAACTGGCTGAACTTGCTGAACTTGGCTGAACTTGGCTGAACTTGGCTGAATTGGCTGAACTTGGCTGAACTTGGCTGAACTTGCTAACTTGCTGAACTTGGCTGGCGAAACTTGGCTGACTTGGCTGAACTTGGCTGAACTTGGCTGAACTGGCTGAACTTGGCTGGCTAAGGCTGAACTTGGCTGAACTTGGGCTGAACTTGGCTGAACTTGGCTGAACTGCTGAACTTGGCTGACTGCTGAACTTGGCTGAACTTGGCTGAACTTGCTGCTTGGCTAACTTGGCTGAACTTGGCTGAACTGGCTGAACTTGGCTGCTGAAAAGCTGGGCTGAACTTGGCTCTGCTGAACTGGCTGAACTTGGCTGAACGGCTAACTTGGAACTCGACTGAACTTCGCTGAACATTGGCTGCTTCGAACTTTGGAACTCGCTAACTTGGCTGAACTTGCTGAACTTCGTGAAACTTCGCCTGGCCAGAACTTGGCTGGCAACTGGCTGAACTGGCTGAACTGGAACCGAACTTGATGGCTGAACTTGGCGCTCTGAACTTGCTGAACTGGCTGAACTTGCCTGACACTTGGCTGAACTGCTGAACTTGGCTTGACACTTGGTCTGAAACTTTGGCTGAACTTCGCTGAACTTGGCTGGAACTTCGCTCTGAACTTGGCCTGAACTGAACTCGCTGAACTTCGAATTGGCTGAACTTGGCTACTTCGGAAACTGCTGAACTGGGCTCTGTGGTGAAACTTGCTTGGCTGAACTGCTTGGCGAACTTTGGCTGAACTTGGCTTGAACTGAACTGAATTGGCGAACTCAAACTATGGCCTGCTGGGCTGACATTCTTAGTTTGGTAACTTGGCTAACTTGGCATGAATGACGTAATACTGTCTGAACTTATAAGAAAACTTGGCTGATCTTGGCTGACTTTGGCTGACTGTGAAGCTGGCTGAACTTCGCTGAACTTCGCTGGAACGTTCGCTGAAACTTCGCTGAACTTCGCTGAACTTCGCTGATTGGCTGAGCACCGAACTTGGCTGAACTCCTGAAAACTCGCAACTTCGCTGAACTTCGCTGAACTTCCTGAACTTCGCTGAACTTCTTCGATCTGAACTTCGCTTCGAATTCGTGAATCACTCTCCGCTGACACTTAGCTACTTTCGAACTGGTGCTTGAACTTCGCTGAACTTCGTCTGAACTTCGCATTGAACTTCGCTGAACTGATCGCGAACTTCGAAGTCTTCCGCTGAACATTCGCGTGAAAACTTTCGCTGAACTTCACTGAACTTCGCTGAACTGAACTTCGCTGAACTAACGTTATCGCTGAACTTCTGAACTTCGCTGAACAATCTTCCTGAACTTTGGCTGAACTTCGCTAGCTGACTGCCTGAACCCTAACATCGAAAACTTCGCTGAGTAACTTCGGAACACTGGCTGAACTTCGGCTAAACAACTGAGACCACTGAACTAACTTCGTGATCTGAACTTCGCTTTCGCTGAACTTCGCTAACTCGCTAACCTTCGCGCTGAACTTCGCTCTTCTGCTGAACTTGGGCTGACTGAACTTCGCTGAACTTCGCGAACTTCGCTTGAACTCGCTGAACTTCGCTGAACTTCGCTAACTTCGGAACTTCGCTGAACGTTAGCTTAAACTTCGAACTTTTGAAACACTTCGGCTGAACTTCGCTTCCGCTGAGACTTCGCCTGAACTTCGCTGACTTCCTGCTGAACTTCGCTGGGGAACTCGGGAACTTCGTGAAGCTAAATGTAAACACTTCGAACGAATTCCGCACGAATCTTCGCTTCGGTTCTGAAATGCACTTCGTCACTGCATACTTGTCGCCCTGACTTTCGCTGCGCTGAACTTCGCGCTTAAAACCCTTCGCCGGACTTCGCTGCAACCTTCGCGCGACTGAACTTCGACACTTCCCCTGAACTTCCCCTCGCTGAACTTCGCTGAACTCACCGCTGACTTGTCTGTGAACTTCGCTGCATTTCGAAGCTATGCTGAAAAGCCTACGTGAACTTCGGCTTGAACTGCTGAACTTCCGTCTGAACGCGGCTGGAACTTCGACTGAACTCTCAGCTGAACTCGTACTGACCTTGCCGCGGAAAGTGCTCGCTTGAATCGTTCGATCCTGAACTTGCCGTTCTTAAGAAACTTGCGGATCTGAGACTGAACTTCGCAATGGCTTTGGCTCCTGAAACTGAACTCGAAACTGGCAGCTTCAAAGAAGCCTAACTCAACCATTGAACAGACTACAACTATAAGACACCCCCTGTGAACTGCGCACGCTGACCTTGAAATAACTTAAGAGCGATATCCATGGACTGACCTTTATGGCCGGCTTGACACTTGGTGAACTGCCTGACCGCTCCTGAGCATACTTCGCACTGAACTAGGAACTGAACCTGGCCCTTGGCACTGTAACTTGCACTGAAAAAACTAGTGACGCTACGTTCATTTCTCTTGATCGCTGAAACTTCGGAACTTAGCTGAGAACTATCGCTCCGAACCTTCCGACGTTGACTCCAGCCTAACTTCGCTGAACTCCTCGCTGAACTCACAGGCATCTAATTGCGCTCGAATTCGCTGCATCGCTACCATTCACCTATGCGCGACTTCGCTAATGCATGCACACTTCAATGTTCATGCTGAAGACACACCAACTTCGGCATGACACTTCCCTGAGCACCAACACCAACTCCCCCTGAACGGCAAAAGATCCACTCAGAACCTTGCGCTTAACTTGCCTGACCCTGGATCACAACCGACGCTAGGCAGCAACTTCGAATAACTTCGCTGATACTTTCAAATAACTCGTGCCAGATATCCTCGCCGAACTATCGCATCAACCTAGCAATTCACAATACCTAAACAATTCTATTACACATCATCACCCTATCTTATCGATCATCATTAATCAACCCACTCCCATATATTCATATCAACCCACTCACAACAATTTACCTACACCATGTCGAGCCATCACTCATCAACCACTTATCAAGTAAGCATCATAACTATCGACATCAACAACATCAACACTCACAACACGTATAGATCATCAACTCATCTAATCAATTATCACATAACAATCTCATCATCATACAACCAACCATCACGATCACATCAGCCATCAACATTCATTCCACTATGCACAACTTAATCAACCAGTATCAACAAACACACACAGCAACGGTCAGCATTACCATCTCACCATCAAAGCCTCATTCACCAGCAATAACATCATTAACTATGACATCACATAATGTATCTAACAATCCACCACTCAACCGAACAATCCATCGATTGACATCATCTCACACTCAACTCATACTATCATCAACCAATCAACATCTATCATCACATAACTCAATCACCACTCAACTCAACTAACCCCAAGATCACCATCCCCTCCAGCCACACCATTCATCATGACATTCAGATTCCACACGCCATCAATACAGAACAGCAATGTGATCATCATCACACCCTTCAACATCCATCATCATGAATCATGACAACACAATTATCAAAACAATCAACCTTCAACAGCAACAACATGATCATCAAGAATAGTCAACTCACAGCTATGTATATGTATTTTCTATCAAAGTCAGCATCTTAACCACAACATCATCAATCTTTTGCATCAATTATCAATTTGCATGTATGGAGGGTCGCTATCAAGCATCATGACACACAACCATCCTATCACTCTCATCAACAACCACACACTTAACAACAATGACAACATTATTAACAAGTAACAATTCTATCAGCTCCGCTTTTCTTGGCAATGTCGCAGCTGGTCTGCTTGTTCTTGCTCTACTCCACAATTTCTATCATAGGACGACCGACACTGTGGCATTATGTAGTAGTCACAGCTTTACTTCTAATCCGTCATTTCGCCTTCTTTCCTACATGAGATCACATCACTACAGTGGCGGTCCATGTTGCAACCACAAAGATAGCAAAAAATAAAAAATAAAATCACCTACAATATCCATCATACAGTCGGACAGAAATGTAATCACATCATCAACACATGCCTTCACAATGATCTCGCAAATAAAAGAGGAATAACAATCCGAAGTCACCTACAGTGTAAACACTTCAAAAGGTGGTAAGCCTCGTCAAATCAGAAATAACAAGTAGGAAACAACTATACAATCATCAATCAATAGCAGTGAGTGTACACACATCTCACATCCAGTCCTCAGTAAACACAAAACAAGCCCACGCATGCAATTCCTGTAGAGATGCATAAACACATAGGCAGCCTCACGAGCAAACAAGAGGCAATCCAGTTCTTTAATGAAATGTGAACACCTACTCATCATCAAGATTAAAATCAATATAACGGTTGGGAACAGCACAACTTTCCTGGATTTAAAACAAAATGGAGTAGCTATGGGGACGATAATCCCCACACTCAGACCTACAAGCTCTTCCAAAAAGCAACACTCAGGGATAAGGTGAAGGAACCAGGGAAAGAAAGACAATGAATACTAGTAGAGACAGAGGCTAATGCCCTTACTAGACTTGCTGGAGCTGGAGGACCGGGAATAAAATGTAAAATTAACCATAAACATCAACAGATAAGACCGTGACTCCTCAAAGACAATCCTTCCACACAAGAACTGTTTAACAAGACAGACACCCTGCAATCTCTTCGGGGTCACCCTTGTCCACGGACAACCAGACGGGCAGAATAGATGATGGTAAGATGATGGCAAGTAGATGATAGCAGATGATATGGTAGTTGATGGTAGATGAGGCAAGATGGCAAATGTATTTTTAAGCTGTTCATGTCACAGTCATAACAACAACACAAACCCTCTGCCCCAATACACGGTCAAACACCAAAATAACTTACAGAGAGAAACTCAAAGCTAACTATACCAATCTCGCAATTCTTAGCTCTCGCCAATACAATGAAAAGTTTCTTCATATTGTCCTCACGTCTGTCTAACTTGCTGATTTAGAAGAATGGATAAGTGGTCATGGAACTATGTCTCCGATGACTAGTGGTCAAATTAAATAAATAAAAATAATAAAAAATTGAATTAAGAAAAATAGAAGTAAAGTCGAAATAACACTACAATTCTCGTCATCTGCAGTCCCGATGTAGGACACTCTCACACGATAACCTCAGCGCCATGGAATGCCTTCCCTCCACCCAATCACTGCCAGGCACGTGCCGGCTGTCTCACTAGCACCAATACATCCAAACACACTACTGCAATTTTCCATGGAAACAACAAATGCAGTAACACTCCAAACCCGCCAGGCACATTCGTGAACGTCGACAGATGCTCGATTCCCCCGACGACGACAGGGAGGAAACTCAGGACTACCCGGATCGGTTCGAGCTACCATCTCCTCGGTGACATCACCCGGGGGTGGTCCGGTGTAGGAAGAAGCTCCAGACACGTGGCAGACGTTTCCGAGATACCACACCGGCCAGACCCTGAACAGTGAGGGCTGACGAGGCAGACCACCTGACTGCTGACGAGCAGACACACCTGACTGGCTGACGAGGCAGACGACCACACCTGACTGCTGACGAGGCAGAAACACACCTGACTTGCTGACGAGGCAGACACACCTGACCTGCTGACGAGCAGAACAACCTGACTGCTGAGATACACTTCAGTAGCCCCAACCGCAAGGTGCGACGTCAGCTCCCCGGCCTGACGACGCATTCACTTCAATAACCAGCCACAGTCGGTGCTGACTGGTGTGGGCTGCGATGACACTCTTTCCAATCGTCGTTCCTTTCCTCTCATTCATCTCCTTGTCTGGGTAATCCCTCTCCCGGTAAATTCCTGAAATGCTACTTTGCTAATGAATAATTCATATTGAACTTTATCACTATACAATAACAAACCACAACTCCTCTCCATTATCATCACATTATACACACCGTGGGTCGTGTAAGGTAAAAGGCTGTCAGGCTCCTCCTGTAATCCAGGCGTAGTGTTTCTTTTTACCCAACCACCCCTCCCCCTAAATAAAACCCCCTTCCTGCGCTGCTTCGCAAACTAAAGTCCGAAAGCCCACCACTAATAATATGAGTAGCCGCACTCCCACTGCTGACTAATTTAGTCTACAACCATCGCTCAATACCTCACCGTGAATTTTTTTTATTGAACTTAAGAATTTTTCTCATGAAACAATTAACAATACCTTTGCCGTGACATCAGAATTGTAATATTCATGGACATATATAAAACAAATTTGTTTACCTTGTACACGGCATACGGAACTAATGCACAGACTCCCTTCTGTATTCACACCGTTGACAGGTAGGACCAAGCTGTCTCGGCGGCTGTGTTTGGAATGTCACTCAGTGTTCACGTGAGCGACAAACGTGGAGGTGAGCTGTCCGTCTCTAGGTCCACGTGTCGTCAGCATGTGCCTCTAACGGGGTGTTACGAATTCACGCCTTCATGTTCTTTTATTCTCACGCGGGACACACACAAAGAAGAAAAAAATTGTTAGCCTCCACACTGTTTTAAATTGTTTATTTAATTGTGTTGAAATTTTTGTTATCTTTATGGAGATGCAGTCCTGAGGAAACTTTTGTTGTACAAGTAAATCATTCTGGAAAAGGAAGGCATGCAACTAGTTGACTTTTTCTGTTCATTTATTCCCCTAGTGCTTTTCGTCTACATGTCCTGACGGCTGTTTCTGGTTGAAAGATGAAAGTTAGTTACCCAGATAAACGATGTTTTTAATTATAATTTATAGTTTTGATAATCGGATCGGTTATTAGCAGTGAAGGTGTGGGATAACCGTCACCGACAACCCAGGTTCTTAGTTTACACACACACACACATCAGCACACAAAACAAAGAATACAATATAGACAGAAACGGGAGACAGACGCAGAGTTAAATAGATCATTAAACGATTTTGTTTCGCTGAAATCTTAGGAGGATTCTTCACAGCATAGATAAGTTTTCTTTCGAATGGGAAACAAAAGCGAAATCGGATTGGTTCAGGTCTTTAATTTCGCAGACATGAACTGTTAAAGTATTGTGGTCAAAATAAACATGATTTCGTCGTCAAGACGTCAACTCCCGGAGCGAACAGCCAACAGACTGTTTAAGGCATGCGGGGCTTAATCGTGTATCTTCAACTATATAATAATTTGCTGGAAAATGCAGTATTATGTGAGCTGTTTCTATAAAACTTTCGTAAACCTAGGCTTTTACAACACTATAATTTGTTCATACCACACTAGTTGTCCCAGACCCACCACTACCACCGCGACTTCATTCCAAATACATTCACGCATCAGTCACTCATATCTCTGTCTTTCTCTTTATTAAATATTAATAATCAGATTTGTAAAACAAATAATTTGTGTGGAGGTGATGTCAATGCGCTGAGCACAAACAAACAAACAAACAAACAAACAAACAAACAAACAAACAAACAAACAAACAAACAAACAAACAAACTTTGGTGTAAAATATAATTATACCAGTCTCTTTGATAAGGTTTTCAAAGGTCCACCGGAATTAAAATGTTGTTCGATTACTTAGCTAAGCTACTAAAATAATACTCAAGCTAATAACCTGAGCTTTTTGACTATGTGCATAGACGCCACACTAAACATCTCATTCAAACTGGCAGAAGGATAAACTAATCAAAGGGACGTAAAAACGTAAAAAAAGGTTTTGCTTATCTCCCATCCTTCAGTGTTTCGCTTGTTACCTGATCCGCAGTGAAAAATTATTTTCTCAATATATGTAATCAAGTCTGTAAAAAAAGATAGAAGAAATTAATGTTTACTCAATTATTGAAATTGTTTATTTTATTTAATCTGTCAGTTTTTGTTTTCTTTAGCAAGATAATTTATTCACCACGATGACCTCTCATACAAATTTCAGTTCTTTTTCCCTTTGTTCTCTCTATCAGTACACTGTACGATTACCAACACCACACCTTGATCACCACGACAGCCTCTACTATCCACCCCACTACACAAATTATGACAATGTTTTGAAAACCTCTTTGTTTTTGTCAGTGAATTTTTACTTTATTGAAAGAAAGCGGTTTGAGCAGAATGAAGGAAGGAGCTTGTTTACATCTGTCATAATGTTCAATCCCTTCCAGTCACATGACGAATTATTTACTAACTGTATTGAAGGAGCGCTCAATACCATTTCATATTTTCAATCGTTCATTTCAACAAGAGACAACAATGAGTGTAACAGATAAGAAGAGGAGAAGGTGACGAAGTGAAATAAATAGAATAATACAGTATAATACTCTTTCAACCGCTGAATCATCCTCCAGGTCGGGCAAACAAAATGCACAAGTTAATAAAGTTCAACTCATAAATAGATCTCTTACGTAATCAATCAATTAATCAATCAATCAATCACAGGCAACAAATGAGAACAAGAGTAAGGCAACTTTAATCGCGAGGTGACAAAGCAAGGTAAGTAGGAAAACATGAAAGTGCTTTCTGCCAAGTCGTGATTACCAGAGCCCTGACAACGCTTTGTTTATTGAGAATAAGTGTCAGTGGAATGGAACTGCCCTCAGCTTAGTCTTCTGGGTTTTCCAAGCAGAGGTCGCAGAACCTGCGGCAGAACTTGAAGCCGAGGTCGTCGTCGAGGCAGATGGCGTGGGTCGTGTCGTTCATCAACGCACAGCCTCGCTGAGTCATCCGGTCGCTGCAGACGCTTGGGTGCAGAGTAGCTGATGATTTGATAATACGAAACAAACAAAAAATAAATTAGAGAACCTAAGGTTTAAGAGAATAATGGAAATAAATAAGAAAAGAATAAAAGATTAGATGGAAGGATAAGCTGAGGTCATATTGCTTTGCGTTTTGATGGACTAAAAGTGAACCCCGACACCAAAGAGTTTCAATGATGTCACTTGACAAGACATGGAGGTCTTTGTGTACCTCACGAGAGCAGTGTTTAAAGACTGTTTTACATCCTGAAATTTAAAGCGCAAACGATTCATATCATCAGTTCCTATCACTCAAACCTACATTGGCATTTAACTTGGCTTTTCCTCCATGAGGATCATTAAAATAAGGAGAGTGACTTGACATCACATGAGCTAACATGACCTTTAGGATGACACCCTGAGTACTACTGTGTCACGTGATACTCACGGCAGCCAAGCTCGTCAGAAAAATCCTCGCAGTCATCACCGTTGTCACATCGCCAGTTGATGTCAATACACCGTCCGTTGAGGCACTGGAAGTGAGTTGCCGGATTGCATTCTGTATGGACAGGTGTGAACGGCTTAAACAATAATAATGTGGCTTAAATAATAATAACTGATGATATTTTGCTTGTAAATGTTTAGTTTTGAAGCGAAGTAAACAGATTCCCATCCCCTACAAATCGAGACAGCTTTTCCATTTGAGACTGAGTAGATAACGGCATTCGAGCCTCAAAGCAACCTCTGTCTGGTTCGATACCCGTGTTGAGCAACGTACTTTTCCTCAGCTGTGCAATAGGCACGGGAATACTTTCATACAGACATACAGGCTAATACAGTGTAGAAGGAAGATAAAAACATTCATACGGAAATAGAGACGAAAACACACACAAGCGCGTGCACACACACACAGAGGCGGGTTGAGGCCGCTTGAGTACAGTTCAACATGCTATACCTACCACAGTGCTGCTCATCACTTCGATCACCACAGTCATTATTACCATCACAACGAAAGCCAATGGGAACGCACTTAGACTGGTCAGCGCACTGGAACTGATCTTGTCTGCACGACCCTGTAGACAAACACGCGATTTCATGCACCAAGCGCACCAATAATTGTTACTTAGTGAGACGATTTTGGGGCTAAGGATTGTCAAAATTCTTTACTAACAATGTTTATCCTACCTTTACTAACAATATTTATCCTATCTTTAATAACAACCGAATGACTCTTGAGTTGGTGGAACAGGTCTTTAAATTCAGAACATACTACTAGTGAGTCTGAGAGACCAACAGAGAGAGAGAGACAAGAAAAGAGAAAGATGGGTAAAATGGGTATTGTAAGATGAGAAAAATTATACGCTTTATAGCAGCTCGCTATGGTCTTATTAACACTCACCACAGTGCTCCTCGTCACTTCTGTCACCACAGTCGTTATCCCCGTCACACTCCCAGGTAGCAGGGATACACCTGTTGCCATTGGCGCACTGGAACTGGTCCAGTCTACACGTGCCGCCTGGTTTAGTTCATGTACACAACGCACATAATAATATTAGTGGGAAGGGAGTTTTTTTAAATTAATGAGTGGCACAATGTCTGGGAGAGACAGTATAAAAAAAAAACTTCATTAAATGTAGACTTTGAGAGCGATTAATGATTAGAGAACAACCAACCATTACCTTTACATTATGGCTTTTGATTAATTTCTTTATACCTAGCGTTGCTAAACTGTCATATGTCGACGATCAGACTTTTTCTATGGCCTTCAATGAATTAAAAACAGTTAAAATTAGAACAGCGAGGGTGTGCTCTTCCCGAAAGAAATTGAACATTAAAAACAATTTTCTTTCTTTATTATAGGGTGGAAGATGGCGGTTGAAAACTAAAGATAGCGCTTGGTTTTGCTACCTGTATCTGCAAATTTGAAAGGAATTTTATTTTCAATTTGGGCTTGGGCTTTAAAGCAAAAATATCCGGATAATAAGACAGTATACAAGGGCAGCAACTGTACAACCTACCACAGTTGCTTTCGTCCCATCCGCTGCGACAGTCGTCAGAACCGTCACACAGCCACGACTCCTCGATACACCTGTGGGTGTCACACTGCACCTGGCCAGGTCTACAGGTGGTCAGGTCTGCAGAAAGCAGAAGTTACAGCATTATTAGTGAGACAGCTAAAACACTCTGCCTTATCTGTATGGCTGAAGCCTAGACTACATGTAAAGTTGTCTTACTTACCTGTTGGAATTGTAGCAACACAGCTTTCATTTAGGTTCGAAATACAAACTTCATGTCTGAAAAGCCTAGATAAGTTGCATAAATACTCAAACATTTACTAAGAGGATGATTACACGAAAACAGAAGAAAATAAGAAAAAGTAAACTTGGAAAAGCACTCACGGCAATCAACTTCATCGCTGTTATCTAAACAATCGTTGTCTGTGTCGCAAACGTAGGACCGGGGAACACAGTTGCCGTTTTTGCACTGAAACTTGCTATCGCCTCTGCACTTGCAATCTACAAATAGATATGTAACAATGTAAAAATATATATTCTAAAAATACGTTTCCAATTAAAAAAAAATGTTTTTTAAAGTGACCTTAAAATAAATTAAAATAGACTTTATTCCAGAACCTTGGAAGTTTCCCGGAAAGGACACCTACAAGGGAATTTACCAACCAAGAGCATCTTTTTTTAAAAAGGGCATTTAAAATAATTTTCAATTTTCTTGATTCCAGACTCTTTAAGGGTCCCCAAAAGTGACACATACAATGGAATTTAACAACAGTCAACGGGTTAAAGTTTGCTTGGCGGTACCGGGATAAGGCTGAGAGAGTGTAAGTAAAACACTCCAGCTAGGTCAATGTATGATGGGGATAGAAGGAATGCAGAAAGACAAACATAAAAGCACGCAGTTTGCAGACATAATGGCTGATAGTGATGGTCTGGAAGTACAGAGTCTGTCTGGAAGACAAACAGTCACTGACCACATTCTGCTTCGTCGGATCCGTCGGCGCAGTCGGCTTGAGTGTCGCACGTCCACATTGAAGGAAGACATTCACCGGAAGTGCACAAGAACTGGTGTTCGCCACAGGTTGTTGCTGCAACAGTAGTCACGGTCATTGAGCTGGTGATATACACTGAGACACATCATAGATACAGACTGGAGGTATACACTGAGAATACATTGTACTTACAGAATGACGATATACAATATACAGTTCATCTACGGTTCTCTGTATACCAGCTGCTTGGTGCTTTTCATGAAAGTAAAGGTCATAAAAGACAAGAGCGCCCTCACCTTGTCGTTTCGCCATCTCGCTTCGTTTCTGTGCAAACTCTAATTTACTCTTGTGATATTTGACTGCCTGTGTGACTGTCAGCACCAGGCACACCAACAACACAAACTTCAACATGGCTGCAGTTTTACACTTTTGACGAGAGTTCTGAAGCGAAATTCTGAAGGAAGCCTTATACAAGATAAATTAGAATGTTGTTATCTTGGCATTAAGACGACTCTTTTATATTCTTGTTTTTACGTGACCTGATGGACCAGTTAAAATCCGACTGTGTGTTATCTCAAAGGATGGCATTTTTTAAAATGAAGACTTTTACATAGAAAAAGCACTTGCAGAGACCAATGCTGTTTAAACTGATATTTTTACAGTATTGAATCACAAAGAAAAGTAAGACAGGCTAACTGACGGCAGTGCTTACACGTGTACCCTCAAATATCCCGACATAGATGTATGTACATGTACATCAGTTTTAGGATACATTGATGTCTTTTGTAATTTTTATTGAAATATTAGACAGCGTACTCTTTGTGTTTTGCACGTAGTCATTACATTTTAACCTGTAACATGTTACTGTATCAGTATAATCTCTCACAGAAACTGTAATTCTTTCATCTACCTGTCATTATACCGAAACCACAACCAACATCACCTTTACGACAACGGTAATTCAACAACTGCGGTGGCAATCATTAACATCCTCCTCCCCCGGACGATCATCAGAACAATGTTTTCACGAAATCTTTCTTTGTCAACCCTTTTTATTTGGAAGAAAATGGTTGGAGCAGATGTCAGGAAGCATGTATATACCCTGACCCTTCAGAGGTCATTGGAAAGGCAATCATCATCATCATCATCTGAGTCATTAAATAGAGAATCCACTCTATTGGCACGCAGTTTTTATTCACAGAAAGACAACTGGCCGACAACTGAGGACAGAACACAGGTCACAGCGTGTCTTCACTTTCTTAAAATTCCAGACAACTCATGCTAAAAGAGGGACAAAGAGCGACTCAGAGTAAGCTCACTGCTGTGAGTCTAGTCCTCCTCGGTTTCCAAACACAGGTCGCAGAACCTGCGACAGAACTTGAAGCCGAGCTCATGGTCCAGACAGATGGGGTGCATCGTGTCGTTCATCAGGGTACACCCTCGCTTAGTCATGTGATCGTTGCAGACACTGGGGTGTAGGGTTGCTGGTGTTTGAAAGATGTAAGAGATAAGAATGTAAAGGTGAATTAAAATAAATAAGAATACTTAAGTCTTGAAAAGAAAAAGTGCAAAAAGGAAAAATAGAATTCCAACAATGTATAATTAATAAAAACAGTGATAAACCAATTTACCTTCAAAAAAGAGAAAAGAGTAAATGCAATAAATAAAACTTCAGTAAACATAAAGACTTTTGTTAAAAATGATGAAGATGGACAATAAAAGGAATGGAGCATGACTTCGCATGAATTTTTACCACCTGGTCGAATGTGGCTCCAGGTAAACTCCTGGTTTATTCATGAGTCACGTGTTACTTACGACAACCGAGTTCATCCGAAGAATCGCCGCAGTCATCGTCGTGGTCGCATCGAAATTCGATCCGAATGCACCCTCCGTTGGCGCACGCAAAATGGGTTTCAGGATTACATACTGTACAAACAATTGTATTAAAATAAAAATAACATAACATTCTCAGATAATGTAAGGCCTTTTTAGTATACATTGATAATATTTTGATAGTTGGTTTTTAATACAATTTTAAGCGCGGTAAGCTCCATTTGCTAAATCTGCTTATGATTTCGAGGCTATAAGAAAGTAGTCGGAACCCGAAGGAACGGTCACAAGCTGGTTGATACCCGTGTGACGCAGCTGACTTTCTAAAGGTCTGGAATGGGTATATAGCTTTTAAGGAAAGTAGGGTGGTAGGGAGATAAGAAGGGATATACCCTTACATAGAATTAGGTCCCCAAGAGATTGAAGGGCGCGGGATAAACCTTTTCTTTCATCACGATGTGCTACAAACACTCACCACAGTGCAGCTCATCACTTTTATCACCACAGTCGTTATCTCCATCACACTCCCAGTTAGCGGATATGCACTTAATCCCATCCGCACACTGGAACTGGTCTTCTCTGCACGTGCCTCCTGTTGGTGCAACATGGCGTTTTAATGAATGCCTTACACGTATCTAATCATTTCAATTTTGTTTGTACAACTTATTGCAAAATAAGGCATAGCTTTTTAACAAAGCTATTTTTAGTTAATAGTGCAGCAAGTCTTTAGCTGCTCAAGTGTAAAAAACAAGTCACCTCTATAATTTTGTTTCAAAAAACATGTAATCATTACATGGTGCGTGCCTTTAATGTGTTGTACAAGCAGATGCCGCTGCAAGTATAATTTCTTGCAAGGAGGTATTATATATCTACAAGACATATTTTGAAAGGATTTTGTCGAATCTTTCTTTAATTGGTTGATCACCTCTGTGACTTTAGAAAACACTGAGCCTTAAAGTGACTCAGAGACAGCAACAAATACAGGATATATATATAGATAGAGTAATTAAAAATATTGGTTTATAATAGCCCACCATGATGACACACTCACCACATGACTCATCACTTCTGTCACCACAGTCATCATCCCCATCACATAACCAGCCAGCAGGGATGCACTTAATGCCATCCGCGCACTGAAAACTGGTCGTTCGGCACGTGCCACCTGCACAATGAAACATGACTAAAGTGCATCTACAAACCCTCACTATTCGGGGGGGGGGGGGGGGCGACATTCTAAAGACCTCCTCTTTAAGTGGGAAAATCCGATGTAACAAGCGTTATATTATATAGTTTTCAGGATTATAAAGCCATTTCCCACACTGCTGTCTATCCGCCTTCTATGTTCGCCGCTCGTAATCAGCGTTCGCCGTGAATACAATATCATGTTGGCAAACATATGCCGCAAACGGAAGTGCATACAGTACATTCCCATTGTGGTAAAGTCTATTCTCATCCGCTGATGAATAAATATATTGTACACACTGTATTTTCTTTCGTTTTTGACTATTCTTTTTAATAAAAAACAAGGCTCTACACAGTTGAGCTTTCGTCCCATCCGTTTACGCCACAGTCGTCGAGACCATCAACACACAGAACTACATCGAACTCCCTCTACCCCCTGTAGTTGTCACACTGTGTGATTTCACAAGAAGCTGGCCAGGTCTACAGGTGAAAGCCAGGATCTGCAGGTACGAAAGCAGAAGGTAGAGGGACTAAGGATCGATTGGAGGGATTGCAAAGCCAGATGGCACTTAAAAATATCTTACTTATCTGTTGGAGTAAAGTCTAGCTGACATGTAAAGTTCTCGTATTTACTGTCGAAATTTTAGCAACATAACTTTTCTATCCGGTAAACCAAATTTACAATAAAAAAGCTTAAATATTTTTAAAGGTGGGCTAGCTAATATGCACAATAGTTAAAAATAGAAACAATTAGAACAATATAAGACGAAAACAGAATAAAATATTAAACAGGTAATCACTCACGGCAATCAACTTCATCGCTGTTATCACCACAGTCGTTTTCCGCATCGCAAATGAAGGACCGGGAAACACATTTGCCATTTTTGCAATGAAACTTGTGTTCGCCTCTGCAAATGCAATCTAGAAATAGATGTTTAAAGGTATGAAAATATATACTCTAAGAATGCATTCTGGTTACAGAGAACAGGTTTGTTTTCAAAAGTAGCGTTAAAGTAATTTGCAAGAGTCTCGATACCAGAACCATAAGGGTTCCAGACAGTGCACCACACAAGGGAATTTAACATTAGTCAAGGGGTTAAAGTTTTATTAGGATTGGTTTATAAGATCATAGATACCGACTGAGTTTGAGATCAACTAAAAAAGTAAGAGACCTAGATGAATTTTTGGATATATGATTATAAAGAAAGCATAAAAACGAAAACATGTAGTCTGCATCTTACAACTCATTGCTGTCAGTTTTGTGTGGGTAGAAGTCACAACAACTACAACAACAGTCACTGACCACAATTCCGCTTCGTCAGACCGTCGATGCAGAGTCGCTTGAGTGTCGCACGTCCACATTGAAGGAAGACATTTCACCGGAAGTGCCAAGAACTGCGTTCTCGCCACAAATGCGTGCTGCAAACATGCAGTCAAAATAAAAATTTATGATTTAAACACCTTTTATCTGCGCTGACTTTTCATTCCGAATATCTATGGAACACTTAACAATCGTGTGTTAAAATCATTCATTATCATCAATCAATCATCATCACAACAATTGTTAGAGAATTTTCCACCAGAAAGCGAGTCTAATGACCCTCAAGAACAGAACAGCGCACGAACAATCACAGCATTACAATTTTCGAACTAAGAAAAGAATAAAGACAGAGAATAAGAAGTGTAGAGAGTGAGAAAAGGAGAAGACTGTTAGCTTTTGACGAAATACAGTGACAGTCTACAGCTCTCCGTGAAGCAGCTGCTTCTTGACCTTTAAGAAAGCTAAGGGTCACGAAGACAAGAGCTCGTATCGTCTCACCTTGTCGTTTCGTCATCAAACTTCGTTTCTGTGCAAACTTGTTTACTCTTGTGGTATTTGACTGCCCTGTGTGCACTGCCAGCACCAGGCACACCAACAACCACAGAAACTTCAACATGGTTCCTGCCTTACACAAAGAGAATTTTCTGAGATGAAATGCTTGAGAAAGATAGCCTTAGCTACCAGACGAGTAGAATGCTGTTACATCTGAGCGTTAAGGCGACCTTTTATAGTCTATGCTGGGATTTTTTGTGTAGCCTGCCATATCTAGATGCCCTGATTTTGACAACTTGTACTTCATGTGTATGAAAGATTGTGCTTCTAGATGAAAAGTATTCACTATATTAACAAGATCAGATGACGAAAATGGATTCTACTCCTATAGCCAAATACCTTTGGTCTCGAATTCGTGTTTGTTTGCGGGACCCGTTGCGCTGTCTTGCATTGTTTGTGTAAAACATAAGTGAAAGGAAATAGTATATCCATGTGATTATGCAACTGTTCAAGATCGTGCCCGACACACTCAATTTTGGAAAATCATGAAACCCTTTTTTGCCTGTTACTCTCTCATATACATCATCTCATCCAGCATCGTCATCATAACAATATTTGATTAATAACTTTTGTTTGGTTATTGGTATAAGAATAGGTGAGTTTGTAGATCGGGAAGACAGTTTGCATCATCATCATCGTCGTCGTCGATCTCTCAAACATTTTGATTTGCCAAAAAACGAGGAAAAAAAAAGATTATTTTAATCGTTTTATTCACTAAACGATGTACAAGACAAAGGGATGTAAGTGCGAAAACATATCATTACTGACGATTTATGACTTTTGTAAAACCCCGGACATCTCGTTCACAAAGAGGAACTAACAACAAATGAGGTTAAGGAAACTGCCCTCGAATTATTTCTACTCGTTTTCCAAACACAGGTCACAGAACTTGCGGCAGAACTTGAAGCCGAGGTCACTGTCCAGACAGATGGGGTTCATCGTGTCGTTCATCAGCGCACACCCTCGCTTAGTCATGTGATCGTTGCAGACGCTTGGGTGAAGTGTTGCTGATGTTTGAAAGATGCAGGAAATTAAAAATAAAAGGTGAATTAAAGTAAATATTAATACTTAAATCTTTTAAGAAAAAGTGCAAAAAGAAAAAGAGAATTACTCAAAATAAAAAAGTAAATAAATTAAGGAAGCGATAAACCCATTTACCTTTAAAGAGAGTAAAAATAAATCCACGACTGTAGAGAAAGGTGAAGAAACATAATACATTTATACATATTTTTCTGTTCTCTAATGTTTACTGTTATTTTATTTAATTTTTTGTTTTGCAATGGTTCACAGAAGATCAGAGGTAAGATAGTGTCAGAGATTAGTAATGATTAGTATTGTAAGACTTTACTCGAACAGGTGATTTTTAACTAGCCATGGCTAGGTCGTGTTAGTAGTTATCATCTTAATCATCAAAAGCGCATGACTTCGCGGGAACGTCCATGACCTGTGCATTAACCACCTGACGGAATGAGGCTTCAGAACAGCTCCTGGTTCATTAATGGGTTACGAGTTACTTACGACAACCGAGTTCATCCGAAAAATCGCCGCAGTCATCGTCGTGGTCACATCGAAATTCGATGCGAACACATCTTCCGTTGGCGCATGCAAACTGGGTTTCAGGATTACATACTGTACAAAAAATTGTATTAAGTACAATTAAAATAAAATAAAATAACATTGTGTGATAATTTAAGGCCTTTTTTCTTATAAATTAATTATATTTTGATAGTTGGTTTATATACGATTTTAAGCGCGGTAAGCTCCATTTACTGAATCTCCTTACGATCTCGAGGTTAGAAGAAAGGTGTCGGAACCCGAAGGAACGGTCACAAGCTGGTCGATACCCGTGTGACGCAGCCGACTTTCTACGGTATGGAATGGGTATATACTTTTTGAGGACAGTTAGGTACTAGAGAGATGACACTCTTATATAGAATTAGGTCCCAACAAAATTGAAGGGCGTGGTATAAACCTTTTCTTACATCACGATGTGCTACAAACACCCACCACAGTGCTGCTCATCACTTTCATCACCACAGTCGTTATCTCCATCACACTCCCAGTTCGCGGATATGCACTTAATCCCATCCGCACACTGGAACTGGTCTTCTCTGCACGTGCCTCCTGCTGGTGAAACATGGCGTTTTAATGAATGCTCTACACGGATCTAATCATTTGGATTTTGTTACTACATCTTATTGCAAAATATGGCATAGCTTTTTATTTTACAGTGCAGCAAGTCTTTAGCTAGCTGCTCAGATGTAAAATAAGTCACCTCTAAAACTTTCTTGCAGAGAAGATGTCATCATTACACGGTGCATGTCTTTAATAATGATTTTTGCAAGGAAATGTCTCTGCAAGTATAATTTCCTGCAAGGAGGTATTTGATATCTACACAAAATTTTGAGAGGATTTTGCCAACTTTCTATTGAAGGCTTAAAAAGCATACCGCCAGCATACCACTTCAAAGCATACCGCCAGAGACAGTAGCAAAAAAGAGATATAAAAAGGTCGAGAGAGAGGGAAAGAACAGTGAAAATTATTGGTTTATAGCAGCCCACCATGGCAAAACAAACACTCACCACATATCTCATCACTTCCGTCACCACAATCAGCATAGCCATCACATAACCAGCCAGCAGGGATGCACTTACTCCCATCCGCGCACTGAAACTGGTCGTGTCTGCACGTGCCACCTGCAGAATAAGCTCGCGATTATATGCCTAAAGTGCACTAAGCTTGTTTATATATATACATATAGTTTATATATATAATTTTGTATACTCCCTGCTTTGTCAGGAATGCAGCTTAGGTGTGTAGGCGAGCTTGTGTCGTTAAGGTAAAAATCAAGCAAGTTGAAATAAACATTGGTCAAGGGAGATCACTCTAGCGAAATGACAAAAAGCGCAGACGACACTGGCTGACATGATTACAAGTGTGTGTTTAGAAAAGAAGTTCAGAAGTCACCGAGGAAAAATTCATTCCTCGCCTAGGCAAGGTAACGTCCGTAAACCTATTCGGTTGTTTTTTTCTACTTCTATGTTTTATTTTTGGCTTTGTTAACGATTTAATGTGGGAAGAAATCTGTGAAGCGATAAGACACAGTTGGCTCAGTGAACTGGTGCGTGAGATCGAGACAGTTGAGTGTAGCGCGAACGAGAAGGAAATACTATAGATAAAGAATTAATACACGTGAATTTCGTAGGAATTATCTAGGGAGAGAAATAAGGAGTTTGCTGCAAGCCAGGCGTGTATGGTGTTGGTGAGAGGCACTGACACCGTCTGAACTGATCAACAGTAGATCTAGACATCGTTTCTCAACAAGGATTGTCTCCCCAACACAAGTCAGTCTGTCGGCCCCCAGCTGCTGTCGTGGGCTCATTGGAAGATTCGTTTGGAATTACCAAGTATCAGGTGCCAATGTGTTTTCCAAATGGAATACCTTCGGAGAGAAAGATTCAGGGCGGAAGGATACTCCTAGGCCACAAACACAGCGTAAGGAGAAGTAACCTTCGTTCGTTGAATTCATCCGCCAGTTGAACCGCAGACCTGTGAGTCACTTTATATATTTTAGGTTTTAAATAAATCTTTAGGATGCCATTTTCTCAAACTCTCGCAGTAAAGGTTGACTCATCATTACAAGTTCTCAATGTTTATCATCAATAAGTATCTAGAAGCAGAAGTCAATGTGCTTCAGGAATAAGGCCTGCAGTATGTGGGTGGTTGAATATTCTCTGGTTTTCATTTTAGGACCAGGGTATTTTTCGCTCAAGGCTTTCACATCGAATCTTTGTGTGTCTGTCTTCTTCATGTCGCCGATGTCTAAGTATCTGTAGCTTAAATCCGAGTGCAAGTGTTTCCCCTTTAAGGTTACTGCCGAATGTAGAAATAATGCCCAATGACCGGGTTATTAACTTCTCGGATCATAAGCCTCTGAACATTAATCCCTACCGATGTTTCGCAAGACAGGTAACCCTCTATTTCCGTGACGTTGCAAACATTGATCAATTAATGCCTCATCAAAATTAATCATGATTTATTAACATCTAATTAAAGTTATTAATCAAACATCAAAGACTGGCTGCGGACTTCAGTGGCTCAGTAAGCAGTTAGAAATATCTCGGTCCAATCTGTAGTCTTCATTAAAAGAAACGATTCAAAATAATGACCTGTTTTTTTTATTTCCCTTTTTCATTCGGGTGAAGGTTTGAAAATTAATGATAAAAAAGCGCTCAGCTCTATTAGCACTACCAGCAAGATTGAGATTAATTTCATATTCAAATCGGGCCTGCCTTTAACAACTCAACAGGACGAACATACAACGGCGGTAACTTTACAGCCTACACTACCTACCACAGTTGCTTTCGTCCCATCCGTTACGACAGTCGTCAGAACCATCACACAGAGCCGACGCATCGATACACCTGTAGTTGTCACATTGCACCTGGCCAGGTCTACAGGTGGCAAGGTCTGCAAAAAGCAGGAGGCATAGGAATATTGGAGGGATTTCAAAGCCATATGACACTTAAAAATATCTCCCCCATCTGTTGGAGTAAAGTCAAAATGACACGTTAAACTCTCTTATTTACCTGTCGCAATTGTCAATGAAATTGTGTAAATGTTTTTAAAAATGGGCTAGCTAATATGCACAATTATTAAAATAGAAATAATTAGAGCATGATAAGACGAAAACAAAATAAAATATTAAACATAGGGAATCACTCACGGCAATCAACTTCATCGCTGTTATCACCACAATCGTTGTCTGCATCGCAAATGAAGGACCGGGAAACACATTGCCGATTTTTGCAATGAAACTTGTGTTCGCCTCTGCAAATGCAATCTAGAAATAGATGTTTAAAGGTATGAAATATATATTCTAAGAATGCAATCTGCTTATAGAGAATAGGTTTGTTTTCAAAAGTAGCGTCAAAATAATTTGCAAGAGTCTCGATACCAGAACCATAAGGGTTCCAGACGGTGACACAAACAAGGGAATTTAACATTAGTCAAGGGGTTAAAGTTTATTAGATGGTTTATAAGGATAAGACTGAGTTTGAGATACTAAAGTTAAATGAACGTATGATGGTATAATATAAGGAAAAGCATAAAAGCATGTAGTCTGTATATACAATTTGCTGTCAGTTGTGTGGTAGAGTACACAACAACAACAGTCACTGACCACATTCCGCTTCGTCAGACCCGTCGATGCAGTCGGCTTGAGTGTCGCACGTCCACATTGAAGGAAGACATTCACCGGAAGTGCACAAGAACTGGTTCTCGCCACAAATGCGTGCTGCAACATGCAGTAAAAATAAAAATTTATGATTTAAACACCTTTTATGTGCTCTGACTTTTCAGTCCGAATATCTATGGAACACTTAACAGTCGTGTGTTAAAAATCATCATCATCATCATCCGTCAAACCTCTTCGCAACAATTGTCAGAGCATTTTCCACCAGAAAGCGAGTCTAATGACCCTCAACAACAGAACAGCGCACGAACAATCACAGCATTACTATTTGCAAGCTAATAAAAAAAAAAGATAGAGAATATGTAGTGTAGAGAGTGAGAAAAGGGGACGACTGTTAGCTATTGATGAAATACAGTGACAGTCTTCAGCTCTCCGAGAAGCAGCTGCTTCTTGACCTTTAAGAAAGCTAAGGGTCACGAAGACAAGAGCTCGCTCACCTTGTCGTTTCGTCATCAAACTTCGTTTCTGTGCAAACTGTAGTTTACTCTTGTGGTATTTGACTGCCTGTGTGACTGCCAGCACGAGGCACACCAACAACACAAACTTCAACATGATTCCTGCCTTACACAAAAGTGAATTTTCTGAGAGACGAAATGCTTGAGAAAGATAGCCTTATACCAGACGAGTAGAATGCTGTTATCTGAGCGTTAAGGCGACTTATATAGTCCTTTATTTTTTGTGTAGCCTGCCATATCTAGATGCCCTGATTTTGACAACTTGTACTTCATTGTCTGAAAAATAGTGTTTGTAGATGAAAAGTATTCACATCATTAAGCAAGATCAGAAGACGACAATGGATCTTATAGCCAAATACCTTTTCGTCTCGAATTTTGTGTTTGTTTGCCCGTCAGCTGCTTTTCATAATATTAGGAGTAAATCATACTAAAAGGAAATAGCATGTCATGTAAACTGTTCAGGTCTTGCCTGACAAATGACTCTTTTCTCAATTTTTGAAAATATCAAACCCATTTCCCTGTTGCCTCTCCATCACTATCAATCCTCATTAGCATCGTCATCATAACAATATTTTGATTAATAACTTTTGTTTGGTTATTGGAAGGAAGTGGTTTGAAGATCGGGAAGACAGTTTGCATCATCATCATCGTCGTCGTCGTCGATGATCTCTAAAACATTTTGATTGGCCAAAAAACGAGGGAAAAAATAAAGATTATTTCAATCGTTTTATTCACCAAACGATGTACAAGACGAAAGGATGTCAGTGCGAAAACGTCTCATTACTGACGATTTATGACTTTTTCGGACGTTCGGACATCTCGTGCACAAAGAGGAACTAACAGCAAATGAGGTTAAGATAAATGCCCTCGAATTATTTCTACTCGTTTTCCAAACACAGGTCACAGAACTTGCGGCAGAACTTGAAGCCGAGGTCACTGTCCAGACAGATGGGGTGCATCGTGTCGTTCATCAGCGCACACCCTCGCTTAGTCATGTGATCGTTGCAGACGCTTGGGTGAAGTGTTGCTGATGTTTCAAAGATTCAGGAAATAAGAAAATGAAAAGTGAATGAAAATAAATAATAATAATAAATCTTTAAAAGAAAAACTGCAAAAAGGAAAAAGAGAATTTCACAAAATAAAAAAGTAAATAAAGAAGCGATAAACCCATTTACCTTTAAGACAGTAAAAGTAAATACAATACTGTAAAGAAAGGTGAAGAAACAAAATATATATTTTTTCTGTTCTTGTATGTTTACCAGTTATTTTATTTTATTTTTTTTTACGTTTTTGTTTTGCAATAGTTCACGAAAGATCAAAGGTAAGAAAGAGTCAGAGATTAGTAATGATAAGCATTGTAAGATTTTACTCAAGCTGGTGATATTATTTCGCGCCATGGCTAGGTCGTGTTAGTAGTTATCATCTTAATCGTTGTTATCAAACTGTAAAATTAAAGCAAAGAAAGAATAAATCCTATGTATTTTAACTTGACATAATTTTGACTTTTTTTTTCATTCTAAAACTTCTGTAAACATAAAGAGTTCTGTTAAAAATGATGAAGATGGACACTAAAAGAAAATGGGCATGACTTCGCATGAACTTCTATCACCTGTCCATGAACCATCTGACCGAATGTGGCTTCAGCACAGCTTCTGGTTTATTCATTGCTCACGTGTTACTTACGACAACCGAGTTCATCCGAAGAATCGCCGCAGTCATCGCCATGGTCGCATCGAAATTCGATGTGAATACACCCTCCGTTGGCGCACGCAAAATGGGTTTCAGGATTACATTCTGTACAAATTGTATTAAGTACAATTAAAAATAAAAATAACATAACATGCTGTGATAATAGAAGATATTTTTTCTTATAAATTGATTATATTTTGATTGTTGGTTTATATACGATTTTAAGCGCGGTAAGCTCCATTTACTCTCTTTATGATCTCGAGGCTAGAAGAAAGGTGTCGGATGCCGAAGGAACGGTCACATGCGATACCCGTGTGTCACAGCTGACTTTTTAATGTGTAGAAGGGATAGTTTGCTTCTTGAGGAAAGTAGGGTGCTATGGAGATGAGAAGGCATATACCCTTACACAGAATTAGGTCCCCAAGAGATTGACGGGCGCAGGGCGAACCTTTTTCTTACATCACGATGTGCTACAAACACTCACCACAGTGCTGCTCATCACTTTTATCACCACAGTCGTCATATCCATCACACTCAAAGTTAGCGAACATGCACTTTCCATTCGCACACTGGAAATAGTCTGGTCTGCACGTGCCTCCTGTTGATGAAACATGGTGCTTTAATAAATTCCGTAGGTGTATCTAATCTTTTGGATTTTGTTACTACAACTTATTGCAAAATATGGCATCGCTTTTTAGCAAAGCTATTTTTATTTTACAGTGCAGCAAGTCTTTAACTAGCTGCTCAGAGGTAAAATAAGTCACCTCTATAATTTTCTTATTCAAAAAGATGTCATATGTACATGGTGCATGCCTTTAATAATGTGTTGTGCAAGCAGATGCCGCTGCAAGTATAATTTCCTGCAAGGAGGTACTATATATCTACACGACATTTTGAGAGGATTTGGTCGAATCTTTCTTTAATTTGTTGAACTCCTCTGTCACTTTAGAAAACACTGAGCCTTAAAGTGACTCAGAGACAACAACAAATACAGGATATATATCTAGAGAGAGAGAGAGCAATGGAAAATATTGGTTTATAATAGCGTACCATGATGACACAAACACTCACCACATAACTCGTCACTTCTGTCTCCACAGTCATCATCGCCATCACATTGCCAGCCACCAGGGATGCACTTAATGCCATCAGCGCACTGAAATTCGTCCTTTCTGCACGTGCCACCTGCAGAATGCACATGCTTTAAGTGAAAATCCGCGAAGTAGCAGCGTTATATTTTATTTATTTATATATATATTTACGGATTTATAAATCATCCCCACTCTCCTTTAAATATCAGGCAATAGTGTGTCGTGTACAATATAATGTTGGCAAACATGTGCAAACGGAAGTGGCATACATTGTGGCGTTTCCATTGCGTAAAGTACTGTACTCATCCGTATTTTATTTCAATTTAATATTCTTTTAATATGTCTGAACTAACATTGTACATATATTTTATTGTTTTAAAATTTTTAGTAAAGCTAATTAAATTCACAAATTTTATATAAATATCTATATATCTGTATACCCCCAAATCCCGCGATTAGATATATACAAAATTAGATATATTTTTTAAAAAAACATGATAAAGTGAAGCCGCTAATAAGTGAAGCGTGATATAACCAAGGATTATTGTATATATATATAGTTTATATGTATAATTTTATCTCCTCTTTGCTAACAAAATTACAATCCTTGCCAATAATGTTTATATTTGCTTTAAGCCAGAAGTTTAGATTCCGTTTTATTTTATAGTTTAGCTTTTAAATAAATCTTTAGAAATGTAATGCTATAAAACTCTCGCAGTAGACGAGTCATCATTACAAACTGTATGTGTTTGTCATTAGTATATATATATATAAAGACACAATTCAATGTACTTGGTCGACGTGCATTCTTTTCTAAAACATATGATTTAAAGACACGACCCGTTTTTTCCGTTTTCAGTGGGGTGGAGAAAGTTTGAAAATTAATGATAATAAAAAAGCGCTTTGCTCTTTTAGCGCTACCAACAAGTTTGAGATTAATTTCATATTCGTCTCTGGTCTGCAACACAACAAGACGAACATACAACGGCGGTAACTTTACAGCCTACACTACCTACCACAGTTGCTTTCGTCCCAACCGTTACGACAGTCGTCAGACCCGTCACACACAGACGACGCATCGATACACCTGTAGTTGTCACACTGCACCTGGCCAGGTCTACAGGTGACCAGGTCTGCAGAAAGCAGGAGGTAGAGGATCATTCGACGGATTTAAAAGCAAGATGACATTTAAAAATATCTCCCTTATCTTTTGGAGTAAAGTCTAGATGACATGTAAAGTTCTCTTACTTACCTGTTAGAATTATAGCAACACAGCTTTTTTAAAACTGGGTCAGCAGAATTCACAATGAATTTGTTTGAATGTTTTAAAAAATGGGCTAGATAGTATGTAATATGATTAAAATAGAAACAATTAGAGCATGATAAGACGAAAATAGAGTAAAATATTAAACATAGGGAATCACTCACGGCAATCAACTTCATCGCTGTTATCACCACAATCATTGTCTACATCGCAAATGAAGGACCGGGGAACACAGTTGCCGTTTTTGCATTGAAATTTTTGTTCACCACTGCAAGTGCAATCTGCAAATAGATGTTTAAAGGTAATCAAATATATACTCTAAGAATGCATTCTGGTTACAGAGAACAGGATTTTCTTTCAAAAGTAGTGTTAAAATAATTTGCAATAGCCTGGATGCCAGACCCTTTAAGGGTGCCGGAAAACGACACCTACAAGGGAATTTAACGACAGTCAAAGGGTTTAACTAAACTAGGTGGTTTATTGTGTAAGGACTAAGAGATTTTGAGATCTTCAAGTTAGATGAACGTATGATTGGTGGTATGGGAAAAAGGCATAAAAACACGCTATTCGCAGACATAATATGCTGATAGTGATGGCCTGGAAGTATAGACAAGAGTGCACAACAGTCACTGACCACATTCTGCTTCGTCAGACCCGTCGATGCAGTCGGCTTGAGTGTCACACGTCCACATTAAAGGAAGACATTCACCGGAAGTGCACAAGAACTGGTTCTCGCCACAAATGCGTGCTGCAACATGCAGTAAAAATCAGAAAATATGATTTAAGCATCTTATTCTGCGCTAGTTTTCCATTATCATCATCAGCATTAGCATCAGTATCACATTTTTTCATCTGGCAGCGAGCCTCATGACCTTCAACAATAGAACAGCGCACGAACAATCACAGCATTACAATTTGCAAGCTAAAAAAAGAGAAAATTAGTGAAGCAGAAATGTACGGAGTTAGAAAAGGAGAAGACTACCAGCCATTGACGAAACTTAATTATCAATTTATGCACTTGTAACGAGCAGCATTAGGGCCGAGGTAGGTCGCACTGACCAGAGATGATAAAAGGAAGACAATGGAAGGTGAGACACACTGAACTTCTCGCAATCTTCGGTGCCTTGGCCAGCTTTGGCAGATAGAAATATTCCGTCAACAGAAGTCTTGTGAGATCAACACGCTAACGGTCATTGTAACCTGAGCTTCCTGGAGATAGCTGATGTCAGTCATGTCAGACTGGCCTGATGTCATTCATGTCAGACTGGCCTGATGTCAGTCATGTCAGACTGGCCGGATGTCAGTCATGTCAGACTGGCCTGATGTCAGTCATGTCAGACTGGCCGGATGTCAGTCATGTCAGACTGGCCGGATGTCAGTCATGTCAGACTGGCCGGATGTCAGTCATGTCAGATTGGCCTGTATTGCACGAAAAGCTTGTTGTGAAAGCTCGACATCAAATCTTTGTGAAGCAGCTGCAGGGAGGTAATCAGAGTGTGCAGTGGACACTGCCATGAGTAGATCTCAAATCTAAGTAATGGCAAGAGGGCGCAGAGGTAACAGTAGAAATAAAATGTCCAGAAAAAGACTGGAAGTTGCGCAGACAAAGAATTCATCACAAGAACGTAGTAAATATCCTAACAGATGTATTAATGAACATTAGACACAAAACTTCAAGCAGATCAACGAGCAAAGGGACATCACTCTCCATACAGCAACTACAACTCTCCAAGAAGCAGCTGCTTCTTGACCTTTAAGAAGGCTAAGGGTCACGAAGACAAGAGCTCCCTCACCTTGTCGTTTCGTCATCAAGCTTCGTTTCTGTGCAAACTGTAGTTTACTCTTGTGGTATTTGACTGCCTGTGTGACTGTCAGCACGAGGCACACCAACAACACAAACTTCAACATGATTCCTGCCTTACACAAAAGTGAATTTTCTGAGACGAAATGCTTGAGAAAGATAGCGTTATACCAGACGAGTACAATGCTGTTATCTGAGCGTTAAGGCGACTTTTATAGTCTGTATTTTTTGTGTAGCTTGCCATATCTAGATGTCCTGATTTTGACAGCTTGTATTTCATTGTCTGAAAGATAGTGTTTGTAGATGAAAAGTATTCACATCATTAAGCAAGATCAGAAGAAAATTGGTCTTATAGACAAGTACTTATTCGTCTCGAATTTTGTGTTTGTTTGCCCGTCATCTGCTTTGCATAATATTATGAGTAAAATATGCTAAAAGGAAATAGTATGCCATGTAAACTGTTCAGGTCTTGCCCGAAAAATGACTCGAACTTTGAAAATATGAAACCCCTTTGCCTGTTGCCTCTCTATCACTATCATTCCTCATCAGCATCGTCATCATAACAATAATATTTTGATTAATAACTTTTGTTTGGTTATTGGAAGGAAGTGGTTTAAAGATCGGGAAGACAGTTTGCATCATTATCATCATCATTATCATCATCGTCGTCGTCGTCGTCGTCGATCTCTAAAACATTTTGATTTGCCAAAAAACGAGGAACAAAAAAAATATTTCAATCGTTTTATTCACCAAACGATGTACAAGACAAAGGGATGTAAGTGCGAAAACGTCTCATTACTGACGATTTATGACTTTTTCAGAAGCCCGAACATCTCATGCACAAAGAGGAACTAACAACAAGTGAGGTTAAGAAAAATGCCCTCGAATTATTTCTCCTCGTTTTCCAAACACAGGTCACAGAACTTGCGGCAGAACTTGAAGCCGAGGTCACTGTCAAGACAGATGGGGTGCATCGTGTCGTTCATCAGCGCACACCCTCGCTTAGTCATGTGGTCGCTGCAGACACTGGGGTGTAGGGTTGCTGATGTTTCAAAGATGCAGAAAATAAAAAATAAAAGGTGAATTAAAGTAAATAATAATACTTAAATCTTAAAGAAAAAGTGCAAAAAGAGAAAGAGAATTCCACAAAATAAGAAAGTAAATAAATTAAAAAGCGATAAACCCATTTACCTTCAAAGAGAGTAAAAATAAATCCACGACTGTAAGGAAAGGTGAAGAAACAATACATGAACATGTACACATATTTTTCTGTTCTCTTATGTTTACCGGTTATTTTATTTGTTTTGCAATGGTTCAGAGAAGATCAGGGTTAAGAAAGTGTCAGAGATTAGTAATGATTAGTATTGTAAGATTTTACTCGAACAGGTGATATTTAACTAGCCATGGCTTAGTCGTGTTAGTAGTTATCATCTTAATCGTTGTTATCAAACTGTAAAATTGAAGCAAAGAAAGAATAAATCCTAGGTATTTTAACATGACATAATTTTGATTTTTTGTTCTAAAACATCAGTCAACATAAAGAGTTTTGTTAAAAATGACGAAGACAGACAACAATAGGAAAAGGGCGGGACTTCGCGTGAACGTCTATGACCTGTGCATTAACCACCTGACCGAATGTGGCTCCAGCTAAACTCCTGGTTTATTCATGGGTCACGTGTTACTTACGACAACCGAGTTCATCCGAAGAATCGCCGCAGTCATCGCCATGGTCGCATCGAAATTCGATTTGAATACACCCTCCGTTGGCGCATGCAAAATGGGTTGTAGGATTACATACTGTACAAACAATTGTATTATGTACAATTAAAAATAAAATAACATGCTGTGATAATGGAAAGCCTCATTTGTTAGAAATTGATTATATTTTGATTGTAGGTTTGTATACGATTTTAAGCGGTAAGCTCCATTTATTGAATCTGCTTATGATCTCGAGGTTAAAAGAAAAGTGTTGGAATTTGAAGGAACGGTCACAAGCGATACCTGTGTGACGCAGCAGACTTTCTAAGGTATGGAATGGGTATATACTTTTTGAGGAAAGTTAGGTACTAGAGAGATGACACTCTTATAGAATTAGGTCCCAAAAAGATTGAAGGGTGCAGGGTGAACATCACGATGTGCTACAAACACTCACCACAGTGCTGCTCATCACTTTTATCACCACAGTGGTCATATCCATCACACTCAAAGTTAGCGAATATGCACTTCCCATTCGCACACTGGAAATAGTCTGGTCTGCACGTGCCTCCTGTTGGTGAAACATGGTGCTTTAATAAATGACTCAGAGACAGCAACAAATACTGGGTGTATATATATATAGATAGAGTAATCAAAAATATTGGTTTATAATAGCGTACCATGATGACACAAACACTCACCACATAACTCGTCACTTCTGTCACCACAGTCATCATCCCCATCACATTGCCAGCCACCAGGGATGCACTTAATGCCATCCGCGCACTGAAACTCGTCGTGTCTGCACGTGCCACCTGCACAATGAACATGCTTTAAGACCATCTAATTTCTCACCTATCGTGAGGGCTACGGTGTAAAGACCCCTCCTTTAAGTGAAAATCCGTGAAGTAGCAGTGTTATATATTATGTATATATTAAGGATTTATAAATCATCCCCACACTGCTGTAAATATCAGGCAATAGTGTGCCGTGTACAATATCATGTTGGCAAACATGCGCAAACGGAAGTGGCATACAGAACTGCGTTTATATTGTGTAAAGTACTGTAATGACCAGCTGTACACATTATTTTATTTCTATTTAAATTTTAATGTTCTTTTAATATGTCAGAATTGACATTGTATATATATTTTATTGTCTTAAATTTTTTAGGTAGAGATAATTAAGTTCACAAATTTTATATAAACATCTATATATCTGTATACCCCTAAATCCCGCGATATAGTGAAAACTCCACTATACATAATTAGATATATTTAAAAAACCACGATAAAGTGAAACCGCAATAAATGAAGCGTTATATAAGCAATGATGCATATAAATATATAGCGTGTATATGTATCAATTTATATACTCTTTCCCAACAAAATTACAATCCTTACCAATATTGCTCATATTTGCTTTAAGCCAGACGTTTAGATTCCGTTTTATTTTATATTTTAGGTTTTAAATAAATCTTTAGAAATATAATGCTATACAACACTCGGAGAAGATGAGTCATCATTACAAGCTGTATGTGTTTGTCAATAGTATGTATCTTGAAACATAACTCATTGTGCTTGGTCAACGTGCATTCTTTTCTAAAACAAATGATTTAAAGACAGGAGCCGTTTGTTCTTGTTCAATGGGGTGGGAAAGTATTGAAAACTAATGATAATAAAAAAGCGCTCAGCTCTTTTAGCGCTGCCAGCAAGTTTGAGATTAATTTCATATTCGTCTCGGGTCTGCCTTTAACAACACAAGATGAACATTCAACGGCGATAACTTTGCAGTCTACACTACCTACCGCAGTTTCTTTCGTCCCATCCGTTACGACAGTCGTCAGAACCATCACACACAGACGACGCATCGATACACCTGTGGTTGTCACACTGCACCTGGCCAGGTCTACAGGTGACCAGGTCTGCAGAAAGCAGGAGGTAGAGGATCATTGGAGGGATTTCAAAGCCAGATGGCACTTAAAAATATCTCCCTTATCTGTTGGAGTAAAGTCTAGATAACATGTAAAACTCTCTTATTTACCTTTTTCTTTTACTGTGTAAACAGAATTCACAATAAACTTGTATAAATATTTTTAAAAAGGGACTAGGTAATATGAAAAATTATTGAAATAGAGATAATTAAAGCATGATAAGACGAAAACAGAGTAAAATATTAAACATAGGGAATCACTCACGGCAATCAACTTCATCGCTGTTATCACCACAATCGTTGTCTGCATCGCAAATGAAGGACCGGGGAACACAGTTGCCGTTTTTGCATTGAAATTTTTGTTCGCCCCTGCAAGTGCAATCTACAAATAGACGGTTAAAGGTGTGAAAATATATACTCTAGGAATGCATTCTGGTTACAGTGAACAGGTTTTTCTTTCAAAAGTAGCGTTAAAATAATTTGCAATAGCCTGGATCCCAGACCCTTGAAGGTGCTCCAAAATGACACCCACAAGGTAATGTAATAGAACTCAGAGAGTTTGAGAACCTTAAGTTATGTAGACGTATGATTGTTGGATTGAAAAAAAGGAACGCATAAAAACACGCTATTCGCAGACTTAATATGCTGATAGTGATGGTCTGGAAGTATAGAGTACACAACAGTCACTGACCACATTCTGCTTCGTCGGATCCGTCAGCGCAGTCGGCTTGAGTGTCGCACGTCCACATTGAAGGAAGACATTCACCGGAAGTGCACAAGAACTGGTTCTCGCCGCAAATTCGTGCTGCAACATGCAGTAAAAATAAACAAATAGGATTTAAGCTTCTTATTCTGCGCTGAAATTTCATCATCAATCATCATCAATCATCAATCATCATCAATCATCATCCTCATCATCATTCCATTTTTCACCTGGCAGCGAGCCTCATGACCTTCAACAATAGAACAGCTCACGAACAATCACAGCATTACAATTTGCAAACTAAAAAAAGAGAAAACTAGTGAAGGAGAAATGTACAGAGTGAGAAAAGAAGACGACTACCAGCTATTGATGAAACTTATTTAATTTATGCACTTGTAACGAGCAGCATTACGGCCGAGGTAGGTCGCACTGACCTGTAAAGATAAAAGGAAGACAATGGAAAGTTAGACACTAAACAGATGTTGCGAATGCCATTAGAAGGAATCTTCGATAAGTCAGTAAAGTTCTGCATCCACAAATATCTGAAAGTTATGATGACATTTGTATGGAAGCTCATCTCGCAATATTCGGTGCCTTGGTCCAACTTTGGCAGATAGAAATATTCCATCAACACAAGTCTTGTGAGATCAACACGCTAACGGTCATTGTAACCTGAGCTTCCTGGAGATAGCTGATGTCAGTCATGTCAGGCTGGCCTGATGTCAGTCATGTCCGACTGGCCTGTATTGTACCAAAAGCTTGCTGTGACAGCTCGACAGCAGGTGCAGGGAGGTAATCAGAGTGTAGGTGCAGGGAGGTAATCAGAGTGTGCAGTTGACAGTGCCATGTGTAGATCTCAAATCTAAGTAATGGCAAATGGCGCAGAGGTAACAGTAGAAATAAAATGGCCCAGAAAAAGACTGAAAGTTGCGCAGACACAGGAATCCTCACAAGAACGTAGTAAATATCGTAACAGATATATTAATGAACATTAGACACAAAACTTCACGCAGATCAACGAGCAAATATGAAAGTAGGGGAGAGCAGTCAGCCTTTAGCCAGTAAGACAAAGGGACATCACTCTCCATACAGCAACTACAGCTCTCCGCGAAGCAGCTGCGTCTTGACCTTTAAGGAAGCTAAGGGTCACGAAGACAAGAGCTCGCTCACCTTGTCGTTTTACCATCAAACTTCGTTTCTGTGCAAACTGTAGTTTACTCTTGTGGTATTTGACTGCCTGTGTGACTGCCAGCACCAGGCACACCAACAACACAAACTTCAACATGATTCCTGCCTTACACAAAAGTGAATTTTCTGAGAGACGAAATGCTTGAGAAAGATAGCCTTATACCAGACGAGTAGAATGGTGTTATCTGAGCGTTAAGGTGAATTTTATAGCCTGTATTTTTTGTGTCGCCTAGGTGCCCTGATTTTGACATGTACAGCATTGTCTGACAGGTGCGTTTCTAAATAAAAAGTATTCATATCATGAAGATCAGAAGAAGACCGTGAGTCTTATAGCCAAATACTTTTTCATCTCGAATGTTGTTTTTGTTGCACTTCAGCTGCTTTGCATAATATCAAGTGTAAAACATACTAAAAGAAAGTATAGTCTGTCAAACTCAGGGCTTTTTTTTGTCCAGTAGGAAGACATCCTGACCTCATTCGCATTACATAGCCGAAATATGAACTTTAATCTGTTTGTAACATGTACAAAAGTACTTTATGATTTTAAATTTTTACATTTTTAGCACCTGTTGTCGATAAACACATGAATTCCAAGTCCTGTTTGAAAGTTAAAAAGCACTGACTCGAGTTATTTCCCTTGATCGTTGTGGGCAAAATGTCCTTAGCTGACCTCAAGGTTCAGACCATTTGTTGTCGTAAATAGAATTTATTTTTCTTTTAAGGTTGTGTACCATACTTGAATTTTTTTCTGTAACCTTTAATGTTAACTTAAAGTGTTAGTTTCGCAACTTCGATGCAAACCAAATTTTCCGTTGACCTATTACGTTGCTAAGCATCCATAACAACCCCTTTCCCCAATAATAGCCCGCAATACACCTACCACAACCTAGTACAAATATTTTGATTTATTTTTTTTGTTCGGTTATTGTAAGGAGGTGGTTTGAACATCGAGAAGGATGCTTGTTCAGGTCCCGATGCTTTATCGTCATCGTCGTCGTCGTCATCCTCCCCCTCCTCCTCCTCATCATCATCATCCAGCCATCAATCGATCAATCTATCAAACATTTTTATTAGCCAATAAACCAGAAAAAAGTGTTAGTTTATTCATGACGTCACCAAGCGATGTACAAGGCAAAGTGAGGTGAGTTCGATTCTTGTTTCTTCCCATTCACGACTTTTTTTAAAGCCCGGACAATTCATGCACAAGGATGGACTCACAGCAAGTCAGATTAAGATAAGTGCTTTCAAATTATTCCTCCTCGTTTCCACGCACAGTTCGCAGAACTTGCGGCAGTACTTGAAGCCGAGGTCGTCGTCCAGACAGATGGCGTGCATCGTGTCGTTCATCAACGCACAGCCTCGCTTAGTCATGTGGTCACGACACACACTTGGGTGCAGAGTTGCTGATATTTCAATGATGCGGAAAAAAAGTAACAGAAAAGATAAATTATAGAACTTAAAAGATTAAAGGAAAAAAAATAAATAAAGGGGACCCTAAGTCTCTATACTATTATACTCTCATATCTTTACGGGATTGTAGAGAACGGTGCAAAATATAAAATATGTTTTGCTTCTGGTGTCTTTTGTTTTATCTTTGTTTTTTTTTAAAGTTTTGTAACAGGTTAGAGTAAGATATGGTAAAAGTTCACGTCAAGTCAGAGGTTAGGTATTGTCATTAGAAGATGTAAAGATTGCAGGTGAGTAGGTGTTCTTACGCATAGTCATTTTAGTTGTTGTTGTCAGTCTGTAAAACCAAAGCAAACAAAACTAAAGCCCTTGGTATGTTTCTTGCGTTAATTCAAACATTCTGCTACTTCAACAAGTGAGTAAACATGCGGACTGAGCTTACGATATGAGTAGGACTGGCGTGAGAGAAACAAGTTGGCATGATGACACAGAAATTACACCCACGGAAATGACCTTTCGCACAACTTCGTGCGTCACGTGCTACTTACGGCAGCAAGTTCATCAGAAGAATCACTGCAGTCATCCTCACTGTCACATCGCCAGTCGAGACTAATACATCTTCCATTGGTGCACTTGAACTGGGTTTCAGGATCGCATACTGAATGAACAGGTCAAAAACAGCTTCAGCTAAAATATCAAGATCACCCAGAACATATTTTTATAACATTTATTATATTTGGTTTGTTACTTTGTACAGTTTTGAAGCGCAGTGAAAGAGAAAATGGTCTGAGCACAAAAGTTCCATTTTCAGGCTTCATGTATGGTGGAGATATTAAAGCAACCGGTTTCGGACTGAAATGGACTCGGAGATGTAATCTCATCAATCTGAGGTTGTGAACGAATGGACTGAAATAAAGGTCGAATCGACCTTGACGAGAGAGTAGTCATGCGATCAAACAGAGACAGGATAAGAGAGGGGATGGAGAGAGAGAAACTTGGCGTGAGGTCATTCTATAAATACTCACCACAGTCCCGCTCATCGCTTTCATCATCACAGTGCCTACCGCCATCACACTTCCAGGATGCAGGGATGCACTTCGACCCATCCACGCACTGGAATTGGTCTTCTCTGCACGTGCCGTCTGAAGGTTGAACATGTGATGTCATCCACAGCGCACCAAATAAACGGTCCTAAGTACACCTGGTCATCATGCTTTTATGCTTTTTTTGTAATATCCGACAATCTTCTTGAACAAAATTTCATCCTACCTTTCAGCAACTAGCTGTCACTCCCACTTTCCCGCAAACAAAAATAAGTCATTAATGCAATTTTCCCGCATCCCTGGTGTATTTCCGTAAGCAGATGTCGCCACAAGTATTAACTACTTCATGTACAAGGATATACGCAGGGAGACTAGGTCAGCATAAAATGTTTGATAGGAGTTTGCCAGCGTGTTGATCACATCGGTCATCTTCTACTATCCTTAAGTGACAGCAACATAGAGTGAGTAAGGGGAAGAGAGAGAGAGAGAGACAAGACGAAAGACATCTTTGTTTTATTAAACTCACGACAGTGCGCTTCGTCACTTCCGTCAGCACAGTCATCATCATTATCACATTCCCAATGAATGGGGATGCACTTTGACCCATCAGCGCACGGGAACCGATCCTGCCTGCACGTGCCACCTGCAGATTGAACACGTGATTTCATCTCACACACACACACACATCAAACAAACTAAAAGGTCAGACAGCTTTTTAACGACATCAGAAACGTGAAGAACGAAACACAACCATGACGTCATAGCTATCGAAATCTCGGATTGGCCACGACGTTCAGTGACGTCAGACGTCAATATTTATATTGGTCCTCTTCTCATTTCGTCTTTAAAAATTAATTTAAAATATCTCCGACAATAATTAGTGTGTGATAAACTAATTATTGCACTGCCAATAAACCATTTTGTGATAATTTCATGTTTCTGGCTGGTCTTTAACAGTCAGCTGACACATGCGCACTGCAGCTGGTAACTTAGCAACCTACCACAGTCACTCTCGTCCCATCCATCATCACAGTCGTAGTCGTTATCACACACCCACGACTCATGGATACACCTGTATGTGTCACATTGCACCTGGTCGGGTTCACAGGTGACTGGTTCTGTAAAGAGCGGTACGTAATCAGTTCAAAAGTTATTTGATGATGTGAGGAACATTTACCTACTTCTTTGGTGAGACTGCATGATATTTCTCTTATTCACCTGTTGAAATTATGGTAGTAAGACTTCTCGCTTAAAATAATCCGACAAAATAATTTAAAATTCAAAATAAAATAGTTCGTCTTTTAACAGGGACTAGCTTGCTGAGAAGTATTTAAGTTGTACCTGGACAAAAAGTTTCGTGATTAAACAAAAAAAAAAAAAAAAAAAAAGAAGGAAATTTGAGATACGCCCATTGGAAACACTCACCGCAGTCAGCTTCGTCACTGTTATCGCCACAATCGTTGTACCTGTCGCAAACGGCGCCCCGGGGAACACAATTGCCGTTTGCGCACTGAAACTTGTATTCACCTCTGCAAACGCAGTCTGGAAAAATATGATAAACAATATGAAAACATTGTATCCTAAACTGAACGGCGATCTCCAGGTGTGAACAACAGGTACCACATGGGAGACGTAGGGGAGACGGAGAGACGAATACAACTACAGACGATAAAATGAACATGCACACACAAAAAGCGAGATATTGGAAGATGAGGACTTTCTGTGGAGGACCAGCCAGCGATGTATTTAGGACATACGCCGTACATATCTGTTTATGAATTGGAATGCATACATGTATGGATGAATTATGTGTGCATGTATGTCAAAAAGTTATTAGGCCCTCTGTATGTGTGTGTGTTTTATGCTCCACTTATTGTAAAAAGAATGTAAAAAATTCCTGGTTAAAAACTGGGTTGCGAGAGCGTTCCTTATCTTGTGTTCGTGCACAAGAGCTCATGAATGTAACGACCCTTTAGAAACCCAAGAGATTATTTAAAGTATGAAGGAGAAATACAACTTTCTCCCCAAACTATTAAAAAAAGTGGCGGGGGTCATAGAAAGAGACGAACACATACCAGCGCTCGAAGATGATTTTAATCATTAAAGCTGAACTAGAACTGTGATAATTATCATCACACTGACCACATTCCTTTTCGTCGGACCCGTCAGCACAGTCGGCTTGTGTGTCGCACGTCCACTCCGATAGGATGCACTCACCGGAAGTGCACAAGAACTGGTTCTCACCACAGATTCTTGCTGTAATACCCACACAACGGAATTTAGCTGGCATCAAACGTTATGCAACAGATTAAGTAAGAAAAGTGAACAAATAATGAAGGAAAAAAAGAAGGAAAAAATACAGTAACAGAAGCCAAAGGGCAAAGATAATTTATTAAGAATTGTCTTCGCTTATACTTTATTGTATGAAGGTCTTCAAACACTGTCACCTACAAACTAACTTTCCAAGTGAAAAACTGAAACAGTATAGTTCGAGAAGCTATGCGTTCATACAAGCTGAGCAGCTTGCAGTTTCAATAGTTGAAAACTTCGTTTTTTTCCCTCAAACAGTCGCCGCGTGATTTCCAGAAAGTGAAAGGTCAGAGGACAAGAGCTCGCTCACCTTGTCGTTTCGTCATTAAGCTTCGTTTCTGTGCAAACTGTAGTTTACTCTTGTGGTATTTGACTGCCTGTGTGACTGTCAGCACCAGGCACACCAACAACACAAACTTCAACATGATTCTGGACTTGCGCTTCTTCCAGAACAAATCACTGACAAAAGGCTGTAAGCAAGATGTGGTTATCTTACCAAGATGGCTTCTAGCTTACCTTGATGTAATTTTAAAAATCTCAAATGGCCTAATTTTTTTATAGCATTTGGATACTGCAGATTGCATTATCTTATAAAAGTCAGTATTAACTGGAGAGCCATGTGATTTAAAAGACAGAAAACAAGGGAAATACATGTAATGTCTGCCGGTGAGAGACATTTTAGGTCTTGAACCTTCCTTTTTGTGTTGATATAAACTCAATAGAAACCACTTTTCAGACAGAGAGAACCAAACAAATCTCTTTGTATTATAACAATACATGATTATCTTTGTTCTGGAGAAATTTAAAGCTTTGAGAAACCTAACTTTCTGTTAACCCCCAATTATATTCAATTATATGCGATCGAGACGACTGTTTTTTTAAATGTTCTCAAATATTGCCTCACGAGGGCGACAGAATGTTTGTCTACCAAATAAGAGAATCGAACCTCGCTGTGTATGTGTTTTATTCCAAGTAAACAGGCTTTGCTGCTCACCAGGGAGGGAGTGGTAGCTGCAGTTTGAGACAAAGTACTCGAGCAAGAATTTGTAAGAAAGCTTTGTTTTAGCTTTTCTACAGGCCCCTGAAAATGTTAACAGCACCACAAGTCTCGACCCAATCCACTTTGGATCCACAAGCAGTCCCACCTCAGTCTTTATTCATCCCTCGCTTCCTTTCAAGATCCACTCAGTTCCACAGTAACGGAAATCTTTGAGAAATCTGAGCAGACCAAACTTAGGATATTAATTACAAAATTAATGAATTAGTTTAAATCTATGAAGGTAACGTGTGATAGACATTCCGTTTTCCTTCTTTCCTCACTATTATCCTCACAGTCATCTACATCAACACCGGTAGCTCCATCATTATCATTAAGGTCACACAACCATTTCAATTTTACAATATCTTTCACTGAAGTCCCTGACTTACATGTGGAGTATGAAAAGGATGATTGCAGCTATGGTGGCTTGTAGATGAGTGGTATTTGTAATGTGTTTATATTTTATTTCTAATATTTATTGTTGTTATGGTCAAACTGGCGTTGTTCACAAAAAGTTCTCTGAAAAACCTTGCACACTTTTCTCCTCGAAATTACCCAGAAAGACATTCCTTCAATAAATATGACATGGCATTGAATGAAGGTTAATTTATCGAAATCATAAAAATTGTTGGTCGACCCGTCTCGTTGTCAGAAACCAAGGGAAACGAGCCACGAGAGTTTCAGTCAGGCAGGCAGAGGTCGCAGAACTTGCGGCAGTACTTGAAGCCGAGGTCGTCGTCCAGGCAGATAGGAAGTGACGTCTCGTTCATCAGCAGACAACCCCGCATTGACATCCGGTCGCTGCACGTGCTTGGATGCAGTGTTGCTGGAGACGACAATAAAATCTAGTAAACCTTCGGAGGGTTCCGCTGATCACCATCGCAATGACAATTGTTAAAACAGATTTTCCTAGCAGAGAGAGAGAGAGAAAAAAAACCAGAAAGATGGAGTTTGGGTAAAACTTGAACATTAGACCCCAGAGTGAACTATGACCTTTCCGTGAACTATAAACCGTCACCATTGTCAGTAGAACAATTTGAGAAGCAATCACGTGTCACTTGCTACTTACGGCATCCGAGTTCGTCAGAAGCATCGAAGCAGTCGGCGTCGTTGTCACACCTCCAGTCGATGTTAATGCACTGGCCGTTGTTGCACCGGAACTCGGTGGTTGGGTCACATTCTGGTCAGGCGGGTCAAAGGTCACAGATTTTTAAATTGCGACTACATATAAAGGAAGGTACCCGCAACCCGACCTGATCTTCACTGACATATTATCAACCCATTAAAAGGAGAAGGCTTGCGAATCTTATTTATTATCAATGTGATCCTCATCATCCTTAATGTAACCGTTGTTATTGCTGTAACAATGGAATAGGGTTATTTCGCGAAAATATTCTCAATATATTCACAAACATACAAATTAGGTAGGTCACAGATAGGCGTGCACACACCTAGAATAAAAAATAAAATAAAAGGAAAGTAGTCCAGGGACACTACGGTGGTAGGGGAGTGTAAGAACCCTCACTTTGTGAGATTCAACCTTTTTGTAAGACATCTTCCTCGCTGAGCTACCTTCCCCTGACATTTAAAGAGTAAGGTGCCAACTCTATAGCAGGAGAAAGTCGCTGCTTCATACGGGTATCGAACCGACGAGTGTGCATGTCTTCCGGTCCGGATACTGAATCTTTAACCATTAGTCTACCCGCTTCTGAAAGACTATGAGGAGAGAGAGATATATAAGCACGGACACAATGGCAGACACGTGGAAATAATCAGAAGATAAGACTTGAGGTTACCCACGGCAGTTCTGTTCGTCGCTTCCATCAGGACAGTCCACAGCGATATCACATTCGTACACAGCAGGGATACAATGAGACCCATCGGCGCACTGGAACTGGTCCTCTCTGCACGTGCTGCCTGCAGGTTCAACGGGTACACACACCAATAATAACAACAATAACAACAATGTGCGATACATAATAATGTTCAAGAAGGAACATGTCCTCTGCGCTTAAGACAAGTAAGAGACATAGACAGAATAGGAAGGATGGAAGGAGAAACAACTATGCAGACAAGTGATATAAGACAAACATAGAAGACACAAAGAAGAAAATCAGGGAAAAACAGTAAGGATGGAAAGGGTCATAAATATGGAAGACAAGTAAGTCAATTGACTATAATCACAACTATCGACAGCTATGTTAATTGATGTAAGAGTACTGCTCGTGGAACAGAGTATGTCAGACCTATACTTAGCCTTTAACTCCAACATAACTGTATGCTAGACCTATACTTAGCCCACTACAGGGTCTTCACCACCTACCACAGTTTTTCTCATCCACGGCGTCGTTACAGTCGATTTCCCCATCACACAGCCACGATTCCTCGATACACCTGTTGTCACACTGCACCTGGCCAGGTCTGCAGGTGGTCAGTCTGAAAACATTAGTGTGAGCCCACGTTTGACTAGACTGTAAAGGTAGACACAGTCGTCGAAGGAAGTCTAATTTACCTGAGTGTATTTGAGCGAAAAATTGCCCTGTACAAGGTACGATACTGTAGTCCATCAATTTTCGCAGTAAACAGTACGCTAAGGATTTGACCCAAGTCAACCAGTTCTCAATCTTCATGAATATAGCAACTACAGATTTTTTAACCGATCCACAGATGGAGTCGTCGAGGAGACTTGCAACACTCACCGCAGTCGATTTCGTCACTGTTATCGCCACAATCGTTGTCCAAATCACAAACGAAAGATGCTGGAATGCAGTGTCCGTTGTGGCACTGGAACTTGCGATCACCTCTACAAACACACTCTGAAAGACAGTTTGGTATCTTGAAACATTAGTGTCCATAGCAACAGATTATATCACAGAGTTAGATAACGTTGCCCATAGGAATATAGTGCTGTGCAAGTGTACTTTATAGGATAATGGGATTGATATTACAGTTAGCAGTTAGAAAGGGAGTGAGATAGAGAAAAAATAGAGAATGTGTGAGTCTCTGTATTACTAGAGGGAGACACAACTAGAAAGTTTCGTATGAAGCCTTAAATGGACCAAGAGGACAAAGCTCAAACGGCTATTGGTGTTTATCATTAGATAATGAACAGTTAACTTGTTAAAATCGTGAAATAAATAAACAAACAAAGGTAGCAATGAGGAACTAGGGAGGACCCCAGTAGTCACTCACCACATTCCTTTTCGTCAGACCCGTCAGCGCAGTCGGCCTGTGTGTCGCACGTCCACTCCGATAGAATGCACTCACCGGAAGTGCACAAGAACTGGTTCTCACCGCAGATTGTCGCTACAACATATGAGTAAATAAAAAACAAACTCACAAATTTCTTTTTTTAAAGATATTTTCTACTAATAACCTGTTTAGATTGTTGAGGAAGTGTCCACGATTTTGTTTACTGTTCCTGTTCTTCACCAGAAAAATTTAAAATTCAGACCTACTTCATGGCCTTCAAGAAAGTAATGGGTTAGAAAGCCCAAGCTCGCTCACCTTGTCGTTTCACCATCAAGCTTCGTTTCTGTGCAAACTGTAGTTTACTCTTGTGGTATTTGACTGCCTGTGTGACTGTCAGCACGAGGCACACCAACAACACAAACTTCAACATGACAACAGTCTTACTCTCTCTCTCTGAAGTACAGAAGAGTTGAACTGAGTGATTGACTCGCCTTTAACAGACTTAAACGACTACAGTATGGTTATCTTGGACTTTAAATAAAAGTTTTTAACTCTTGTGTGACACAAGTTTTGTATAGCCTTCGACAACACATAGTGGGTTATCTCTGCTGGTTAGTTGTAGAGGGCGTACTTCATCAAGAGGATAATCTTTTCAATTTTATTTGAATTTTCTTTGATACATCTTTTTGTGTGACAGATATTCCTGATTTGTCCTAGCGACTAGGCAATGGCCAAGGGTTGGAGCTAAGATTGACATTTCTTTATCTTCCAGCAAAATGTTTTTTTTTGACACAAACATATATCTATATATATAATATACTTGCATACAAAAAAGGCAAAGAAAAAGGTCAACCCCGACCATTTGAGGTGATTGGGGTGTAAAGTGCTAGAGATTTCACTTTCTCGGGGCAGCTTTACGTGGGGTTAGTTCAAATTTCATTTTTTTGCACACTGTCATTGCTGTGTTTCCGTGCCATGGTGTACATGTCTGTGTGGCTGTACACACACTGTACTGTAAGATACCAGTCACTCTGCTTGCTGTCTACAGGTTTCCCCGGGTATAAATAGTTGAACATCTCCGAAAAAAACCTCTAGATAGATAACCCAAGACTAAGTTTTTTTTAAATTTTGGCCCCAGGGACACCACGTGACACTAGAAGCAGGACTATAAGAGTGGCGCCATCTTGACAAGATTACCTCAGTTGACTCTTATCGTAGTTCCACTCATCGTCACACTTTCCATCAGACTTTCCAGGGAGTTGTTTCCCTCCAGCAGTCATGCTCAAGTTTATTGTCGCCCTCGTGGTGGCGTTGGCTGTCACGGAGGCAGTGAAGTTACATCCAAGCAAAATTAAATTCGCCAGGAAACAAGCTTTAACCAAACGGCAAGGTAAGATAACTCTGTCACCATGTTATGCAGCAGTTGTCTGACATTCGGCATGAATGCTCGACTGTCTTATCTTGTGAACACAAACACTTGTATCTAATGTCTAATCTGACAACAGCATTGACACAAATTGGTTAGGAACTAAAAGATTTAAAAATGAAGGCTCTTTAACCTTCAATAAATAATAAAGGCTATGACAAAGAGTCTTATACGCAGCCGTTAGGCAGTGAATATGAGTGGTTCACTGTATCTAGGACACGGAATGTGAACGTCAGAAACCAACCCTTCCTGTATCATTTACTTTCCATGTTATTCAGGCACCCATTCTATATATATAATTATATCCATGTGAGACCAATGCCTTTGACATTTGCTTTAGTTTTCAGCAATAATTGTAGAACGATTCCTGTATTTAATACTTATTGTTCCGCCATGATGATTTTTGCTGGCATTTCTCTTCGATTTGGCTTGTCGGCGTGATTTTCTCTGCAGTTTAAAAATTTATTGGACAAAGTGAATTGTGAAGATTGTTGACTAGCTTCCTGTGTGACATGTCATGACAGCTGGGACAACTTGTGCCGAAAACCAGTTTATGTGTGAGTCCGGGGAGTGCATCCTAGCGGAGTGGGCGTGCGACACTCAAGCCGACTGTTCTGATGGGTCCGACGAAAAAGACTGTCGTAAGTAACTAAGTCTGCATTGTTGTTGATGATATTATGTATTCAATATTTAAGATTGTCATGAGGTTTTTTAAAAAAAAATAATACACATTACTTGAATGTGAATGAAACAAAACAAACTCCTCTACTTACCCGATTGATTGGCGGTTAGAAGCTTCTCAGCAATGAAAGGGTTAAAACGATCATCTACAACTGCTTAACATTCACTACACTTCAAATTCTTATTATCATTTTTTATAGAATGCATGTGCAGAGGTGAGCACAAGTTTCAATGCAGTAACGGTAAATGTGTTCCGACGTCCTTCATCTGCGATGCGTTTGACGATTGCGGCGATGGAAGCGACGAGGTGGACTGCCGTGAGTCTTTTCTAACGTTTGATAATATTTAAATCTCTTGAAGCAAACTGCAGCATTTTGTCCGTTTTCAATTTTTAAGTAAACATAATGTATTTAACTCTATACCACGTGTGCTTATCATCACTTGTCTCAACAACACATTCAGGCACGTGACAGGACCTGCTTTTATTAATAGAAAAATGTTTCAAAATCAATAAATCTTAATTCAAAAAAAAATAAATAAATTAACCAGTTTTAAGTACTTCGTTCACTTTCTTGCACACAGGGTGATCTCAGCGGATTTAGCTTTATTTAACTGATTCATCTTATATTGAATATTATTAGAAGACATTGGAAGACAGACGTCCTGCCTTGTCCACTAAAAACCAAGATGTCCATTGTCTTTCTGACCTGCAGACATGAACACCTGTAGACCTGGGCAGGTGCAGTGTGACAGCCACAGGTGTATCGAGGAACACTACTTGTGTGATGGCTTCAACGACTGCGGCACTGGCTGGGATGAAAGGACTGTGGTTTGTGATATGGTTTGTTGGTCCACTTCTTTGTCTGACTGGTTATAAAATCCCTTGTTTGCGAGGTGTAATGATGTCCTGGTGAGCTCGTGCTATAATTTGTGTGTCTGACAAGTTATGATGCTTTTTAAAAGCTCGTTTGGTATTATCAAGATATTCGCGTGTCAGAACATGGTAAATAGTCTGAAATTTTTTCAATCTCTACATGAGACAGAGGTCAGACGATTTACTCACCAATCTGTAAAGTTTCATCAAATATCTGAGTATGATAAAATTTTCTCATTATATGCAGAAGCTACTGCCTGCAGACCCTGGCAAGTTAACTGTCCTGGCACCACCATTTGCATCGACCCCACGTGGAAGTGTGATGGCGACAACGACTGTGGCAACGGATGGGACGAGAGCGACTGTGGTGAGTTCAGTGTCCCTGTCCTAACTTGTTCTGGTCACGAGGGTCGCTCGTCAGTCGGGTGTGTTGTAAAGTATGTGGTAACCCCAGATATGGTTGGTTTACATGTAAAAGACATGTAACATCAGCCAGCCATGTTTTAATATCATAAAATACTGGTAATATCGGGTATAACACTCCCAAGATGCTGTATAACGCCGCCGAGATACGTTTGGTTGCCAACATTTTATCTTAATGTTGCAATCAACAGCCTTGCATCATCTTTGCTTAAGAACAAACACTTAGTTCAGACGATGAAAAAAAAATCTTCCGACTTTTGCAGAATCGTGCCCCAGAGAAGGTTACGTGCTATGTGCTGGCTCCACCAAGTGTGTGCACGAAACCTGGTTCTGCGACGGGTGGGCACACTGTCCGGGTGGATATGATGAGGCCAACTGTGGTGAGTTGCAGTCAGCCTCAAGTTCCAACCCCACCCACTCTTTTCTCACTTTTTATCACTATTTACAGGACTTTTCTTTCTTTCTTCTCACAACTTTCCTTTTAACTTCTCTTTTCCTCTACCTCGTTCTGATAATGACGAAGTTGGCGTATAAAATTGCTTAAATTTTATTACTAATGTCCGTCTGTGTGTTTGTTTATGTTTGTCCTAAAAAAAAAAAGACATCTAGGGATATGACAGTGAACTCTGACCTCTTTCCTACAGAACCAAAAAGATGCAACGAGACTACAGAGTTCACGTGCGACAACGGGGAGTGCATTCCTCTGATATTCCGTTGTGACCATGGCCACGACTGTGATGACGCGTCTGACGAAGCCTTGTGTCGTACGTATCCTGTCACGTGATGGTATCCTTTGATAGTGACGTCCCTTTGGTCCACCATGTTAACTTCCATCATCAAATTTCTCTGTAATTATGAAGTAGTTAAAGGAGTTAATGGTAATTTTTTTTTACTAGAAGTAATCAAACTTTTCGGTTTGGTTTTTAGTGATTTTCTTTTCTAAGAAACGCTACGTTGTAGGTCCTTCTAAGTTCATTCTTTCCGTCTTTCGATTTAGTTCCCTTCAATTCAAGTTATAACATCTTGTCCACATTCCTAGAGACTTGTAATAAGCATTGTAATAAGATATATTTGTCCATGTTTCCCAGCTGACCTCCCCCCTACCACGTGTCGTAACCGGATGACGTTGCGGGGTGCGTGGTGATGAACGACACCATCACTCCTATCTGTCTGGACGACGAGCTGGGCTTCAAGTACTGCCGCCATTACTGCAACCTGTGTCTACCCGGCGAGTGAGACCCCGGGTGTGGGAGCAACAACTTGTTTCACGGTCTCGCTCCTTCAAATCTTTCGATCTCCTTTATGAAGGAGCACAGACACACCTGACTACAGACATCGTGAAATATTTGTGGGACTGGATAGGGAGACTGTCTGCTGTCATCTTGATTGTCGTTTAAATGTCATCAGAAAAATGTTTGCATATTTGACTAATCTGTGGAATAAAAAGACATAACTGTTAGACTGCTTTCCTCGGTTTCGAACGTGAAGGATGTTTGAATTTTGTTAAAAATAATAAAGTATTTGGAAACAGCTGTTAGTTGGCGAGCTGGTGGTTAAAGAACTGCAGCAGTGACAGAGGGAGGATGATATGAACTCAACATGACATCACATTGACATGACATGAACTATTGAAGTCAAAATATTAAGATGACTTCAATGCCTTACCGTTGTAAATACATTAATACGCATATGTACACATACTTGTATACTTGTATACAAATACAGACATACCAACATACAGATGTGAATCATATACTGCTCAAAACACTGGAAAACCCAGTTGTCTAATCCATCATTGTTTAGTACCAATAAACATAGACAATAACATTAAATCAAAATATTTCTTTATTTAGGAAACATTATCAGCCAAATTCATTGAAACAAGTCACTTTAAGGAGAAGTTGAGCTTGGACTGACATAACCCATGTTATTAAAATTTAGAAAAGAAATATCAGAGGAAAAGAATGTGTGTCCACCAGTGGCCTGAATGCAGGAAGGCACCGTTGTCTCATGCATTGAACCAATTTTTTCAGTCCTCTGAGGAATAGCCTGCAACTCTTGCTGAAAAAACTGATTGAGGTCGACTGGTGGGGGGCTGAGTGGTTTGCTAAGTTGCTGGCCAGGACATCCCACAGACCTCAATGGAATTCAGATGTGGGGAACAGGTCGGTCAGTTCATTTGGTGGACTTGGTGCAGCTACAAGAAGTCACTGACGACCCTGGTTGTATGAAGTCTGGAATTGTCGTTAGTCTTCTGTTGTTTTATGAAGTATATAAACAAACATAAATACATGTATGCAGAAATTATACACGAATATAAGTCATCCTTGATCACAAAATGAGGTTGTCTACCTGTCTGTCAGTTTGTCTGTATGCCCATCTATTCTTCTGTCCATCCGTCTGCCTGCCTGCCGACCTGTGTGTCTGTGCTCATCTGCTACACTGTCATTGCTGTGTATCCGTGCCATGGTGTACACACCTCTGTGTGGCTGTACACGCACTGTACTGTAAGATACCAGTCTCTCTGCTTGCTGTCTACAGCTTTCCTCGGGTATAAATATTTCAAACAATATCTCCGAAAATAAACTCTAAGATAATCCAGAAACATTTTAAATTTAGGGCACAAGAAACACCACGTGACACTAGAAGCAGGACTATAAGAGTGGCGCCATCTTGACAAGATTACTCCAGTTATCGTAGTTCCACTCATCGTCACACTTTCCATCAGACTTTCCAGGGAGTTGTGTCCCTCCAGTAGTCATGCTCAAGTTTGTTGTCTCCCTCGTGGTGGTGTTGGCTGTCACGGAGGCAGTGAAGTTACATCCCAGCAAAATTAAATTTGCCAGGAAACGAGCTTTAACCAAACGACAAGGTAAGATAACTCTGTCACCATGTTTATGCAGCAGTTGTCTGACATTTGGTTTGTGATCTTTTCGACATTTTTCTATGATTTTGCTTGTCGCCGTTCTTTTTCTTTAAACTTTAAAAAAGGGAAGACATAGGGAACTGTGAAGATTGTTGACTAGCTTCCTGTGTGACATGTCATGACAGCTGGGACAACTTGTGCCGAAAACCAGTTCTTGTGCACTTCCGGTGAGTGCATCCTAGCGGAGTGGGCGTGCGACACACAAGCCGACTGTGAGGATGGGTCCGACGAAAAAGACTGTCGTAAGTAACTAAGTCTACATTGTTGTTGTTGTTGTTGTTGTTATTATGTATTGTATTCTTTTATCTTAAGGTTCTTGGACCTTCCTAAAATAGTGCACACTACTTGAATGTGAAGTAAAAACGAACTTAACCAACTTCCACTAACTTATTTTTCTTTTTCTTTTTACCGTAAACGTTTCGGTCAATCGACTACAACTGCTTAACATCGAATGCACTTCAAGATCCTTATCATAACATTTTTTTTCTAGAATGCATGTGTAGAGGTGAGCACAAGTTTCAGTGTGATAACGGTAAATGTATCTCAACGTCCTTTGTCTGCGATGCTCATGACGACTGTGGCGATGGAAGCGAAGAGGTGGACTGCCGTGAGTCTTTTCTAGAGCTTCATAATATTTAACTCTCTTGATCCTAGCTGTGGTATGTTGGCCATTTCATTTATTCCCAGTTTACTTTTATTTCACACTACAATCTCTGCTAAAATTTTGTCTTTGTTTACATTTTTCTGTTAGCTAAAAGACAGTCTGGCAGAAGCTTGAATGTATTTCAGTGTTGAAATATGATCCACTGAGACCACATGGTCTATATTTGAATATATGAGTGATATGAATATATGTGATCTGAAGATTGATGTGATATATATATAATCTGATCAGAACATCTATAAGATTTACTTACCAGTCTGCCAAGTGAGAATAATTTGGACTTTTTTTTCTAACTTCTGTAGAAGCTTCTAAATAAAGTTCAAGTCTGTAGGGATGTATTTCAAAAACTACAAGACATGCAAAGCTCTGCTGAAGTCGCTGTTACAAACACTACTTACACATCCTGAGCTCTCCAGCGTAGGAGAGTAATTTTCTTCTGCTTTTCTAATGACAGGGGAGCATGCCGATGCTTGAAGGCTTAAATTGGAAAATTAAGCGTAATTATGTAATCATACCTTGGCAATAATTATTTTAAAATGAACTAAACCCGATCATAAAGAAAAAAATGTTGCACTCGTGTTGCCCTTTAAAGCTAATTTCTTGTTTTCTTTCTGGTCTGCAGACTTGAGAACCTGTAAACCCGGGCAGGTGCGATGTGACAACCACAAGTGCATCGATGACCACCGTGTGTGATGGCTTCAACGACTGTAACACTGGCTTGGGATGAGAGGGATTGTGGTTGGTGGCCTTGTCGTTGTCCAGTTAAAACGATGTGTTGACAGCATCATCACTGTTCCTAGTCCCATACACTGTCTAGTTACAATGCTGTCAGAGTTTGTTAGTCGGATACATTGTGTGACAGACTGTGATGGCATCAAGCTGACACAGTGTCCAAGTGCTAATTTTTCGTTGATGCTGCTCCTTTTTTTTTTTACTTCTTTTTAAACCCTAACCCTGTCAAACTGCAGTTTGCACTAAAAGTGTTCATCAAATATCTGAGTGTGACCAGTTTCTTTCATTATACGCAGACCCCAATGCCTGCAGATCCTGGCAAGTACTTTGCCCGGGCACCACCATTTGCATCGACGCCACGTGGACGGTGTGATGGCGACGACGACTGTGGTAACGGATGGGACGAGAGCAACTGTGGTGAGTTGAATGTCCCTAGGCATGTCATCTACCTGGGTTGTTCATCAGCCAGGTGTGTTGTAACACCAGTAGTATGCGGTAATTCCAGATTTGTATGTTGTGATACAAGCTGCAACACTCGAAAGATGTAGTTATCGTCATCGAGATATCTTTCAACGCCAACTGTTTTATGATAATCTGTTCATCATTACTCTATCATCCTCTTTGCTTAATTACAAACATTGGTATAGCTCACTCTTAGTCAACAAAGACAAACAACTTCCGGTCTTGTGTCCCACAGAAACCTGCCCCAGGGTGGGTTACGTCCTTTGCGCTGGCACCACGAAGTGTATTCCCTCGGACTGGGTCTGCGATGGCTGGGCACACTGCCCCGGGGGTACTGATGAGGAGAACTGTGGTGAGTAGAGGTCAGGCTTTAAGTTCCAGACGAGGTTCTGTGGTTCAGTTCTCACTGAGTCTGGTCCTCTTTCTCACTGAGTCTGGTCCTCTTTCTCACAGGACCCAAAAGGATGCAACGCAACTGCAGAGCACACGTGTCCCAACGGAAAGTGCATCCCCTGAGTCACGTGTGTGACCATGGCGACGACTGTGATGACGCTTCAGACGAAAGTGGATGTCGTAAGTATCCCATCATGCGCACACTTGTGAATACCAAAAACACAAAATTTTATAGAAGTTAAGAGTAACTTTTTTAAACCACAAATATACAAACTTTTCGTTTTGTTTTTTTTTAAAGAAACGCTACCTTGTTGGTCTCTTTATTTCTTTTCTAACTTCTCTCCCAAGCTCTTGTTGATGCTGAGCTTGATGAGCTGTACAATGACATGTAATAAGTATTTGATGAGCTGTACTTTGACATGTAAGTATATTTGTCCATGTTTGCCAGCTGACCTCCACCCTACCACGTGTCGTAACCGGATGACGTTGCAGGGGTGCGTGGTGATGAACGACACCATCACTCCTATCTGTCTGGACGACGAGCTGGGCTTCAAGTACTGCCGCCATTACTGCAACCTGTGTCTACCCGGCGAGTGAGACCCCGAGTGTGGGAGCAACAACTTATTTCTTCCATCTCCTTCGTGAAGGAGCACAGACAAACCTGACTACAGACATCGTGAAATATTTGTGGGACTGGATAGGGAGACCATCTGCTGTCGTCTTGACAGCCTTTTACACAATAGAAAAATGCTTTGCATATTCTGGCTAATTTCTGAAATAAAATTATATATGTGTTAGATTTATTTTCTTTAAAGGGAAGGATGTTTCGAGTTTTGTTAAAAATAATCAAGTATTTGGAAAACTGATACTAGTTGTATTTAGTTGGTGGTAAAAACGTTGTTAACTGAACTGTCTCAAAAACTGCAGCACAGTGACAGAGGGAGGATGATATGATACATCACATTGACATGATATGAATTATTGAAGTCAACGTAAAGAGATGACCACAATGGCATGATATAAGCTCACTGCAATGAGACCAGGACAATAACATGACAAAACAGAGAAACAAAAAATTCCAGTTAATCTCGCGATGACGACAATTCTGAAAGCAGGCGACGAGAATGTAAAAAAAGAAAAACAAAAACAAAACAAAAAACAACACCCACCACCCAACCAACCAACCAACCAACCAACCAACCAACCAACCAACCAACCAAACAACCAACCAAAACAAACAAACAAACAAACAAACAAACAAACAAACAAACAAACAAACAAACAAACAAACAAAATACGGAAAGTATCATTATAGCAAAATTTGGATAAGAAAGATAATGTGTATGTAACAAGTATTACACGATTTCGGAGGAGAAAAATCAACAGAATACTGTAGACCTCATGCTATCTGCAGTGTCAGACGGGGTCACAAGCTGTCCAGGATCATCAGACGTGACTTTTCAGGACTGGAATAGAATAAGAGATAAAAAGGTTTGAAGAGGTGAAAAACTGAGCCGCATGCCCCTGGCCCCTGGACTGTCTGCAGGTTTCCTTCTCCCATGATGTTGATTATCCAGTTTCCATGGCAAATAATACAACTTATCACCATAGTGATGCTATTTTTGATTATGCAAGGTCCGGGGCGAGACTTTCTCATATACAGCCATCAGGTAGTTTTCATATGAACATCTAAATCCCACACACGAACAGAATGAAATAGGGCTACAGTGGTGAAGACTGTCATCTCAAAAACTCCTCGTGTCCTCCTGACTATCGCCTCCTTCATGATTCCAGTCACAGTCGACTGCGCATGCTCACCACGCCTGATTTTTTATTTTAGTTTTGCTTTATATTTTGTTTCTGGCAATAGTGGTTATTCTAATCGTAATAAAATTGCAGAGAATTTTGTCAATTAATTTATTTTTTGAACGTCTAAATTTCTTTTTGTTCAAGGGACAATGACACCAACAAAGTCCTCTCCCATCCTGTCGTTCTTCTCGCCAATGTCTTATTGCTCCACAGCCGAAAACCTCTAAGTTCTCAAAAGATAGGCACAAACTTTAAATAAAATACTTAGATAAAATGCTTGGTTTCCAGACTATAAATAAATCAGGTCATACATGTCTGCACAGTCGCAATCAGAAGTATCAGAGTTTGTGAGATAGCCGCCCAGACTTTGTGTGGCAGGTACATGTTCATAAGGTAACAGAAGACAGTTGACAGGAGCAGCCATGATGAAGTTAGTTCTCCTTTGTGTTGCCGGCCTGGCCGTCACAGGGGCTTTTAAAATGAAGAAGAGCAGAGACCTGGACAAGAAACCAGAGTTTGTCAGACGCCAAGCGACAACAAGTGAGTGACCTTCCTTCCTTCCAACAGAGAGGATGTCGTGAGGGTGTAGTGGCTATGGTCTGTGTGTGTGTGTGTGTGTGTGTGACAAAAGCTATATAGAGCAGGTGGACTAATTAGTTACACATACATGAATCAGAGTAGCATTTTTATTTTTTTTTTAATAGATTTTTGTGTTGTTTCCAACTGACTTTTTTCTCTCTCACACCCACCTTGAAGGAAGGGTTCGTAACTGTACACACTCCTACTGGCACAAGATGAATGATTACTGGGCAACATTATATCCAACCCAGAGCTCACCTTAGTCTATCTACCTGTCAGGAGTCTTTGTTTCATGTGGAACCCGCCAATCTGTCAGGTTGCCTATCAGTAAATCAATCTTTTATTTACCAATTAACTCCATTACCTACATCCTTCCATGTCCTTGTTTATTAACTACCGACTTCCCGTTGTTTGCAGCTGCACCCTGCCCCGATGGCAAGTTTCACTGTCCGTCAGGCGAGTGCATAATGATGGACTGGACTTGCGATAACCAGTTCGACTGCTTCGATGGGCGCCGACGAGCGTGACTGTCGTGAGTAGGTCAAGAGGTCACATCACTGAGCAGGCTGCTAGGTGATGCTCCTCTTCCAGTTCTCGCAGGTCAAACCAAAAAACCAACGAGCCTGACTATCTGATCTATCAATTAGTTAAATACTCTTATCCACCAGGACTAGGATGTTTTAAAGGCTTCATAAAGAATTGCAGGCAAATAAAGGAAAAGACAAAAAACATAAATAAAGATAAAAATAATTAACAGAAAAAAACAACAATAAGAAGAAAGAAAATAAAGAGAACCTTCTTTTGTTTTCTTGTTTGTTCTTTTCTTCTTTATCTCCAGCGTGTGAGTGTGGCGGCGAGCACCAGTTCAAGTGTCACAGCGGCCCGTGTATCCCCGCCAAACACGTCTGCGACGGTGACGACGACTGCGGTGACAACAGCGACGAGACCGACTGTGTTATAGGTTTGAGCTGAATTTTTTACATCTTCACATTTCATTTTAAGCAGTTGTTTATTTACCACTTTAAAGAGAACAATACCTAATAATGTACACAGCTTATTAAATCTGATTCCAGCACCCACTTACTTTATGTTTATATCTTGTTGATGGCTCCTCTTTGATGTTGCCGACAGACCCAGGCACCTGTGGCACTGGCCAGGTGCAGTGCGACAACTACAAGTGCGTGGAGGTGACATGGGTGTGCGACGGGGACGATGACTGCGGCGACGGGTGGGACGAGCGGGACTGCGGTGAGCGATGATGAAGAGGGTACAATATCTGTGAAGTAACTGGAAACACAAACATATTGATATTAAATGTTATTTGATGCTGATGCTGATGCTGATGATTTATCTGCAGGAGGAACGTGCAATTCCTACATGTTTCACTGCGCTGCAGGTGATCGGTGTGTGCCCTCCAGCTACAGGTGTGACATGATCAGGGACTGTCCTGACGGAAGTGACGAACTGAACTGTGGTGAGTGACCATGGCCTCGTCACGATCTGCTTGCCTCTGTTTCCCATGCGTGACTATATTATGTTGTGATAAATAATTGTGTGTGCAGTGCATGTGTGTTGTGTGTGTGAGTGTGTGTGTGTGTGTGAGTGTGTGTGTGTGCAATTGTGTGTGTGTGTGTGTGTGAGTGTGTGTGTGTGTGTGTGTGGCACACTATCATTCCTGTCCTGTGTCCTGTCTGTGAGCAGAGTGCGATGCCACCCACTGGCAGTGCGGCACCGGACGGTGTATCTTCCACACATGGCGGTGCGACGGTGCTGACGACTGTGGCGATAACTCTGACGAAGTTAACTGCCGTAAGTGTAATAAGGTTCTTACATTTTACAAGCTCAGTTTTAAGTTGCATTCTCATTATATTCCTTGAAGATATTCTCCCCTTACTTTTTTCATTAAAAAAAAACTTTTATTCCCACTATCTTCCACAGATTTTCTTCTCAAATCTCGGATCTTTTTCATTCTTTTATTTTTAAGTTAAAATATCCATTTTTATTATTTTTTCCATAATTCTACTTTCATCTTTGCTTTTAATTCATGTTCTATATAAAATGTTGATCTTATATTTTCTCTGATTAAAAAAAAAGTTTTCGTCTTAGTCTTCCTTTATTAAGACATGTTGTGCTTTAACGTTCTCTTCTTTAATTATTTTGAATTTGTTTCAAATTTTCCTTTCGATTTTTTTTTTTTTATTTTCTCACTCAAAATCTACTTAACATCTTTTAACTGCTTTTGTTCCGGTGTTTTCTTTCAAGACTCACATAACGTTTCGTGTTCTCAATTCTCGTTAAGTTACTGTTATTTTCAAACACTTCGCCTGAAGTTTGGGCAACCGGAAGTTGCATCACTTACTTTGTTATCACACAGCCACTATCCACCCCGCCCACTGCATCGACCATCTCTCCATCCGCGACTGCATCCTTCTGAACGAGACGACGAGGCCAATCTGTCTGCACGACGAGCACGGCTTCAAGTTCTGCCGCAAGTTCTGCAACCACTGCCAGGACTAGAGCGGTTGTCTCCCTTCGTCATCTCCATATTGCAGGACAACTACAGATGTTTGTGACAGTGAAGGCCGTGGTGGCATGAAAAAAGACCGTAGTTTCCAGCCTGTAGACTGCCTTGAGTTGCTCATTAAAACTCAAATGTTTAGTCCGTAGCTACAGTCGCGAAAAAAAATTGTTTGGGCTTTTTTTTAAGTTAAAGATGCGTGCGTGTGAAGATTGAGTGTGTGTGTGTGTGAGTGAGAGAGAGAGAGAGAGAGAATGTCTGTTTGTGGCCTCAAATTATTACTGATAACGTTTGACCATAGTGCAAAGTGAGACAATCACTATGACCATAGCGCAAAGGGAGAGAAGCGCTAACCAGGTGAGTCATGAGCACGCTCCGAAATGTTACTCAGCTGAACGAGCTGAAAAACAGACCGAAAGACAGACAGACACGAAGAAAATTCAAAAATTAAATGAGATAACTAAAATTCTAAACAAAAAATACAGGTCACACTTTACACCACGTGACACACTCGGTATATAAGAGCCCAACCGTTCTCGCAAGCAAACATTTGGCACATGTCAAGGGACAGAACTACAAGTTCCCCCTCCCTTTTGGTCACTTTAGGAAGAAACGAAGATTAACTATCATGCTGAAGGTGTGTATTTCTTCTTTTTCTGGTGCTGACAGTCACAGGAGCGGTGGAATCTCGCAAGGACAAAATAAAGCGCACCCTACAGCTTGGTCTGAAGACTAAAAGACAAGGTGAGAGAACCGTTTCTTTATCGCTCCCCTTGAAGAGAAAACTCATGTGTTTGACAACGAACGAGATGTTATAGACCGAGGTTACAACAACCCGACTGGTCACTCTTGTAAACAGGTGTCACACCCAGAGAGAGAAGGGTGTCAGAGCCGAAATACGAACCCTCTACACCCGACTCTCACTGTCGTGATGACAGACGCTTTAGCCACTGCGCCACCAACTGCACCCAACGCTCACAACGGACGAATGAAACGTGTGCACGCAGATTTTACTGTCCATAGACTTGTCCTGTGGCGTTTCAAACCTTAGTGAAGTTGTGTATGGATACAGAACAATTAAAAGTCATGTCAAAGCTTCATCATCTTCTTCTTACTTAATTTCTTTTTCTTTTCCTTTTATCTTTCTTTCCTTCCTTTCTTCCATTAACAGTTTTTTAACAAAATTTTTTGGCCTTCTGTCACACCATCGCAGCAAGAATCTGTGGTGAGAACCAGTTTATGTGCACTTCCGGTGAGTGCATCCTAGCGGAGTGGACGTGCGACACTCAAGCCGACTGTGGACGGGTCCGATGAATCAGATTGCAGTAAGTGCTGCTGACCACGGCGTTAAAAACATCCAGCTTCAGACACGCTTTGCACATCACCCTTACATCTCCCTTCTCTGCTGATCGCACACCTGATTCACGAGCTCATGTGATTCCATTACTGCGACTGTAATGTAGTTTGCCCCTCCTCCCAGGTAATTGTACACGGGGAGGGGTGAAAGTTCACCTCCATGACTACAATACTTTTTCTGTCATTTTGCCAGAGTGCATTTGCAGGGGAGAGCACAAGTTTCAATGCCCCAACGGTAGGTGCGTGCCCTCGTCTTTCATCTGTGATAATATGGACGACTGCGGCGATAATAGCGACGAAGCAGACTGCCGTGAGTGTTTCTCTTCATTTAAAATTCGTTTCTGTTTCACTTTTGCATCGTAACCCATTATCTAGTCCAGTTTGGTAAGTTTTACTTTTCTAGGCGTAAACATCGAAAGTGTTTTGTCTTTTTCAAGAAACTATCTTTGTTGACGTCTATGTGTTATCTCCTCTTTGGGAACTGGGGAATCAATCTTTATATTGTTACCTGCTTACACGAGTCATGGTCTTCTGCCATCAGGACTCTTTTTCTTTGTTTCTCTCTCCTGGCAAAGAGGAGAATATCCTTTTCGCTCTTGTCTCTTTTTTTTCTCGCGTTCGCTTTTTCTCTTTTCACTCTATTCCTCTCTCCCATTAAATTTTATTAATTCTCTCTCTTTCATTTTTTTGCTTTTCTTTCTTCTTGCTTACAGACTTGACCACCTGTAGACCCGGCCAGGTGCAGTGCGACAATTTTAAATGCATTCCGGAGCAATGGCTGTGCGACTTTTTTGACGACTGTGGCACTGGCTGGGACGAGAGAAACTGCGGTACGTGGTCTGTCGTCGCTGAGGGTTGACTGTCCAATGTTAGTCCAATGAATTGCTGCAATGATGATGATGATGATGATGATGGTGGTGGTGGTGCTGGTGGTGCTGGTGCTGCTGCTGCTGCTGATGATGATGATGATGCGTTCTGCAGACTATGGAGCATGCAGATGGTGGCAAGTCAAGTGCGACAACTCTGTGTGCATTGACGAACATTGGGTGTGTGACGGGGTAGATGACTGCGGTACCGGGTGGGACGAGAGCAACTGCGGTGAGTTGTGACGTCACTGATGTAGGTTGTGCTGGTCTGACTTGACAGTCGCTGTGTACGTATGGTCGGATGGGTGGATGGAGGAAAAAAAAAACTCCGGCATATGATTTACAGATTTATACATTCTTGGCGATTGATGGAGGAATCAAAGACAGTAATATAGCTTACAAAAATAGATAGTATTGGATGGACCGATGGATGGCTTTGTCCAAATCTGCATGTCGAGGTTTTTATTTTTTGATGTGTTTTCTCGGAGCCATGTCAGCACATCCAGAGCCAACAAACCATTCTCTTCAGATATATTTTTCCCCATTTCAGGGACATGCAGAGGGGACCACATCCTCTGTACCAACTCGACCCATTGCATTCCCTCTAACTGGTGGTGCGATGGCTGGCCTAACTGTGCCGACGGAAGTGACGAGCAGAACTGTGGTGAGTTACCTCCCCCCTCAACTGAATTTCTGAGATTGCAAGGTTACTAAGTCTCTCTCACTACATAATTTCAATCCATCCTTGGAAGTTTGTTTGTTTTTTTTTTAGTGCAGAATGCTTATTGTCATTTGTAAATGCCAAGCTCCCCGCTTCACACGACTGTCGCTAAAATGATAATAATAATTACAATATTATAATAGGATAATTATCAACATCAGTGTGAAGACCATTTATGTTCTGTTATTTCTGTTCCAAGAGTGCAACACTACCACCCACTTCCTGTGCACCAACGGCCAGTGTGTGCCCGAGTATTTTAGGTGCGATGACAACATCGACTGTAACGACGCATCCGACGAAACTGGTTGTCGTAAGTAGCACGCGCTGCTCTCTTTCTGCTTAAGTCGAGGTCAGGAGGTTAAAGGTTCTGTTTTCCCTGACGTCCTTGTGCAAAAGTTTTCTGAGCAGAAATTCCATAGTTGTCTTACATAAGTATGTCAGCTGTTCTTGACACAAATGTTACAAAATTGTTGGAGGAGTTGGAGGAGTCAGACCACAAGCTCTTACTCAGCGGTTATAGCTTGAGGAGGACGATGAAGATTAAAATGAGGACATGATGACTCGAGTGTAATCACGAGAGAAGCGGACGATGATGCCTCCAATGAAAGATATTGAAATTTATGAAATCTAATTAAAAACATCAATGGATATATTTACATACGTTTTGAGTCTGTTATGTTCCTCCATTTTTTTTGTCCTTTTTTTTTCCTTATTTCTTCTTGCTTTAACTCATTTCCATCCGTAATAGTTGTTAGTATCACATTTCAGACTTGTGTATAAATATTTTTTCCTACATACTCTTTATTTTATCTCTCGTTTTGTATGTCTTAAAGCCCATCATGGACAGAGTGATGGTAAAAGTTTGCTTTCTTCCCTTAGCTCCTCTGCATCCAAGTGTCTGCAGGGACCGAATGACAATCCACGGGTGTTGGTTGATGAACGACACATCGACCCCCGTCTGCCTCGACGACGACCTGGGCTTCAAGTACTGTCGCAAGTTCTGTGACCTTTGCTCCCCTGATGAATGAGAGACTTTCAGGGTAAAACAGGTGGATAGCCTCATTCTACACTTTCCTAAAATCATCGTCCCTTCGCGAACGACCATGAATGGCATTGAAAATGTAAAAGGTTGGAATTCTGCGAGGAGCTTATTTCGGACTAACAATTCCTTGCTTTTGTTCTCCATGAATTTTTCATGCTTCAGATGATCTGATGAATCTTCTTTCTGGTAATTTATCTGATTTATTATAAAGAAAATTATTTTGGCTTCCAAAAAGAAGATTAAATTTTGCTTAACTACGGAACTCACGGTTGTAATATATTTTCTATTGAAAGTGAACATGAGCTACTGGTGTCACTGCGCGTGTTTATTTACATGAATATACGAGACAAAAGAAGCAGAATCTTGCTTTAAAGTATCAAAAGAAATTCAAAAAACAATATATAGAGATAAACCGCCAGTGACATTTTTAGTGGGACAGTCTTATAGAGCCTGGAAATAGAGAAGGTAGATGCAGAGTTACACCTGGGTGCGGATATTGCAGGGGACAGGTCACAGTCAGATGATTTTTAGTGGGACAAGAAAATCTTGTCTGTCACGTGTGTGAATTTATAAGGCAACAGAGCCTCTACACACACACATAAAATCACACATTAACTCATGTTTTTACAAACCTTTTTTTAAGTGAAAGTCTAAGCTTTTCTTTTTGCCAGGAAGCCAAACATTTTTTCGAACTGTTACTCCGTGTGATTACTGAACACGCGGCAACAAACGACATGCTAAAGGATTCACTGTAAAAGGAGATAACACTGAGACCATTGTCTAAGGTCTATCAAGAAATGTTAATCAGGTCACGAGGACACAGCGTGACACACAATGAGTATCAGAGAGAAACCATGTTACACAGACAGCGACAGCTGGCAACCCGTGCGCAAAGGTCTTTCTATCAGTCCTTCCACTCCACTCTCTCCTTCATTCTAGGAAGACATTTAAACAAGGAGACATGTTGAGGTTTGCAATCCTCCTGTTTCTGGTGGTGACAGTCACAGAGGCAGACATAAACTATAAGAACAAAGTTAAACGAGATTTGAACCCTGGCACAATGAGGAAACGACAAGGTGAGTCGAACATGTCTTTCATCACTCCTTCCTACCTATAAAGGAAAAACAAAAGAGTGTTTAATGTAACACATGAACTTATTTTATAGGTGAACGTGTTGAAAGAAGGTATAAAATGGAAAGCATGTGATTCCCTCATGTGAGCATGCAGGTAAACAACAGTACAGATATAGAGCAAGGCAGTTAAAATATTTTCGTTGAAACCAATACCTTGCTGTGTGACCTTTGACATCCACTTTACAGTCACAACCTGTGGTGAGAACCAGTTCATGTGCAAGTCCGGGGAGTGCATCCTGGCGGAGTGGACGTGCGACACTCAAGCCGACTGTCAGGACGGATCTGACGAACAGGAATGTGGTCAGTGACAGGTGTTACTGTAACATCGGACTTTACCCAACATTTTATTATGAAACAATTAATACAGCTGTTTAAAATAGATATATAGAAGAACATCAATCTCGAGTTATTTGACACAAGACAAACAAGACAAATCTCACACATGCACTGTTTAAAATTTAAATTCTGACAAATTAATTTTTATTTTTATTGTTGTGTGCTGCTGGCATCAAATAACTTTTATCATGAACATTTTGGCTTATTGCAACAATTTTTTGAAAGTTTTTTTTGGTATCTTGGTGAACATTTTTTAAAACATTTACAATGTGTGTGATATTTGAAAATAGTTAACTGTCGTAACTTTTTTTTTTTGCAGCGTGTGTAAGGAGAATACAAATTTTATTCCTCTGTCAGATAGTTTCAATCACAGGATGCTTCTAACAATTAATTAACAATTTTTTTGTAGAGTGTGTGTGCAGAGGTGAACACAAGTTTCAGTGCCAGAATGGTAAATGTGTTCCGTCGTCCTTCATCTGCGATTCGGATAACGACTGCGGAGATATGAGCGACGAGACTGACTGCCGTGAGTGTTTTCTTGAAAATTATTTTGATAAATGTATTTTGATGATGATGATTGTCTCAATGTACAGAGTATACAGTAACTGTGAAGTAAAAACGATGTTAGGTGTGTCTCAACATCTTTCATCATCCACATGTCTTGTCTGCTATAACCTCCTGTCACAATGTCACGTGGCTGCAGACTTGGTCACGTGCAGACCTGGGATGCATCGATGCGACGAATTCAGGTGCATCAACGAATGGGACATCTGTGATGGTGTCGACGACTGCCGTGACGGTTGGGACGAGAGCAACTGCGGTAAGTTTTACTTGTTTGGTTTATTTGACTCTTGGCGCCTCGTTTTGAAACTCCAGCTCGTGACCTCTTGTTCCAGTTTTACACCTTGGTATTAGTCTTTGTATCTTTTGTACTGTTAATCACACTTTTAATTTAATTTGATTCTAAGGTGTGTCACATATGTAGCTCACTGTAATATGGAAGTTAAACCATGTGAGTTATTCCCCTCACACCACATTCCCTGGTTGCAGACGACACAGTCTGCAGACCGTATCAAGTGCAGTGCCCCAACACCACCATCTGCATCGACCCCACGTGGCTGTGTGACGGCGACAACGACTGTCGCAACGGATGGGACGAGAGCAACTGCGGTAGGTTGTAGTGTCATCCGTCTCGCTCTGGTGAATGGATGGCTTCATGGCTGGACTTGCTGATGGACCTCATACTGTTGAAAAATTTTGTGCCATGTTTTGAAGATTTTCCCTGAGAACGTAGCTCCATTGCCAATCAGATGAACATAAATATGTAAATTAAGCCACGTGGTAGGATGAAAGGAAGACAGAAATGTCCATTTGTCTCTCTTCTCGTTTGGTTACTTGCCATGTCTTGCAGCTCAGACATTGACATTCTGACCTCGTCTTCCGTGTCAGCTTGTATTTATTAAATTCTCTTTGGACTAGAATTTCTGCAATTGTTAAATTATTTACATTTATTTTTTTGTTAAGAGATTTTTTGTCTTTCTTTCTCTCTGCAGACACGTGCAACGACGGTTACATTCACTGCGCCAACTCGACCAAATGTATCCCTGATGACTGGAGGTGTGACGGTTGGGCCAACTGTCCCGATGGTAGCGACGAGCAGAACTGCGGTGAGTAGCATTCACCCCCCGTGATCCGATGTGATGTCAATGCCACACTCCCCTTGTCTCTCTTTCTCTCCCCTTTTCTCCCCTCCTTCTGTATTACCTCCCTTCAATTTTCTCCTCCTTCCCTCTCCGTTACCTACATTTCTGTAGTTCTGCTCTCTCTTCTTGTGTGGATGGACGCATAGTCCACGTGCAGCATAATATCAGACAGACTCAATCGTAAACATTATTTAAGAATAAACAGCTGAGACAATGGCCACTATAGACATGGGCACCTGTAATTATTGTCTGCATTGTGTCTCACCTGTAATTATTGCCTGCTTTGTGTCTCACCTGTAATTATTGTCCTGCATTGTGTCTCACCTGTAATTATTGCCTGCATTCTATCGTCACACCTGTAATCATTGCCTGCATTGTGTCTCACCTGTAACTATTGCCTGCATTGTGTCGCACCTGCAATAATCATCACTGGGCCTCGCAGTGTGCAACACCACCACACACTTCCTGTGCACCAGCGGCCAGTGCATTCGCGGTGACTACAGGTGTGACGGCAACAACGACTGCAGCGATGGCTCCGACGAAGTTGGCTGCCGTAAGTAACACTAGCTGACCTCTCTATCAGCAGGATAAATTAAAAGTTATGTTTGGCGGAAATTCTCGCCAAGAAATTCTACAATAAAACTACGCTCAACTATCTAAAACTGAAGATGAAAGGAAGATTAAAAGAAAAACTAAAGTGAAATTTAAAACATTGTTGTCTGTGTGTGTGGGATGGTTTTTGTTGCTGTTTGCATAAACTTTGTTTCTCTTTATTTTTCATTCGTAAATCCCTACTACTTGTGCTTGTATAGTGTTAAATCTCTTTATCTCCTCAAGCTCCGCCGCACCCCAGCGTCTGTAGCGACCACCTGTCAGTGCGAGGGTGTCTTCAGATGAACGACACGTCCACCCCCATCTGTCTTGACGATGACCTCGGGTTCAAATATTGCCGCAAGTTCTGTAACCTCTGCTTATCTGACGAATAAGTAGTAGAGCCATCTTGGATTCTGTTCCTGAAAATATTTGGCCTTCCGGTGCAAGAGCACACAAGATTACATTTGAAGAGGCCGAAGACTCACTCTACACGTGTATTTTCTCTTGTTACTCAATGTATAGGTAGAAGTTTTGCCATCATCCGTAACATCACGAATAAAAATTCTCAAAATCTTTTAGTGAAATGTTGTGAATTTTTTAAATGACATTTAATTACTAACTTCGTTAATTTATACTGCAGTGTCTGAATGTTGTCTTTCGCAGTTTAATTATTCAATTCACGAAGTCCTATGTTAATAGAAAAAGTTATTTATCCGCATTTTAATTACTAAATTTATTTACTTACATAATTATTAAAATCATTTAAAAAAATTCTGAATGGTCTTAACAGATTGAAGAGATTTTTCTCGACTATCACGACAATTATGGAGCCAAACACTTGTACACATACGCGACCACGAATACACACACACACACATACAGCCCAGTGAAGCTTTCATGATTCAGATAAGAACATGACACTTATCTTTCTCCTTACATCTGACAGGTTTATCAGAAATTTGTTTTTTCACCCCTCCCCTCTACTCTTTTCAGCATGCTCAGTTCTGACGACGAGAAATCCCTAATTCGAGACCCGCTTGGGTCTAGACACAGTGAACCACTTTTCATTGCTTTCGTGACTAGTGGATAATGGAATCCTTTACACTTTTGGTCTACCATGTGTATTTCTGGCAGTGCTAGGACTTTTTCAGCAACCATAAAAATATAAGCAATTAAAACACAAGAATTCCTCGTGATGTGTAAAGCTAGATGTCAAGTATGTCTGGTTGAGAGACTACACAAGACGATAAGGTCACGAGAGAAGATGTGCTGACAAAACAAGGAATTAAAAAAGTTGTCCAGATAACAACAGTGGACACGCCTGACATCAGACTATCACACAGCATACCGGGTATCAACCTGTAGACAAATATTTAAATCAGAGAGGATGTGGCGGTGTGCATGGCTTATGGTGTTCTGACAGCCACAGCAGCGGTCCACGACTACAGAACCAAAGTTAAGCGCGAACTAAGACGACAGGGTAAGTTCAAAGGTTTATTTGCACTCCACCATTGGAGTTCAAAGGGCAACAGGTGCAGGGTTCAGAAAATACGCTTTGAACATGCACAGAATAGACAAACTGCAGGACAGGAAGATGTGTTTTCAGTTCGGTTTGCCAAGGAAAGCGGGACTGATGGGCAGCCTTGACCCCAGTCGCCTATCACGTGAATGTTGGTTTGTACTTCCATGCACACAGACGCTCACACAGGAAATACAATCTACACACAGTCGTCCACATATGCAGACAGATGAATTCCCTCTTTATTTTTATTTTTCCTTTTTATTCGTCCATGCTTTATTTCTACATGATAAATTTAACCTGTAGCGAGAATCTGTGGTGAGAACCAGTTCTTGTGCACTTCCGGTGAGTGCATTCTATCGGAGTGGACGTGCGACACACAAGCCGACTGTGCTGACGGGTCTGATGAGCAGGAATGTGGTCAGTGACTGTTAATGTACTCTTGTTGTCTAACATGTTTGATTAGTTGAATTAACTGTCAGTGAGGAATGTCAGATGGATATTTTTCATCTGAAATTCCTGTGGCAGTAATGTATTTCAATTTCCTATAACTTTGGCTTTGGCATGCACTACAGAAGGAACTGCAATGATGATGATGATGATGATGATGATGATTCCAGAGTGCAGGTGTCGAGGCGAGAACAGGTATCAGTGTCACAACGGTAAATGCGTGCCTGCCGCCTTCGTCTGCGACGTGGACGACGACTGCGGCGATAACAGTGACGAAATCGACTGCCGTGAGTGTTTCCTCTCCTGGTTTGTCTAGTGTGTGACATGATTTGGTCATCACAGGGTCAACTGTCACCGCGCATGTACAATACTTTGGTGTGAAGCAATGGTGGACAGTTGTTTGACCTGCCAGCGATTGGCTGTAATTATGTCACGTGACCAGCATCCTCTCTTGCTCTTGCAGACTACGTCACGTGCCGGCCCGAACAGGTGCAGTGCGACAACTTCAAGTGCATCAATCCGTGGGACCTGTGCGATGGTGTTGACGACTGTCGTAATGGATGGGACGAGAGAGACTGCGGTAGGCTGTAAGATAATGTGTCATCATCATCATCATCATCATCATCATCATCATCAGCAGCAGCAGCAGCAGCAGCAGCAGAAGTTCTTGTAGATGATGTGACCTGTAAGAAACATAATTTTTATACAACAAATGTTGGTATTTGTGGCTATCGCCATCGTTGTCAATCCTGCATGAGAACTGCTTTATCTGTTGTCATTGTCCTCGTTGTCATGTGGTGGGTGTAAGATGAAAATCTCGCAAAATAAAGTCTGTAGCTGTCGTTAGCGCTGTCGTTAGCGCTGTCGTTAGCTGTCCGTTAACTTCTGTTTGTAGCAGGCGGCTGCAGACCTTGGCAGGTGGCCTGCGGCAACTCCGTGTGCATCGACCCCACGTGGATGTGTGACGGCGACGACGACTGCGGCGATGGATGGGACGAGAGTGACTGCGGTAGGCTGCAGTACCTCTGATGTAGGTTGTGCAGGTCTGACATGTCACTTGTCACTGTCACAGGCAGCCTTGGCCTGACAGCTTGTCATGTCACTGGCACGGAAGGGGGACCCTTCTACCCACTGATTGACCTAACATATCTTTCTTTGCTTACATGTAACTTCTTAGTTGACTTTTGTAGACACATGTATCATTTTATTATGTTGGCTCTTAGGGTTTGGGAATAACCGTCTTATAACTGTTTCACCTCTTTCTCTCTTGTCTATGTTTGTGTGTGCGTGTATGTGTTTCTTTCCATGGCACTGTCAATCTGCTCACCCATCAGCCACCTGCAGAGAGGAGTACATCCTGTGCGGTACTGGCACCCGCTGCATCCCTGCTACCTGGAGGTGTGACGGGTGGCCTGACTGTGCAGATGGAAGTGACGAACACGGTGTGGTTAGTAGTCTGAACATCTTTTCTCTATATCTCGTTCAAGTACTTAAGCTGAAACATGCCAAAACCGGAAACTGTTCTGTAAATAGCCTCGTTCTAGAAGTTAATTGAAAAAAAAATCGTCTGCAAGCCATCCAGATACAGATACATGGTTTGTGCTATGGAACAAATGCAGGTTTGCTAGTTTCGCAAATATCTATATGCGTGTAAATGTGTATGTTTACTTGTCTGCATGTGTACACGGACTAGAATAAAAGAAACCCTACGGAAATATTTTCTCATCGGTGTGAAGGCACATGTTACGAAGAAAAATGAATAACTTGAAAAACATAAAACTTACAGAACCTAGTTGACAGAACTGTCGCACGGGGTTTTATCCCAACAGACAAGCATTTTCAACTGTAATGAAAGCGTGTGTTGTCTCGCCGCTTGTCCATCAGTGTGTAACACCACCACTCACTTCCTGTGTAACAACGGCCAGTGCGTCCGCATGGACTTCCGGTGTGACGATGGCGACGATTGCGAGGACGCGTCTGATGAAATGGACTGTCGTAAGTAACCCTGCGATGTTTTCACTTTGGATAACCTAAAGGTCGATAGGTTAAGGGTCATATATATCTTCAATTTGCTTTGTTCTGACTTATCCTTGTCCTGTCTTTGTTTCACATCATTTAGTTAATCGTTGTTACTCTTTTGTTTTTCTGTTTGACGTCTCTGTTTTTTCTGATCCGTTCTTCTTTCTCTTGTCTTGAAACACAATGATTACAATAAGAAAGCCAGAAGAATATTAAAATGGCTTTATTTCCCTTAGCTACTCTGCACCCAAGCGTGTGCAACGACCGAATGACTATGCGAGGGTGCGTGCTGATGAACGACACGTCGACCCCCATCTGTCTCGACGACGACCTCGGCTTCAAACTCTGCCGCAAGTTCTGTGACCTTTGCTCTCCTGATGAATAAAACTGACAGCCCATTAAACTCCATGATCGAGACTGAGTGAATTTTTTTTTTTTGGCAAAGTCGGTCTGGAAAATGTTCACCGCTGTCTCAAACATTCTCAGACGAGTGGAAGGGATAGGCGTCCTGGCGTCCCTAGTCACGTGATTGCGAATAAAACCGGTTTCTTTCTTAATCTGTGTGGTTTCGTTATGGTTTGGAGTGCAACAGCTTGGTGGGTGGTAGTTCTTTGCTCATTCTGATGGTGGTACCAGTTACACTAGTGTCCGCAAGTGTCGAAACAAAATCCTTCAGTGTCTCCAGGGACACAATACAATTCAAAGCAACAAAGCAGGTAGAGGTTGATGTTTTTCCATGTCGCCTAGCATTTTTACCTACTCTTGCGAAATTCTGCATGCTGGCAGACCTCAGCTTATCAAAAGGTACAGAATAAGCAAGAAAACACATCAAAGATAAAAAATTCGAGACAGGGTTTTTTTTCAACTTAGCGACCCATCCTAAAAAAAGACAAGAGCAAATGTCACGTGGGGTGGGTGAACATAACAACACAACACGATTTTCTCAAACCTACACAACACAGCTCAAATGTTTTACACAGGATTCACATTATCATTAGTGTCAATGCTTCCAGATGGTTGGAGTCTCTATGAGGCAGTGGGAATAGGGAGAAAGTCTGAACATAGATGTTACAACAGATAATAATTATATTGTTCCGACATTGTTACCAGGTCAGGCCAAACCGGTGCGTGGTATCTCGTGCAGATAAGACAAAATGGATTTTACTTTAGATAATATATTTCAGAAATTTCTCGAGGAAAGGTCGCTAAAACGATTCCGTCTGTCGATTTAGAAATCTACAAGAGCAGCCATGTTGAAGTTGGTTTGTCTTGTTCTTGCTGTTCTGGTTGTCACAAAGGCAATCAAACTAAAGAAAAATAAAGATCTGACCAAGAAGCCAGAGTTTGTGAGGCGCCAAGGTGAGTGAACCTACCTGAGCACTGTCAGAAGACGGGACAGCAATTACTAAATTCGTCTGTTATTTTGTTGTTGTTTGTTTGTTTTTTGTTTTTGTTTTTTTTTTTTTACTTCAGCATGTTTGACTTTGAGTTTCATTTTGCAGCCTCGACATGTGGCGATGGCAGGTTCGAGTGCACGTCCGGTGAATGCATCATGTTGGACTGGACGTGCGACAATCAGTTCGACTGCTTCGATGGATCTGACGAGCGGGATTGCCGTGAGTACTCGGGACTTGAGGTTTTCATTGAGAATATACCCACCCTGTCAGTCCCTGTCTACACCCTGATCCTCCTTCTGTACATCCTTGACATCTTCGTCTCACTTTACCATCCATGTATTGTACTCGATGTTATCTCTAAAGTATTTTGCGTGCGAGCGAACGACCAAACGAATGAACAAAAGAAAGAATGATAGTTATAGAACACCAAGTCTTCATCTGCGCCATCGGGTGTGAAATTGGTTGCTATAGTAACTTGAGCACGTGCATTTTGTGAGCAGCATGCGAATGTTCTGGCGAGCATCAGTTCAAGTGTCGCAATGGTCCTTGTATTCCCGTCTCCTTCCTTTGCGACTACGATGACAATTGTGGCGACGGCAGCGATGAAACTAACTGCGGTGAGTGTTTGAAAACAACTCTTCACATCTTCCCTCTGTTTCTCTAGGTTAAATTAACAGGTTAGATTTTTAAAACTATAAGGTATACAATTAAAAATATCTCTAATACTAAATTGGAGATCCCACGATGCCTATGGACATTAATTTTGTTAGGCTCTTTGTTTCGATCTGTCTTCAGACCACGCCTCATGTGGACCAGACCAGATCCAGTGTGACAACATGAAGTGTATATACGAGACCTGGTTGTGTGATGGCGACGACGACTGCCGTAACGGGTTGGACGAAAGTGATGAGCAGTGCGGTAAGTTGACAAAATGCACATGTGGCGGAGACAAAGTCTTGCAAAGCTGCCATTGTTCTCAGGAAGATGTCATTGCAAACCTCGGAAAGAAATCGTCGTTCTTCTAATAAAGATTAAAAATTTTCTTTCTCTCTGTCTCTTACACACACACACATTAATTGAGCCAGACTTTGGGGAAATGTTCGCTGCTCACCAGACTGAAGTTTCCGTAGGTAAAGGTGTGTCTGGCCTACAGGTGGGACGTGCAACTCGCAGCAGTTCCAATGTGCTGACGGCTCGCGCTGCATCCCCATCCACATGAAGTGTAACGGCGACCGCAACTGTGCCGACGGCAGCGACGAGGCTGACTGTGGTAAGCGCCTTCAGCTTCTCCATCTTCACCTCTTGAAGACAGCAGACTACCAACTTTGCTTGTCCCTCTCTCTCCTTGTATTTGAATAACAATAGGATAACTGAAATCATATGTTAATTAGGTGGGTCATGATACAAAAGTGACGTCACACGTTTGAACTTTACCTGTGCCTGGTAACCTTGTGCACGTACATCTTGAAAATTGAAGTCAGATGCAGATCTTTCGCTGAACTTTATCCAGTCTTCAGAAAGGAATTATGCCTGTAACATTATATTAACACCTTGATGCCCGCTGGCTGTGCGTGCAGTGTGCAATGATGACCAGTTTAAATGTGCTGGCGGTCGCTGTATCCCGGGTTCGTGGCACTGCGACGGCGACAACGACTGCGGCGATTATTCGGATGAAATCGGTTGTCGTAAGTCCACTTAATTCTCGTGTCTTCTCTCCAGCCCACTTTGACCTTCTTTAATGTGGGGCCTCGGTCTTGTGAAAATATACCCAAATAATTGTTTTCGTTTGCTCCGATTACCTTAATTTACCACCAGCTTATATGGGTCTCTCCTTGCTTAATTATTAATTTATTGCAATCTGTTTCTTTAAACATTTCTTTGCAATCATTATTTTCTTTTTCTAAAGTATGGGATACTTTATGCCATGTTGATTTTTGATAAGACAGTATTTTTCAAGTGATATGAGGATTGTGTCTTAATGTACCATCTGAAAAACGTGTTATACATTTTATTCAAACTTTTCCTTTATTTTGTTTTGTTGTTGTTGTTTACTCAAATATCAAATATATGTTTCTAGTTTCTTTTTCATACTCTCTTTTCTTACCTTTCTTTTCTCCTTATCTTTCTGTCCTTTCTTGACTCCCTTTTCCTACTTGGTAAGATTATCTTATAACACTATCCTTATTAATATAATGTATCGTATAAAATTATGCTAATATTTATAATTATAATAATTTCAATATTTACAATCATAATACAATAATAACAACACAAAAATTGTATTTTTCATAATTTATTTTTATTTCTTCCCTCAAAGTGGATACTTTCGTTCTTCTTGACGAAGAACTGGTCATAACTTCTATATCTGGTCATAACTTTCTGTCGCTGACACACAAATATATCCGAGAATCATTAGCACATGCTAAGGTTGACTGATTGTGTGTCTCTAGCCACCCTCCACCCGAGTGTTTGTAGTGACATCATGTCCATCCGCGACTGCGTGCTCATGAACGAGACGGCGAAGCCCATCTGTGAACACGGCGAGCTCGGCTTCAAGTACTGCCGCAAGTTCTGCGACCTCTGCCAGAGCCAGGAATGAAGGGGGACAACCAGGGGAAGAGTTGTCTTTCTTAGTCGTCGTTGATGATTTTGAGAAGGATAAGTGTTTTCACCTAAAAGCGAGTTTGCGCTGTGTGATGATGGAGACCTGGGGTGTATGGAGGGGGAGGCGATGAGAGAGGTTAGCAGGTAGATGTTAATGTAGACCAGCGTGTTATACTCGTTACACGAAGACCTAGTCTTTATTTTTTTTATCCTGTCTGGATATTGGATCGAAATTTTTTAGAACTTGGGATTTGTAAAGTCGATCTGGAAAATATCATCTGCTATGTTAAGCTGTTTGTATCGTGTTGATGAATTATTTTGTATATGGAGAGTGATAATAAACTGTTTCTCGTTTAATCCGCGTTTCTTTTGAACGATGACGTGTCAGTTAGGAGATGACTGGGGTAGTGTGATGATGAGATGACTGGGGAAGTGTGATGGTGTCTGTAGTGGTCAGATGTTGTTGTCGTGGTAGAACGACGTGTGTTGCTGCTGGTGGTGGTACAATGTTGCTGATGGTTGGGAACTCTGTGTTTTTAAAGACTGGACTCGTTATGTACAAGACCTGCTCGCTATCACACAAAATAAGCATGAGGGGCGGACAAGAGGATGTAAACAGAACTAATGATGGTCATAAAACTATACGTAGACACATGCACTCACACGAATTTCAATATCTCACAAAGGTGACAAAAGCCCTGTACTTCTGGTATAGTGTGCATGTTAGGCAGTAGAAGTCTTTAATACAGAAGAATGAAAGAAGAGGAAAGTAAATATTCTAGGAAAACATCTGGCAGTACGAAAGACACATCAAGACCAGCATGTGGCAACCAACGATTGTTAGCAGACTGATCTGCAACTGGACATCAAGAACACATTACATATACACATATTTTTTCCACTGATGTTCACGGGTCAGCTGACCTCTGACGAAACAACTGAATGGGTGTGTACCCCCGCAAATTTTGAACTCTGAAACGATCCTTGCATCTAAAGATAATAGAATGTCAACTGTCGCAATAGTAAAAACAAAAAAAAAAACTTGTGTATATGGGTCAGCAAACGGTACAAAAAAATTTTAAATATAAAATAAATGTAAGTTGCCAAGATAACATCATTTTACTGGATATAAGCGTGTTTTCTTTCAAGGTTCTTTCAGAGACACCTCTAAACAGTTAAAACAGCAGTCATGCCGAAATCTGTTTTTCTTCTCTTTCTCCTGCTGGCAGTTACAGAAGCAGTGAAGCATCACAAAAGCAAAATTCAGCGGTTGAAGAAACAGGACTTGATGGCAAAAAGACAAAGTAAGTATAACTCTTGCTTTCGCCGTCCTTCTGTGTGTGATAACTCTAAAACGAAATTTCAAAAACTTTCTTTCTCCTAAATTAGTTAAGTAGACACACTGAGTACGTACGTAAATCACATCGTCGAACTATTACTTGCTACCCAACAGTTGATCATTTGTCAGCACATTCTTAACTTTAATTTCTTATATGAAAATAGATTTTTATGTCTATTTTTTCAATTCGTTTACAACTCTCCTTCTGCAGTGGACCGCGTGTTGTCTCCTTAAATCTCTCTTTCCCCGTTGTCTGGAATTTTCTTTCTTATTCATTGTTTACAACTATAGTTGTCCACTTGCTAGACAGTCACATATTTTAATATGCACTTTTGCAGCTGCAACCTGTGAAGCAGGTTCATTCGCATGCACTTCCGGTGAGTGCATTGACCAGGCCTGGACGTGCGACACGGAGCCCGACTGTGCCGACGGGTCTGACGAAAAAATTTGCCGTGAGTAGCCGCCCCTAAGGTGGAGCCAGCATACAGAAAATCACTTGACAACTCAAACAATCCCAGACTATCTCGATGATTAATATTAAAATATATAAATTGGTGTTTGTTTATTTATTTATATAGAGAAGTCATCGTTATATATGTTTATTGAGAGAATCTGAGAACATGTATATACAGTATATATCTAACATTTATAATTATATGGCATATAAAATGTTAGCTGTTGTCCTTTGTACACCCTCCCAAAGTCTTTATTCTTACTTTTTTTTTTAGAGTGCGTGTGCAGAGGAGAACACAAGTTTAAATGCAATAATGGACATTGTATTGCCGCGAGTTACGTGTGTGATCAAGAAGACGATTGTGAGGACAACAGCGATGAACTCAACTGCCGTGAGCATTTCGCCGACTTAGTCAAATTTTTATCCTTCTGTGTCATTTTTCCGAATCTGTTAGATTCTCATTTTGTGTCCTTAACATTTGTTAGCTGTGGTGGACATGTGGGAGTGGGAGTGGGAGTGGGACGTGACAGGGGTGGTATTACTTCTCCATGATATTTTACTGAAAAAGAAACCATTTTTGTTTATTTGAAATGTTTTCATAAAATCAGGAAATGAAGGTAATGATGAGTTTGTAATGAAATCCGGATTAAAGACATACAAAATATTATTTCCTGCCATCTGTAGACCTAAGGACCTGTAGACCTGACCAGGTGCAATGCGCCAACGACAGGTGCATCCACGACACCTGGCTGTGTGATGGCGACGACGACTGTGGCGATGGCTGGGACGAGAGTAACTGCGGTAGGTGATACACGTCATCGACAGTAGGTCGGACAGGCTAGGTTTACTTGGTTTACTAGGTTGTACTGTTAGTATGCTATGTTTACTTTGTCCAACAAGCTGTACTGTTGGTATTCTAGGTTTATTTGGTGTGATAAGTTGTTCTGATCGTATTCTAGGTTGAATACTTAGACTGATATAGTGTAAACTAGTGTTCTAGTTCTGTCTTATATCGTACAGTAAGTATTCAAGGTTTAGTTGGTCTCATATGTACCATTAGAAAAAAAAGTTTAGTTGGTATGGAATGTTACTGTTACTATTCATCTTTTTTATTGGTCTGTACACTGTAATTTTAGTGTTCTTGTGTCGGTTGGTGTGAACGTTTGTAATGTTAGTGTAGTGTAGTTGTGTGATAGATGGAATACTATTTGTTTTTTTATATAACTGTTCGTGTGTGTGTACGTGTGTGTGTGTGTGTGTGTGTGTTTTTGCACGGCTTGCAGGAATCTCGTGTAGCGAGGACAGCTTCCAGTGCACTAATGTCACTCGATGTGTCCTGACCGACTATTTGTGTGATGGCGACGATGACTGCGGCGACGGGAGCGATGAGCTGGACTGTGGTGGGTATCTGTAATCTTTAGTTCTCAGTCTGCCTCCCGCCTTATTACAAAACAAATTAGTCTCTCCATGTGTCTTTATATAAATATACAAGTCTAGACTATGGCGTCCTCTATATATATATATATGTGTGTGTGTGTTGGTGTGTTATCATGCGTGTTGTGTCTGCATGTGTGTGGATGCGTGTGTTTGGATTCCTTTCCCTTTGCCACCACTTATCGACGATTTTCTTCCTCTCTCAACTTCATTGTTGTTTTTCTTTTTTCTTTCTCTTTTCTGTATTCGCGTTTCTCGTCACGTGATCCTTCTGTATTGTTTACCTCTTGACGCTAATGGTGATGCATCTTTTTTGTTCCGCATGATGAGACCATGAGTGCAACACCACCGACAACTTTCTGTGCACCAACGGCAAGTGCATTCCCATTGCATGGCGGTGCGACAGCGACGACGACTGTAGCGACTCGTCCGACGAGCTTGACTGTCGTAAGTAGCTTGTGACAAGCTTGTGACCAGCAAAACTGTCTAGCACACATCATACCACAAGATTATTGCCCATTCGGCTGTCATAAAAGCTCACATCCTGTGCGATAATGATTGTGCAGTGATGAGGTTTATGATGACTGAAGTCTGTGATGATGATAACGAAAAGTAGTTGAGAGGAAGATGCCTCAATGCAGGCAGCTGCTGCTTACGAAAAAAATCCCTCAGATAACCTCTTACCTACTACACACGACCACAAACAACAAACAGGAAAATGATGAAACAATTTTTAATAGAAATAAGACTGAGAGTTACAAGGTTCTTTTTACTTTTACACTCACATTCTTCAAATCCAGCGATTCATGTATCGTAGTTTCCGATTTTACTTACTCGTGATCAAATTGAAGAATTATTTAACATAAAGACTGGAATAATTCTAAATTATTGTTTCTTCCAGCTACTTTGCACCCAGGCGGGTGTAGCGATGTCCTGACTCTGCGAGGTGTGCACTGATGAACGATACCTCTGACCCCATCTGCCTCGACTTTGACCTCAGCTCCAAGTACTGCCGCAAGTTCTGCAAAACCTGCACGGAGGATACAGAAAACTGAAAAATACTGAGACTACGCAGTGGTTAAATAAATTTTACTTATTTTAAAATTTTATTTCTTTGTTTTTTTCTTTCTTATTCCGAGAACTACGAAATTTTCACGCAACAATGCCAACAAATTGATGACTTTCCTCTATCTTAATTTCGTATCTTCTGTCGATTAATTGTTATCTAAGCAATGATCAAAAATAAAATCATTTTCGTCTTCTACAGAGTCCATCGAAATAAAAGTCTTGGTGACATTTTCTTTCTTTCCTTCTTGTTTTTCATGAGCGGATGTAACGAAAGTTGACTTTGGCAGACATATAAGCATCTTCGAAAGAAATGTCGATCCTGGGGGTAGTGTTATGGTGTCTGTAGTGGTAGGATGGTAACATCAGACATTTAGAAAATGGGAGGGGAGACTCTCCTAGCAAGGTGCCTGTAGGAGTAATGACATGCACGATCACTGTCTAGAACAACTTACTCTCTTTCCAATTTTTTACCTCCAATGATAAACAGATTTTTATAATTACTGGGTGAGGAGGGGAAGTTTTTCAGCAACAGGTCCGGTCAGGTCTCGAACCACCGACCCTCACCTCCATAACCAAGTGCAGTAACGACAGTTATGGATCCTACCAAAACGATGACCAGAATCCAAACTGAATGCTTTAAATGAGAGATAGAACGAAGAAGATACTAAAAATTTAATACGCCTAGAACCCACGCCATCATGCAGCTTCTTGGGAAAAAGTGAAGATAAGAAGCGAAACTTTGGACTTCTGCAGTGATCGAGGCCATCTTGTCGGAAGTAGGGAATGCAGGGTCAGGAACTGGACACAGTCATGATGACATGGCAATGTCTACGAGCGAATGAAAATACAGAGGGCAGCAATTAGTCTTTATATGTAACTAATGATAGGTCCAGTTTTAGTTGTTTCCACCGGTCAAATAATAGACGATCTTTGACAGCCATTGATAATTATTTGGTTGACCAAAGACTCATCTCAGACTTGGACTATCTGGAGTCCGCCAAGATATCATCCTGGATCTTTGTTTTTTTCTGCAACTGTTTTTCTGACATCGCTGTTTGGCTGAAAATCTGTCGGCTGGCATAAAGTGTTCAAAAAATGGTAACAAGTCCAAAATTTTAAAAAGAATTCAATCCTCTGAGAGATAATAGCCATGCATTGTTCTGAGACTGCTAAAAACTGTCAGGTCAAGACAGCACGTGACTTCAGACGTATAAAGGAGAAAATACTTTTCTTAAGATAACCATATTTTCGATAAGTCTCATTGGGGGTAGGCAAACATATCTGTTATATTTTCTACTCAAGGCAAGAAGTCGATCCGAGTAGCAGTCATGCTGAAAGTTGTGTTAGTTGTTTTGCTGGTCCTGTCACTCACAGAAGCGGTCAAATTAAAGAAGCAGAAGAATCAAGTGAGGAAACGACATGTTGTTGAAAAACGACAAGGTGAGTGACATCTTACCTTGTGCACACTTACCTGTACAAAATAGTGACTTCACAGTTGTACACATACACATAATTAACATATGGTCAGATTCTGCCATTTGCTGAGGTCTTCACAATATAAACATATCCATGTACAATCGTGATGTCTGTATTGTTGACCATCTTCTGTGTTTGTGGATGTTTGGAGGTGTACATCTCCAGAAAGGAAGGGAGATTTTCGCACATATTTTAGGGGAAGTAGTATCGTATACCAGCTTCACCCAATCATCATTAAAAAATGTTGTCCTTCACTGGAACTTTAAGAATGCCATTAAAAACCAGTAACCTGGACATGTTAGGATCTACTTGTCACATGAAAATATTTTATATTAGCTTTTTATTGCTTATTCAAAAGATTATGCTGTTAGAGATAAGTAAACAGGGTTATTCAAGACGAATGCAGTGTACATGAGGTCAGTTCATGACATGTGTTCAGATAAAGAAGCATGATACTAGCTCAGACACCACGAAAAGGTCAAAGGTCATTCTAACTTCGGAGCACTGTATGTATCAGAGCATAGATGGTTACAACGCCGTGTTCAAGTTTGTTTAAAACTTTGCTAAAAACCTTTGGGATGGGGTCCAGAACCATGTGGCAAGTCAGCAGGGACAGATGGTAGAAGTCTTCATTGTACCCAAAATTAAGAGATGGTATCAGGAGAAGGTCCGCCATTAACATAGTGTACCCTGGAGAAGGTGAATCACAAGCAGCGTTTCATTATTTGTAACACCATTAAGACTGTAATGTCTTTTTATTTACCTTTCAACCTTAAATACCTCTTTCACACAATATAGTTACCTACAATGAACCACTCCTCTTTTTTTGTTTCTTTCTACCGATTTTCTATTTTATATTATTTATCGAACAGATGGTCATTATGATCTTTCGATGTTCTTGTGAACACTTTCATTGCTGTTGTGTAGACGGCGCTACCTGCGGTGAGGGCAACTTCCAGTGCGCCTCCGGTGACTGCATCCCCCGGGACTGGACATGTGACACGCAGTTCGACTGTTACGACGGCTCGGACGAGAGGGATTGCCGTAAGTAGCCGAGGGTAATGCTTACCTTTGTTATCATTTGATGATGTTCATGAACTGTGTTTCTAAAGTGTTCACTCCTTCTCAATCACACCAGATCGAACAAGAAATAAATAAATCACAGGACGCTAAGAAATGATTATTAAAACTATCAAATAATCTCTGACCGGTTGTCATGACTAAAACACTAAAGTATATGTGCGTGTTTGCGTGTGTGTGTGTGTGAAGGGGGTGAGGGTGAGGGTGCGTGCGCGTGCCTACTGTGACGTAATGCAGTCATAACATCACAGTTACTGGAATGCCACACTTTCCACCCCACAACCCTTGACCCTCGTCCTCAAAGGTCACAAACGTTTTCCTTTGCAGAGTGCGAATGTCTCGGCGAGCATCAGTTCAAGTGTCGTAACGGTCCCTGCATTCCCGCCACCCACATCTGCGACGCTGAGGATGATTGTGGCGACAACAGCGACGAAACCGACTGCCGTGAGCACGTCATCCTCATTCCTGTCTTTGATAATTCAGACCTATAGAGTTAATAATTTGGCTTGTTGAGTATTTAGATATTTGGCGTTGTTGATCTACTTAGCTGAGCTTTAAAAAAAAAATAGAAATTTAACTGGACTTCTGGAGATAGCTAATTAATTAAGAATTTTTCATACCTAGTTATTTAATTAAGCTTTCTTAATATTTAGATAGTTAATTTGGATTGTTTAGATAGATACCTGCGCTTTTTAATACTTAGACATTCGGGCTTGATTAGATTGCTAATTTGTCTTGCGATAATTGAAATTATTTTCACAGACAAGGAAGTCAGGTTTAGGTCTTTGAAATATCAGTGCAAAAACGATCCATTATTGAAATATATTAAAATACAATCCGTCTCGGATCTTTAAGGCTTAATTATTCAATTCCCCCCCCCTTTTGTAGCCTAACCATCCTTTAGTTTATCTTACTTACCTCTGTTAAGGAAAGCTCAGACTTTCAGTATGATCAGTTGCATTTTTAGAGATTTTCACCTGCTGTTAGAGAGTTTACCTTATTTAAAATAATTGTCTCTCTCTACTTATAGACTTGGTGACCTGTGCATCAGGACCAGGTGCAGTGCGACAACTACAAGTGTATCCCCGCCAGCTGGGTGTGTGATGGCGACAACGACTGTGGAACTGGCTTTGATGAGAGCAATTGCGGTAAGATGAAATGAAGGAACGATATCTCTTCATAATGAATGAGTCAATCCCAAAAGTATATTTAAAGTAATAAAATAAACTATTTTTAAATGATGGATTGTCGTCGTGCAGCATTCAATTCAAGCTGAGAGAAAAGAAAACCAGTTAATATTTAGACATAAATGTAAATTGTATCTAACCAAAAAAAACACACCAAAGCTGTGTTGAGTGACAGACTTTACAACTTTTCCTCCCGTCAAAGTAAAGACCACCGATGCTAATTCGTGTCTCCGTGGAATTTCTTGTTGTAACTCTCTTCAGGCAAGAGCAATCCATTGGATGGTCTTGTCTCTAATGCCTGCATGTCACTAGCTGCCATTGTGAAACACTCTATGGCATCATAAGGTGCCGTGTCGCGGGCCGCTTCACCGCAAAAGAATGAGCCTTACCATTACATAGAGACACAAGTCGGGAAACTGAATTGAAATCGAAAAAAAGAAGCATTGTCAACAAACGACTTTCTTTGACCTACAGGGAACACCTGTAATTCGGAACAGTTCCAGTGCGCCGACCACTCGCGATGTATCCCGTCCACCTGGAAGTGCGACGGCGGCGCTGACTGTGCCGACGGAAGTGACGAAGAAGGCTGTTGTAAGTACCAGTAACTGTCGTGAGTACCGTAAGCTGATTTGATTCTGCACACAGAGACATCAACTGTTCCTTCTTCTCTCTCTTATATTTCCTGTGGATTTTTATTTCTCCAACCTTTCACTTGTTATTGTACAAGTCTAGCATCTACGTGTGCTTTATCATCGTCAGGGGAAACGTAAACAATATACACATTCTCTCGTCTGCCTATCAATATACAATACTCTTTGACATTGTCGGTGTGTGTTTGTGAGAGAGAGAGAGTCTATGTTTCTCTGAGCGCCTTTATACAAGGTTTACGTGGATGTGTCAAAGTGTTCCAAGCATTGCTCCACCCTGATTAACACCCTGCGCTTCTTGCAGCATGTGACAACAGTACCCAGTTCACGTGCCGTAACGGCCAGTGCATCCCAATCGCCTGGCAATGTGATGGCGACAACGACTGCGGCGACCTTTCTGACGAAACAGGCTGTCGTATGTCACATCTTTTACTGGAGATTATTTTTTAAACTAAATAAGTGCACATGTAAGCCATATCTCTAAAACCCTTCAAATATCTGTCACAATTCTTCAAATATATAACACTTCTCTTTAAGTATATGTCATTTCCTTCCGATATATTGTTATTAAATGCGTGATCCCTCCATTTAAATATGTGTCTTGTTCCTTCAAACATATGACACCCCACTTCATGTAGATGATGCACCTCTTCAAACAATCTCAGCTCGTTATCTCTCGCCACTCTTTTCATCCTATTTTGCTGTTTTGTTGTCCTTTAGCCACTCTGCACCCGAGCGTTTGCAGCGACATGATGCCCCTGCGAGACTGCGCGCTGATGAACGAGACAGCGACCCCTATCTGTGAACACAATGAACTCGGCTTCAAGTACTGCCGCAAGTTCTGCAACCTCTGCCTGAGCGAACTCTGAAGCAAGGGTTGTCTTTATGTACCCGCCTTTTGAAGCTTGTCCTCTTGAACTCGCCATAAAATGTTGTCTACTGTTAGTACTCGATTCGTTTACATCAGAGAGAAAGTTGAGAGGTTTACAACAAGGGGGTGGACTGCCTCATTCTATGTTTCTTAACAGTCGGTAATCTGTGTCGAAGGACCTATTGGGGGGCTTGACTATGGAAATTAATTGACAATCACCTCGAGAAATAAATGGTTTTATTTTCAACAATTAAATAACTTGCATGTTTTAATTAACAATTGAGTGTTTGTAGCTTACACTGCTGTTGACATGTGGACTCATAGCTGAGTCCGCCCCGCAGGTCCTACTACCTCTGAGGTACTTGTCTTTTGTTATACCTTCGGTCAGCAGCTGTTGCCTCATGCCGTATTTACATCAGATCATATATTAGCTTCGTTCCACTCATAAAGATTTTTGTAAATTTGAGTGGACAGAGTTGTTGGCAGGTAAATAGAATTCAAAAGCTCGTACCTCGTCAACCGGAACAGCTTTTGTTAAACTTTTTTTTTCAAAATTTAAAATAACTTTGCACTTGCTAATCTTAGACAATGACAAGAAAGCACACAGATAAGCTTACATCACCATCTTTAATTCAACACAACAAAGCAGGCTTTAATACATCTACGATCTCCGACGAGTTCTCCACCCCAAGAGCACATTATTTTCTTATCATTTACAAAGGATGAACTGTCATTTGAAAACCTCTTGGCGAAAACGCTCGTTCGTCGGGTGGCATCAACTTACGACATCGCAGATGACTTGTGCCAGTGGGAGGGCGCGTGTTCTTATCGGCCGCTGCCGGCTTTTACGGCGTCGCAGTTGGCTTGCACCTCGTCCCAGCCGTTGCCGCAGTCGTCGTCGCGGTCGCACATGTACTCCCTCTCGATGCAGATGTTGTTGGAGCACTTCACCTCGCCTCCGGAGCAGATGGCGATGTCTGCAAAGAACGAGATGGAAAAATGTACAGACAGAAGAGAGACTTGATCCTTTGTAGACCGTCTCGGCCACGTGTTGGGCTTCTTCTGGTCACGATCCGTGACAAGCAAATGTCATCGTCATCGTCGTCGTCGTCGTCGTCGTCGTCAAAGTCAGAGAGTGTATGTCGTGTTTTTATGTCATTATCATTTTGTGTCTTCGCTCAACAATGAGCGAGATCTTTCTGCTCCTAAAGTCATCCCCTTCATTGGCAACAACAGCGGCATAGCTGTTTCATTTACTCTTGACCACGGGAGCATCATGTTCTCTCCTTTTCTCTCGGTTGTTTGCTCTTCCCCGAGATCTGTTGAACGTCGGGCAGTCTGTTGTTTTTGGAACAGGAATATCGAGATAACATTCGACATTAAAACAGAGTTTCTGGACCTCTGCAGACTTCAGAGACACTGCTTACTCACCGCAATGAACCTCGTCGGCTTTGTCACTGCAGTCGTTGTCACCATCACAGAGATACTCGGAGGGAATACAGGTTCCATCGCCGCATTTGACTTGGTGGTTACCAGAACAGTCCGTTGCTGCAACCATAATTATATACACACCGTACATATTTCAAACCTTCTCCCATCCCCTTTTTTTTCTTATTTTCTTGTGAACACACTCGAAAAGAGTGTGTCGTCAGGTTAATCTGTTCATTACTGGCAAGCCTTGGGGCATGTGACCTCGTATAATTTTTTTTTTTATCTTTAGGGACTATCACAAACGCCATCTGCTTTAGTTTCCATGTTTCATGACGTAGGAGCAGCACCGTACTTCCAGAAGAGAACAAAACCGAAGTGTACCAAGTTTACAGAAACGAAACTCGATGATTGGAAACGTTATACATAATTTGAACTAATAAGTAGATCACGAAAAGCTGGTTCATATCTTCAAGACTCGCTGCGATTTTCTCGCCGGTATAATAATGTAAGAGACTTGGTATACTCTGTTAGAATGCTATAGACTCTACCATCCTTAGTATCTACATACTTACATGTTATTTGAACAATATCATCGGAGGCACGAGATTGAAAACGTGATCACGTAATCTTACGGTTGGTGGGTAAAGTGTTAAGGACCGTACATAAAGCTGATTTTGTTTGTTTGTTTGTTTGTTTGTTTGTTTGTTTGTTTGTTTGTTTGTTTGTTTGTTTGTAAGCTGTGCCATTTCCTCTCCTTTGCTGCCTTTCTAACCGTCTTAGTTTGCGCTCAGTCGACCGTTGATGCTGGAGCTCTATCTGCTTCAGTGTCGGGATTGCTTAGAGGCAAAGACCGTTCTCACCTGCAGTGTCTAGAGAAAACTAGTCACTTGGGGATTAACATCTACTCACGACAGTCGATTTCATCGCTCCATCAAACAGTCATTGTCGGTGTCACACGTCCACTCCTCCTGGATGCACCTCCATTTTTGCAGGTAAATTCCGAGTCTTCGCATTGTCCGGCAGCCCGAACTGGCAAAAAAAACAACCCCAAAACATGAAATCTCTCACACCCACACACACAAACTTGCATACGCATATATATATATACACACACCACCTGCCTAGCTATCTAACCTGTTTTAAAGAAGCTTTTTTTGTTTGTTTTCGGGAGCATTTCCGCAAGTCCAAACACCGCAAAGCAGGCAAAAAGCATCAGGAGATTTCTGCTCGCCATCATGAAAGCTCAGTGGGAGATACCTTGTACTCAGCAAAGCTATCTGTAAATCCCGGGAGGACCCTCGCGGCCCTTTAATACCAAGCATGAGACCTCCACCAGGCTGGACATTACCCTAGAGGTCACAAGAATGTCACGACTCTCCACAAAAATATACAAAATGCTTATCTTTAAGCAAGTGGTTGATCTGACGATTACCTATCTTCTAGGTCAAACGCAAAAAAAAAAAAACCCAAAAAACTTAACTTGTGGAGTAGTTCGTCCATTTCTGGGGTATACAGAGGTTGCTATTAATAACATTGATACATCACGCACTTTAAGATAGGAGTAGTCATATGGAGAAGGGGGAGCAGACGAGAAAGGATGAGGAATTAGAAAGAAGAAAGAGGAAAAGGGAGAAAAATAAAAACAATTAAAACTATGCGGCATAATTAACGAAAAACAAGTAAATAGCAATAATAAATATTAATGAAATAAAAGTATACAGCAGGAAATAAGCATTAATGAAAGTAGAGACCGTCTAGGTGCGATGCTGTAAAAGCCCTGTCATCGAAATGCCTGAGGCCTTAATTGTTTGTACAGATAAGTTTTTTGGTACATTATACACTGCATAGTTACATTGTGCCCACCCAATTCCCCAATACACTCCATGTGTTTACCAATGCAGTATGGCCATTTTACCAACCCTTTCTCGCAGCTGTAAGGTGGCATAGTCTGGTCTAGTTCGGCAATGTGACCAGGTGTCATGATCTCAACTTTCGCCTTTCAAAGTAGGAGCGCGTGAAGACAACATTTCTCAGGCTATTTAGAAGGCACAAATCTTGTAAATTATCCGTATCGAGGCGTTATGTAGTTAGTGGTTAAAACACTCGCTTGTCGCCACTGCAATGAGAAACTCAGGGTTCACATCTCGTCTGGCGACACTCTGTACGTGACACATGTCCACAGGGGTTGGGGGTTTTCCCAGGGTACTACAGTTTCCTCCCCCGGCCCTCCCCTCCCCCAATAGTGCGAAAATCACCTCAAGGTGGAAGCACTTTCCTACTAAATAAACCAACCAATTAGCCATATCCCAATCCTTTTGCGGATCGACATTCATGACGCAGATGAGGGCCGTCAGGTGCTGGAACTGGGCGGCTGTGGATAAGCTGCAAGGCTGTGTCACCTGCACTGACTGGAAAAGATAACAAGCGATGGAGAGGGGTAGTGTGTATGTGCACATGTATAGGATAGGCCTAGTTATTCTTACTTTTGTTTTGTCTCTTACATCAAGTCATATTCCGAGTGCAGTGTCACTTGACCTATTAGAAAATTCTTATTTTTATAGTGGCTCAAGATGAACTCCTCTCCCTTTGTGGTTTCTTTGAATGGTTAAGAGATGAGTCTCATTAGCACCGTTAGAGCAATGTATACAAGTTCGTGGTTAGAGCCACACCAGACTTCTACGGTAGAAGTATATGGGTAGATCACAAACTTGCATTACTGGACTGCTTGCGGACGATGTAACTACTAAAAAGAGGCTGTTGTATATAAAGCTTCCGGTTTAGTCACATTCATTATGTTAGGCTCGCCAAGACTAACAGCGGAACTTCGACGGCAGACGGACAGCAGTCCACCTGTACACGTCTGTGGTTAGATCGAGGTGGGATCGGATAGTATGTTAAAAAAACTCAACAACTACCCCATATAAAAAGTCTACATGACAGGTTATAATGAAATACAACCCTTGTCAGGAAAGTCCTTGTAAGAAAACGCCATAAGTATTTAGCTGAGAAGACGCAGAAGATTTATGTGATCAGTGGATACCCGACGGCCATTAATCCACTGACATGGGACATCACTCTTGTGTACGTTACGATGTCCCCCCTCCCTCCCTTTGGTGGTCTGAGTGAGAGAAAAAAAATAATAAAAAAATAAAAAGCCTGCGTTTGTGTGTGTGTTTGTCTCATGATAAGACCGTTCGGTAACACTGTTTTTTCACTGGACGTCTATCAGCATGGCTGTGTTGATTTTAGGAGCTGGTCGTGTCTCAGGCCCTGTATTTGAATATTTTCACAGGAAAGGCATTTCATTTTCTGTAGGTTAGTGTTTTTAATTACTTCTTATGCAAATATGCCATTGACTATAACTTTTGTATGCTTGAACATCTCGTGAGAGCTATAGGGACTGGCTTTAATTGTCGCTAGATATAATTGACATTTTAAAATACTTTGTATGATTTTTTTTTATATTTTGAATTAGTGGGATCGAATAATAAAATATGTTCAGAATTGTAATAACATCAGCATCCTGATTTCTTTGCCTCGGTCCGGCATACCATATGCTTATGGTCTATTACTTGACCAAACCATGACAGTGAGTGGCTTTCGGGGTCCCTGTAGGTTACCAATATATGGTTCTCTGCAGTGGACATAAATATGAGCTTCACATTCAGTCAATGAAAATAGTTTTATAGGTGAAAAGTATTGAGAACTTTATATATACAGATTTCCCATTATCACTCCTCTTCAAATGTTCAAATTCATTAATAGATTGTGGATTAAGAAAAAAAGAGCCATATTTTATAAGAAAACAGGGGAATTACGTCTCATTGTACTTTTGGCACTTTAAGATGAGTGATTTAAATTATATCTTTTTTATAGCCATTATACTATGTGTATGGTATTTGAAATAAACTCACAATTTCAGTTTCAGCTATTCAAAAGGAGCTCAACTCTGTAAAGAGCAGTTATGCGAGTGCACAGTGCTACAATCTGAATTTACCCAAAGATGTTGCACAGCTACCTTCCCTGATTGCACTACACAAAGTGGTATTACAGTAAGTGCTTTATTCAAGAAGCTCATATGAAGAATATGAAATACAATTAACTTGCTATAATGTGTAACCAATGAGCTTCAAAAATGTTTTTTTTTAATTAAAAAAGTGTAAATTAAGAAAAATGATCACACAATTTTGGTGTCATATTTTGGGTGTAAAATTCCTTACATTGCATAATTATTTTCGGTAAGAAAAAAACTTATTTAAATATTAGCTTCTTTCTCTTAAATATTTTAAACATTTGAAACTACAATATATTGTCTTACATCTTTCCAACAACTTCAGTTTATTGATCTATATGCATTTAAAGGGGACTATCTCGTGTACAGTTGTTGAAAATAATCCAGTGACAAAATGATCAAGCTTGTTCTTCCTCCTGTTTAACAGTAAAAACTGTGTCCATTAGTGCATTACTAAAATATTTTTCCTCTGTTCAAGTCTTTTGCCAGCTGACTTACTGCCTCTTGTCGCTCAGTCCTGCCTTGAGGCCAGATGCTCTCTGGTGTCTTGTAGCTATTTGCCAGAAGGGGTTCAAGAGCTACATCAAAGGTAAACAGGGTTAGCAGGATCTACATGTATAGTTCAATTTTGTGGATTTAGTACCAATTTTGGAAAAATAAGCATGTGAAGGCCAGAGTCTGTATGCAGACATTTGTATATGCATAAACACAAATGCAGATATACATATGGCTGTATGACTCATAAAAATAGGAATGAAGAAATTTGAAATCTTCAAAATAATAGTGTTAAGTTTTGATTTCCCATTCCCACTTCTCCCAAAACAAAAATATACAAAGTATGTGGGCAGTGTTAAGAGCTAAATCTATGAAAGTACAGAAGCTAACAATTTCTATCTAGATGTTGATTGTGAAAATTTAGAAATATATCTAACCTAAGGTGATGAGTACTACCTATGATAGAAAACTGGTATAGTCTGCTAACAGACTTGAAAAAAAACTCATGGTAAATTATCCCCATATAGTTAACTGTATCACATTGTATCAACTGTATACTGGAAAGTTTATAATTTTAGACAGACATTTCTTATATATATAAGATTCTGTCTTTTGAGTATGCTTTCTGCTATCTAAGGGTGGTAGATGCTGGCATCATATTTCTGTGTGAATGTGGTCTTGACCCTGGGATCGATCACATGCTGGCCAAGCAAGCAATACAAGATGTCAAGGACAGAGGGGGAGAGGTAAGGTCAGCAGATCCTGCTAGTATTTCCTGAACATTTCTGCACACCTCTGAACTGCGAAGTGGTAATTTTAATAATTTGATTTTAAGAATCTTGTCAGCTGCTGCATCCATGATGTCTCCTTCAATTACTTTTACACACTTGATATAGAATAGAGCTAATAATATGCAGTCTTTTGCTGGAACACCCATGTTTCATCTGACATTGGATGTCTCCAAGAACTGTTTCACTCCAAACAAAATAATTATTCTATTTTTTAACAATGCATAGACACAGAGGCCTGCACACAGATGCACATACAGTCTGCTTTATGCACTCACACACTTTAACACCAATGTATGCACAGTCTAGATGTTTAGAGATACGTACATTCAAATTTTTCATGTGAGAGTGTTTGCAAGTTTCTCTCTCATTGTTTGCGTCCTTTTGTTTTCTGTTTTCTTTAGGTAACCTCATTTATCTCATGGTGTGGTGGGCTACCTGCCCCTGAGTGTAGCAATAATGTTCTGAAGTATAAATTCAGGTTCGTTCAAAATATTAAATATTGAAATAAAATATACATCCTATAATTATCATTTGAGTACATGACCTACATCAGTACTTATAAAAAAAAAAATAAACATAAAGATCTCTGATGTGACAGTAATAAATTAAGACTATCAGGTTTAATAATAGAATAATGTTCTTGTTGTTGCAGCTGGCACCCAAAGGGAGCGCTTAAGTTATACCAGCGCAGTGCTGGATACCTGGAAAATGGAAAGGTCACATTGTCTTTGCATGCTTGCATATCTGGTTTCTTGTCGAAATGATAGATAATAAAACATGAGAAGATATTTTATTTCTTAGCTATAAAACTTTCGGAAGTTTTAAAGAATTTCTATAATTTTGTGAATCTAAAAACTGCTAACATTAACAGCATAAGTGCAAGACCACAACAGTTGTAATCTCTTATCGTGAAATATCTTCAGAACATACATTATAAAGGGAAATATTCCAGTCACTACTAGATTTTTATATTAACTTTGAGTAGCATTAGTGCTGTGTTGAAGAATCAAACATTAAAATACCTTATCTGTTCTTCTTCATACAGTAAACATTTGTGAGTAAAATTGAATCACAGACACTTAGCTTCTTTTAGTAGGAAAACTTTAAAGAAGGATCCCATCAGAACCTAGGTACCTAGACACAAAGTTTAGAGAGATTGTGTGTGTGCGTACTATGTAAAAGTGTTTTATGACTAGTTACATGTGTGCTTCCCATTATTTGTGCAAGTTTAGGATGCACGTTTTTTTTCACAGCCTTTAAAGAATGAAATCTAAGCCAGAGTATTTTGTAAAACAAAATTAGTTCTGACATTTTGTTACAGGTCATTCATGTTTCAGGTGAAGATGTATTATATAAGGCTCATCCTATAGACTTGGATGCAATCCTCCCCGGTATAAAGTTTGAAGGTTTTCCTAATAAATTTCTCTATCGATATTTGTCTGCTTATGGACTACAGTCTTGCAAGAATTTTGCACGTGGAACTGTACGATATGAGGTATTTTTTTTTTAAATTTAAACTAGTAAAAATGTTAGTAAACCCTTTCAAAATCCGTTTGTTTTCATAAATCCAAGCAATCTTTAAGTTCTGTACAGAGGTCTGTCTTTAAACAATGTAACATAGAGATGAATGCCAAACAAAGTGAATGAGATGTTAAACTGTAAGACCAGAACCAGCTGAGACTTATTGCTAAGATTGTAACTTGTAATTGCAAACACACACACTTGTCTACACGGTTTATGTAGGCATGGATAAAGTTGCCTGCCTTTGCTTGGCTGTTTCCCAATTTTCCTGCATGCAATAATCTGAGACTGCAATTATACATCTTCAGCGAGTTTTTTATCTGTACCTGTGTACGTGAATGCCAACTGCTAAAGCAAATGTTTTATATATATATATAGAAGTGATCTCTGTCATTGTGTAACAACTGTGTAGAGGCCTGAATTTACTGCTCTTATGTCCTCCTCTGCAGGGATTTAGCAACGCCATGCTTGCCTTGGTGCAGACTGACTTGTTTAGTGACATCGCGGTTCCTCAGCTTCAACCTGATGCTCCAGATATCACATGGGTAGTTTCCTCTTGCTGTCATTGTTGGTCATCACTTGCTTTATGCTGTATACTTGTAGCTTATGCTTACTACTGTTTGTTTCTGTTAAGCTATACACAACCAGGAAAACAGATGCAGAGACGAAACTTAGTGATGGACACATTAGGAATAAATCTCAGAAGTGAGGTCTCTGTAGATGCCATGGTTAAAAGCACAGAGCTTATTTACAACAGAGTGCTCTGTACATGCTTTAATATTCCTTTAAAATGAGATTTATTTTGAAAACTGATGGACAGCATTAGTTAAATCCACTTACACAGTGAACTGATATGGTACTTATCCTGTATTTAAAGGAGGGAAAAACAAAGGGAATTTGAGGTACATGAGTCACTTGACACCAGACCAGAATACCTATACAGTGCAATGTTACTTCTCCTGCACTTGAAATATAAGAGAAAGGGGGTGGGGGCATTATTGTGCTGCAGGTTATACAAAAAAAATAAAAACCTTCGTTGCTATGTCTGTTTTTATAGCCTTTGTATTAAACACTTTATCTTACTGTTCATGGCACCTAACGGCTCATCTGTCCTTTTCATTCACCAGAGGGAATTTCTCAGCTGGCTAGCAAGAGGGTCATATGATGACAAAGAACTGGAAAGTGTACTGCTTTCAAGAGTGGGCAACTCTCACAGCAGGCTGGACACTCTGAAAGAGTGAGCAATACAGCTAAAGAAGAAATGTACTGTTGTTTACGAGTAAAATCATGAACATTTTTAGTGCAGCAGATTAAGTGATTAATTAGTTTACTAGGAATAAACCAAACTTCAGTGAAATGTTTTTTAATTGACTATGGTAGTTATTATATTTCCCTTGAAAGTGCTTTCTGCACCCTTGAGAAAAGACAACTTGTAGCATTCATTGAGTTTTTTTTTTTTTTTGGTTTGCTTTGCCTTGTTTGTCATTTTTTTTATCTATAGGTTGGGTCTGTTGTCGGACACAAAAGTTGACAAGAAAGGAACACCAATTGATACTCTATGTCATTATCTACAGCAGAAGTTGAGTTATGGTGAGGTTACTGCAAAGAATAAGGAAAACTATTTTTGCTGTCCTATTGTATGCAAAGTTTGAATAATGATGAGACTGACCCTAAATCAGTGGAAAAATTCATACTCTTCTTTTACTACCAGAAATTATAGAATGTATATGATCTGATCATCTATACTCAGGCAAGTTTTGAATGGCTACAGTAACAAAATTCCACAGATTTGTTAGAGCACTGAATACTATTATCTCATTTTCTCGTGGATTGTTTCCTTGCAGCTCCAGGTGAGCGAGATATGGTGATCATGGTTAATGAGCTACAGAGTGAGTTTCCACGACAGTCTGATTCTGCCCACCAACAACAGGAAGTAACAACTGTGAGTCTCTTGGAATATGGAGACATTGATGGCCACTCTGCCATGGCTAAAACTGTGGGGTATCCTTCAGCTCTTGCTGTAGAAATGATTCTGAATGGTAAGAAAGCATTGCACAAAGAAATAGAGATTGTGTGCAAGTGCATAGACATCAATATAACTTCTATGGAACTATGAGGTTTTGCTTGCCACCTTTGCATCATAAATTTATTTTGCTAATGCAAAATGTTAAAGGCATACTGAAAATTATGCTTTTTTATAAATAACTTTTGGATTATTTTGCCTTGTTCTCACAGGTGATTCCACAGTAGCCAAGTCTGAATATCTAGACTTGAAAAATTAGCATAAGATGAGTTGTTATGAACAGGAAAACTCTCTTTTAATTAAACATATCATTAATTATCCCTTAAGTATACTTTGTGTTACTGCAGGTGAGATTCATGCAAAAGGGGTAATAATACCCACCATGGAGGATGTCTACAAGCCTGTTTTGTCCAGATTGCAGCAGCTAGGGATCATGGCAAAAGTATCCACTTCCTCAAAGTAAATGAAACTAAAATGATTTGACATTACTTGCAGCTTAGCCTGTAATTTCTCATTTTCAGGAAAAAAATGCAATCAGATTTTCTTTTTAATTTCCATTACTCAGTGCATTGATTTGGGTTTTCTTTAACTCCCCAGTAAAGGCTTAAAAATATAGAAATTTCATCCCATTGTGTCAGTGCATATATTTTAACAGACAGCAGCTACCACTGATTTCTTGCATATTTTTGTGTTTTAAATTCCTTAAATGCAACACTTTTGATATGTCTCCCATATATGTCATACAGTACACACACCAGCCTTTTTGTGCGATGCAGAAAGTATTACAATTGCATTCAAATTTGCAATTACATGTATTATGAGAACAGTTTGTTGAAACAAGGAAGTTATTTTATTGATTTCCAGAATCTTGCATATCTTTATTTAAGGACCAGTCTGAATAAAAGTGTGCTATCATTATTGTCTTCCTTTGGTTGCTTTGTTTTATTAAAATTGAATGCAGTCTCATTCTATAATTGTGTATTGTATATGATGTGCATTTCATTGTTAAGTTTAAGTTTGTTTTATGCTATCCATTCTCTGACGTCACTGAGACACTAATAACATTCGCTTGAAGGTAATTGTATGTGTGCATTGTTCAAACAAATAAGCTGGCAAGTGTTCTGAAACTTTTGCACAGATTGAGCAACTGTCATAACCTTTAATCATTTTATAGTGTTCCAGAAATAGCCACAGCCTAAGTTTACAGAGTACATTAAAAGGCTAAAACATTATATATAAAACTTTTTCATGAATTGTACAGACAAAACAAAATTGCTTAAAATCTGGTAAAGAGTAGGATCAGTTTGAATCTCGTCTATTATCATGTCTGTTCAAGTGGGAAAAAGCTGAACGTTTTACAGGATGTTGTGTTTAATAAGAGAAAATATACAGGGGACTCTCCTCCTCAATTTACATCAACTCGACACCAGTGTCAGCTGATGCAATCATATGGTTGGACATTGCTCATATAGCCATCTTGATGTTTATCACTAAAATATATCACTAATCCAACACCACCGATTACTTGAGTTCAAATCCTAACAATGACCGCCACTTTCCTGTCCCTCGCTGACGTCACACAGCAGCCACAGCCTTTACTATACCTTTAAGTGTATACTGGGATCAGTCATCTTCATCAAACAGGATGACATCAAAAGTTGCAAGTTATCGTCTACTAGGGTATCGATCTTCTCGATTGCTATATAACATATCATACAAACTAATGATACACATATAAAATCATCAGATATACTTCTCTAATCACGAACGGGCAAAAATCAGGCCAAGAAATCTAGGACTTTATATTTTAAAAATAATGGTCTGTAGAGTTCCTAAAGATAACTGTCCAGAGCTGCAAAAGTATTATCTGCATATTGCATTCGTTCTTGGGGGGTGAAGAAGCAGTCATGGTGAAGCTACCAATTATCCTGATGGTACTAACTGTTTACAGTGGTAGCAGTGCAGGGCAAAATTCCTCGTCAAGCCAGAGAGCGCATTTTCGCCGCCAAACGTCAAGGTACGTGGCATTTTATGTGATGTTTACATTATTACTACGATTGGGATACAAGCAAGGTGACCGATTTGGTAAAAAAAAAAAAAAAGCCATGTGCACCAAGAACTCATCAATTTTCTGGGTGGTCCAGTGATCTATAAAGTGACGATCGGTTGTCCTGAGTTCAGATTTCGTCTTGGGCACTCTATTCTTTCTGTGCACGTGTCACCTGTTTACAAGACTAGTGCTTTCTATACAACCTTAGTTGCTGGCTAGGATAATCCTTTATTTTCTTCTCTGTGATAGGCTATCAAAATGTTTACCTTGATCCTTTTTTTTAAATTTTATTTCTATGCTTTTCAGATACAACATGCCGGCAAACCCAGTTCCAGTGCGCTAACGGGATATGCATTGCGCTACGATGGAAGTGCGACAACGACAATGATTGTGGGGATGATTCCGATGAAGAAAATTGTCGTTCGTGTTTTTTCATTGTTATTTTTGGGTATTAATCAGAAGGGTTTGTAGTGCACGGATAGACCTAGTTAAGCAAATGCTTCCAATCTCAGTTTTTCAATACTACAACGATATCCCTCTCTTGGTCTGCGTCTGGAGCTGAAAAATGTCGGTATTGTGTGTGTGTGTGTCTTGAACGGAAATATTATTAATTCTCACAGAATTGTAACGTCTTTATTTTTACTGCACAGCTCTTAGCTATATGTGCGCTGATGGTAAGTTAGTTTTACTTATCGTCCTACTAGTCTGTAATTTTAATGCCAGTCTAAGAATATCCAACGCTTAATGACAATTCTCACCACCTCCCCTAACATTTCAGCCTCCGAATGTGTTGGTGAACACGTGTTCAAGTGTCATAACGCCCGTTGCATCCCCTTGGATTTTCAGTGCGATGGTGACAACGACTGCCATGATAACTCCGACGAAACAGGCTGTGGTGAGGGATTCAACAGTTTTGTTTATTTGTTTCAGAATCACTCTTCTTTCTTTTGCCTCTGTAGCTACTATAAGCTATATATCGCTGAAACCTACCTGTATATAATGCATGCTTATTATAACTATTTGCAGGCTGGTGTTTGTTGTGTTAGGTTACTTTTACTTTTTTTACATATCACATGATACATAACATGCGACAGCTCAGTGCTTTTCCTGGTGAGCAGGGGTGGAGGAAGGGGAGGGGTTAAAAGCGGGTGCACAGCCCCAGACAAGCCTCGAACCAAGAACCTTCTGCTCTCCGATCAAGCGCAAGAGAGGTTGCCCTGCTGACCTGATGCGCACTAAAAGTATAGAACAAACCCCGCCTGTCCTGACCTCGTGCCTCGATGGTTACAATTTATGATGCCTCAGTTTGCAATTAAAGCCAAGGAATTAGGCTTTTTGTCTGTAGTCGCCATGTGCGATTATTATCTTTTTTCTGTGAAGTGACCGAGCGACCACCATGCACCACATGTGCCTTTTTGTGCATGTCGAGGGCTGGGCCTGCGTTTTTTCTTTCTTTCTTTTTTGCCACTAAGCATGTTTCAGCTGATGATGATCCTGTCATGTTACACGCAGAAAAGAGGGTGTGTCCACCCGGCGAGGTGGCGTGTAACAATTTCGTCTGCATCAAGGACACCTGGGTGTGCGACGGCAACAACGACTGTGGGGATTTTTCTGACGAGCTTCACTGCAGTAAGTTCTCCACAAAATGCCACTATGTCTTTCTTCTCTTTATCTTTCTGACTCAGCAAACTGCAATTCATTCCTGACCCTCTATGCCCCTTCACTAAATTTAAACAGCCCTATGCATGCGTGCATTTCACTTCTTCCAGCTGCATTAAGGCCTCCTTAATTAGAGATGGTGGGTGGGTGCGTGGGATTGGTTTTTTTACGCCGAATCAGCAACTAAGACTATCTCACGACAATGCAGCCAGTCCTGTAATCATTAACTCCGCGTTTCCCAACCTTTTACTTATGACCCCCAGAAAAAAAAGGGTACGTCCTTCGCCCCCCCCCCCACCTCCTTAGCCAACTAGAGGGTCTGAGGGACTTGGAAGGTGAAAAGACGTCTCTAAATTTAATAATTTAATTTTTCAAACATTGGCAATAATGTTTTCACTTGATCAATACTCAAATATGGACCCCCTGTCACTCATTCAATTAAGAAAGACTTTCGCAGAGTCTTAACCCGGTTCTGGAATTTCCTTTTCATGTTCAAATATATTAACCACGCTTAGCCGAACCAAGTTTGCTAGCAAAATTAGCAACATAAGTGTATGCGTGATCTGAGTATAATTTCATTTTACAATGCAAGCTAATTTCACTAATACCGATATGAGATATGAGAAACTTTATAAAAATAAAAAAAAACTGCCCTCGCGCCCCACAGGTTGAGAACCTCGGCCTTTAACTGGACACGTTGTCGGTTGAGTGGCTATGTTTGGCACATTTTTTTTTCTTTCATAACACGGACATAAAATCTTTGTCAAACATAGTCACCTACTTCACAATATGTGGTGGGTCGTGAAGGCCTTAATGTTAAGATTCTAAAATCGACATTTAAGCACTACTCTGCAATTGTGGCCTGCAGCTACCTCGATCAACTAGGAGATTGCGGAAGTTACGTCAGAATCTATTTTTACTGCAGGCGGCACGTGCAGCTCTGAACATTTCCGGTGCGCCGACGGCTCTCGTTGCATCGACGCTGGCTGGAGGTGCGACGGCGACGATGATTGCAGCGATGCAAGCGACGAACTGACTGCCTGTGGTAGGTAATAAGCAACACATTAAGTGTCTGTCGTCCCACTCACCTCACGTTTCCAGGTGACGCGTTCTGCTCTGACTCGCCTGATATTTTGTCCCCATAGAGTGCAACGCGACCACCCACTTCCGGTGCCAGAACGGACGCTGCATTCCACGACGCTGGAAGTGTGACCGTTACAACGACTGTGGCGATGCTTCTGACGAAACTGGCTGTCGTAAGTGTCATGCAGCACGCGCACACACACGCACACACGGTCTCTAAACCTAAACAACGACGCTAAATCTGATTAAACGTCTTTGGGCAAACTCAGTCCATTGGGGATACGATCTGTAAACTCTCCATCCGAGCTGATCTTTAAAAAAATGTTAATGAGCGTTCTTATCTCATTCCCTTTAAATGCCTCTTTGATGCACTCGCTTTCTAAAATTTACGCTTAATTTTATGTTAGGAAAGGAAACACGACTTCTCTCTCAGCCATGTTGCCAGTATCCCCACTGATCATAACCTTGCCTTACACATCTCACTGAGGTTTCCCTTCTTCATTTTAGCTCTGTATCGTTTCTGGGTTTTTGTAATTGATTTAAACATATTGGATTTATTAGACGGCTCGAGAGTGCACAAAATAACACCTTCAGTAAATGATTCAGAAACGTGTCACATCCGTGAACACTATACTCAGCATCACGCTCAAATAAGTCCAGAATCCAATGACATGCCTTTTTTTTTTCTTTTTTCAGCAACACTACATCCAAGTCAGTGTTATGATGTGTTCTTGACATCAGAATGCGCGCTGCTGAACAGCACCTACCCACCCATCTGTCTGGATCACGTGATGAGCTACAAGTTTTGTCGCAACTTTTGCGGACATTGCGAGGGCAGCGCAGACGACCTGACCTGGCCTTTTCGTGGTCCTCTGCTAGGACTGGGGTTCTTGCGTCCTTGAACTCTCCCATGCGGTCTTCACCTGTGCCACTCAAAATCTGATGACATTTACTTATTACCTGTGTTTGCAACTGTCAACATTTTTTTTTAATGACATTAACATTTCTTTCTTTCGGTTAACTTTCAAATCATTTGTGTGTGTGTGGACTACGGTTGTGCCATGACTGTTACCCCCATGCTCATGTCCCCAGACCCAGTATCTGTATTTGATGAGAAACATTGTAACACCAGGTGTGTGACACAAAGGCAGCCAAAATATATTTAGCTGCAGATAGCTCGTCTTACTCGATGTCAGAAAGTGAAAGTGTACCTTACCTGTGTTATATCACTGCATACTACCTGGTCTATTAATAAATGTGCATTATCTCTGTCTTAGAGTGGGAAAGCAATGGCTGAGGAGAGAAATGTAACTAGAAACATTGATCATTTCTGAAGACTGTTACAGTTAAATTTACATCTCAAAACCGCCCCAATAGATAAAAAGGGAATATTTAACATTTCCAGAAAAAGTATTCGTACTTATCTGGAAAGTACAGCTTCTGAAACCAGATGTTCTGTGACATAATTCTACATCTTGAAATGTAGATCCATAGTTCAAGTACAAATTGTAGTCTATATTAAAACCTTACCTCTGGCTTAAATCTCTTTTTAAATTTGTTGTTATTGATAAAGTCTTTATATCCAATCTTACCAGATCATTGTACCAGCTCAGATGTACTAAAAATCAGATATATTAATAAATGTTCACCATGACCCCCTTCTCACGTTGTTTACATCTGCCTTCTATTGGGAATTTCCCATTTTTTGTAGGGGGGATGGGCATTTCTTTCAAATCTATGTGAATTTACACATAAAGCAAGAACTGTACTGCATTGTTAGCTCAACACATACATTACAAAGTGTAATTCATTTCTGTCATTCTAACGCATTTATGAACACGAAATAAATCACAGCCACGTCCTTCCATCGGTTCATTACAGCATGAATCTGTAGCCCTTTACGCATCCGTGATTAAAAGTAACAAAGGGTACATCATACCCTTGCCCCCCTCTGTTGTAATAGCATCGACCGTTCTATGACGTAGCCCGGCCGTGACCCTACAAGAAAGTTGTGTCTGGCTGTTAGTCTCACAAAACTGTTCGGTAAAACTGTTTTTTTCACTTTAGCTGGGCGTCTATCACTATGGCTGTGTTGATTTTAGGAGCTGGTCGTGTCTCAGGCCCTGTATTTGAATATTTTCACAAGAAAGGCATTCCGTTTTCTGTCGGTCAGTAAAAAAAAATACTCAACATTATTTTGTAAACAATGTTTATAACTTTGTTTACTGCGATGTGCTTGAACATTTTATGAGAGTTGGACCCCGGCTTTTCTCCTGCCGCGTATACCGTAATTTTTTTTTTAATCTATTGGGCACACCAGTATGTATATTAGCTGCACGCACTTTAAATTTTTATAAATCTCAACTTTTTTCCACAAATAATTAGCCGCACAGATTTATAAGCCGCAAATATTTACAACTTGAAAGCTGCATCGTCATCATTTCGCTTCCAGCATGGTGAGGGCGAGGGCTTCAGCAGCTGATCTGGATGCTTCAACTGCAGTATACGGTGTTGATTTTAAAGTGTGAACTGTTAACAGTGTAACAACGTAAACAGATAATTAACACTTCAACATGGAGCTCATCGAAAAATTAATCGGAATCAGAAAAATCAGGAAAAATCCACAAACAGTTATAAGCCCAATATATATCGCTATTTAAGCCACAGGGTTTAAAGCTGGTGTAAAAAGAAAAAGTCGGGACTTATGATCAGAAATGTATGGTAATTGACATTTTAAAATACTGCATTTATTATATCATTATTTCAAATGATCGAGTGGGATCGAATAATTAAATACGTTTTGCTTTGTATAGCATCCTTGTCTCTTTGCGTTCCCTGCTCCAGCGGACCATCGACTTGTGCTGCATTCAGTCAATGAAAAATAGATATGAAAATATATAACTGTTTGGTTTTACGGGTGTAAAATGCTGATTATTAGTGGGAGAATAACTTTATACAAACAGATTTCCCATTATCACTCCTCTTCAAATGTCCAAACTCCTTAATTGTGGATTGAGAAAAGAGTCACATTTTGTAACAAAAACAGTGCAATCATGTCTCATCGTATGTTATGTACTTTAAATAAATTTACAATTTCAGTTTCAGCTATTCAAAAGGAGCTTAACGCTGTAAAGAGCAGATATGCAAGTGCACAGTGCTACAATCTGAATTTACCCAAGGATGTTGCACAGCTGCCTTCCCTGATTGCACAACACAAAGTAGTATTAGAGTAAGTTCTTTAATGCAGAAGCTCATGTGAAGAATATGGAATACAATGTGGATGGAGTAAGCATCAACAAAGTTTTTTTTAATAATTAAAAAGTGTAAATTTAAAATAGTGCACACACCTTTGTTGACATCTTGGGTGTAAGGCTTCTTATTAAATTGTACTTCAAATATTAGCTTCTTTGTCTTAAATATGTTACACATTTAATGGTAACTACAATATTGTCCAAGTCTTACATCTTTCCAACAACTTCAGTTTATAGATCTGAATGCATTTAAGGGGAACTATCTTCATGTACAGTTGAAAATAATGCAGTGACATAATGAGCCTTTTCTTCCTCCAGCTTAACAGTAAACACTGTGTCCATTAGTGCTTTACTTAATTATTTTTCCTGTGTTCAAGTATTCTGCCAGCTGGCTTACTGCCTCTTGTCGCTCATACCTGCCTTGAGGTCAGATGCTCTATGGTGTCTTGTAATGATGTGCCAGAAGAGATTCAAGAGCTACATCACAGGTAAAAAGGGTTAACAGCATCTACATGTAGTTTTTTGTGGTTGTATTGCTAGCTTTAGGAAAAATAAGCATGTGAGGGCCAGAGTAACTTTGTGTACAGACATTTGGATGGGACATGCACATGCATAAACACTTATGAAAATGTACATATGGCTGTTCAACTATAAATCTGAGAACAAAGAAATTTAATAGTGGTAAACTTTTGACTTCCCCTAACCCCTTCTCTCAAAAAAAAAAAAGTATATACTGTGTGGGCAGTGTTAAGAGCTAAATCTATCGAAGCTAGCAATTTGCATCTAGACATACATTGTATCCAATCTTGTAGGTTACCCTAAGGTTATGAGTACTACCTATGACAGAAAACTGATAATGGATTTGGAAAAAAAACCTCTTGGTAAATTATCCTTAAATGATATTAGTCTCCTATCTCACTGGCAACAACATGCACAAACCAATCTGAATAAGCTAACAGAGAACGCAGAGAAAACTGACTAAGTGATGAGAATCAACAACAAGCAGGAGCTGCCAATCCAACATCAAGGAGAAAACATCCTGGAAACAGACTGCTTCACGTATTTTGGGAGCATTGTCAACAAGGACGGTGGAGCGGATGATGACATCAAAAGCCACATCAACAAGGCCAGGCATGATTTCAATAACCTACCCCTCATCTGGAACTCCCAAGCATTATCCTTCAGCAGTAAGACCCGCATCTTCAACACCAAAGTGAAGGCAGTCCTCCTGTATGGTTCTGAAACCTGGAGAGTAACAAATAACAAGCTCCAGGCCTTTACCAACCGATGCCTACAGCATATTCTGGGAATAAGATAGCCTGAAAAGATCTCCAACAACAGCCTGTGGAAAAGAACCAACCAGAATGCCACTAGCCAAGACATCAAAAAATGCAAATGGCACTGGATGGGACACACCCTGTGCAAACCAGCTGACATCATTGCCAAGCAGGCATTTTACTGGAATCCTCAGGGGATGAGGAGAGTTGGGAGACCAAAGCAGACTTGGAAAAGAACAGTAGAGAGCGAGGCAAAGGACATAGGAATCACAAAGACCCAAAACTGGGTCTGCTGGCAAGGTATTGTTGCGGCCCTATGTTCCTCGAGGAGCAACAAGGACTGAACTAAATTATCCCCATATTGTAACTGTATCAAAAATGGAAAGTATATAATTTTGAACAGACATTTCTTATGTATAAAATTCTGGCTTTTGATTATAAATACAAAAATGTTCTTAAACAATTTGCACTAACCAAAATAAAGGAAGCAGTTGATGTACTAGAATTTCTGCAACACAGTTCTAGATAACTGAGTAGGACTTTGTTTCTTCCATTTAAGGGTGGTAGATGTTGGCATCACATTTCTGTGTGAATGTGGTCTTGACCCTGGGATCGACCACATGCTGGCCAAGCAAGCAGTACAAGATGTCAAGGACAGAGGGGGACAGGTAAGGTCAGCAGATCCTGCTAGCATTACCTGAACATTTCTGCACACCTGTTAACTGCAGTGGTAATTTTATTCCTTTGATTTCTTAACTGATTATTTTGACAATCTTGTCAGCTGCTGCATCCATGAAGTCTCCTTCAATTACCTTTACACACTTTGTATGGAACTAGCTGACAATTTGCAGTCTTTTGCTGGGACACTCAGGTTTTATCTGACATGGGATGTCTCCGAGAACTGTTTCACTCCAAAAGTAAAATTATTATCCTCCTGTTTTTGAAAATGCATGGACTCGGAGGCCTGTACACAGATACACATACAGTCTGCTTTATGCACTCACACACTTTAACAGCACCAATGTGTGCACAGTTTAGAGGTTTAGAGGATACATGTGTTCAAATGTGAGAGTGTTTGCAAGTTCCTCTCTTATTATTTGTGTCTTTTTGTTTTCTTTAGGTAACCTCATTTACCTCATGGTGTGGTGGGCTACCTGCTCCTGAGTGCAGCAATAATGTTCTGAAGTATAAATTCAGGTTTGTTCAAAACATTAAATATTGAAATAAAATATACATCATATAATTATCATTTGGGTACATGACCTACATCAGTATATATAAAAAAAACATAAACATAAAAATCTCTGATTGACAGTAATAAATTAAGACTATCAGGTTTAATAATAAAATTATATAGTCAAAGCATTTAGTAACATAAATCATGTTCTTGTTGCAGCTGGTATCCAAAGTTAGCACTTCAGATATGCCATCAAAGTGCTGGATACTTGGAAAATGAAAAGGTCAGATCATCTTTGCATGCTTGCATATCTGTCTTCTTGTAGATAATAAAACAAGGAAAGATATCTTGTTTCTCAGCCATAAGCCTTTTGAAAGGTTTAGAGAATTTTTAGTTTTGTAAATTAAAAAAAAAAGGACTAACATTTTCAGCATCTTCAGAGCATGCATTATAAAGGGAAATATTCCAGAATCTACTAGCTTTTTATATAAATGTTTGCTAGCATTTGTGCTATGTTCAAGAATACAAACATTAAAATACTTAATTTGTTCTTCTTCATACAGTAAACACTTATGAGTAAAATTGAATCACAGACACTTAGATTATTTTCTGTTAATAGGAAAACTTTGAAGAAGGTGCGCATCAGAGCCTAGGTACCTAGACACACAAAGTTTAGACAAGAGAATGTGTGTGTGTGCATGCTATGTAAAAGTGTTTTATCAGTGGTAGCATTTGTGCTTCCCATTAATTGTGCAAGTTTAGGACACACGTTTTTTTCACAGCCTTTGAAATTTAAGCCAGAGTATTTTGTAAAACAAAAATAGTTCTGACATTTTGTTACAGGTCATTCTTGTTTCAGGTGAAGATGTATTATATAAGGCTCATCCTATAGACTTGGATGCAGTCCTCCCCGGTATAAAGTTTGAAGGTTTTCCTAATAAATTTCTCTATCAATATTTGTCTGCTTATGGACTACAATCTTGCAAGAATTTTGCACGTGGAACTGTACGATATGAGGTATTTCTTTTAAAATTTAAACATTTATTAGGAAAATGTTAAAAGTACTGTACAAAGGATGCCTTTAAACAATGTAACATTAAGGTGAATGCCAAACAAGGTGAATGAGATGCAAAACTGTAATCTTGGACACTGGAAGACATCTTCAGCTTAGGTTCTATATATGTACCTGTATACATGCATGAGCACTGCTAAAGCAAATGTTTTATATGTATATACATGTCCACAAGTCATCGCTCTCATTCTGTAACACCTGTGTACATGTGTGACTTCAACTGCTCTCATGTCTTACTCTGGCAGGGATTTAGCAATGCCATGCTTGCCTTGATACAGACTGACTTGTTTAATGACATCGCAGTTCCTCAGCTTCAACCCGATGCTCCAGACATCACATGGGTAGTCCTCTTGCTGTCATTGCTGGTCATCACTTGCTTTAGCTTTCTCTTGCCATTGTTTGTTTGTGTTAAATTTTACTCAACTAGGAAAACAGATGTAGAAACAAAGCTTAGCGATAGGCACACTAGAATTAAGTCTCAAAAGTGATATCACTTTAGATGTGATGGTTAATAGCATATAGAGCTTGTTTACAATCAATGTCAAGTACCTCATTATAAATATATATAAATAATAAATCAATTTCAGATTTAAGACTTCCTTTAAAATGATATCCACTTTCTTCCTTTACAAACTGATGGACAGCATTACTTAAATCTACTTAAACAGTGAAGTGATATGGTGCTTCTCCTGTAATTCAAAGTAGGGAAAAGCAAAGGGGATTAGAGGCCGTTACATGAGTCACTTGAGAGTGGACCAGAACCCCTGTTCCTAGCAGTGGTACTTCTCCTGAACTTAAAATAAGAGAAAGGGGAGAATAATCGCTCATGCTGGGGCGAGCAGGATATAAAAAAAAAATTTTAAACCTATGGTGCTAAGTCACCCTCTCCAAGGTCACTTGCCCAGCCCAAACACCTGGCCAAGGGGCAGGGAAACACAGTTCTGTCGGCAGTACATGTTGTCTTAGGCAAACATTCCTGCTACCATGTATTATTTGCACTTTCAGATGAGTGATTTAAGTTATATATATTTTCACAACCTTTATATTAAACACTTTATCTTACTGTTCATGGCACCAAAGTCTCATCTGTCCTTTTCATTCACCAGAGGGAATTTCTCAGCTGGCTAGCAAGAGGGTCATATGATGACAAAGAACTCGGAAAGTGTACTGCTTTCAAGAGTGGATAACTCTCAGAGCAGGCTGGACACACTGAAAGAGTGAGCAATACAGCTGAACAAGAAATGTACTGTTGTTTATGAGTAAAATCACGAACAGTTTTAGTGCAGGAGATTAAGTAATTAGTTTACTAGGAATAAACCAAACTTCAGTGAAATGTTTTTTATTAACTATGGTAGTTTTTATATTTCCCTAGAAAGTGACTTTACACCCTTGAGAATGGATAATTTGTAGCATTCTTTGAGATTTTTCTTTCTCTGAGGTTTTGTTGGGTTTTTTTAGGTTTGTTTTGCCTTGTTTGTCTTCTTATCTATAGGTTGGGTCTTTTGTCAGACACAAAAGTTGACAAGAGAGGGACTCCAATTGATACTCTATGTCATTATCTACTGCAAAAGTTGAATTATGGTGAGGTTACTGCAAAGAATAAGGAAAACTACTTTGTTGTCCAATGGTATGCAAAGTTTGAGTGATGATGAGACTGACCCTAAATCAGTGGAAAATTCAAACTTCTTTTTTTTTTTTTTAAACCAGAAGATTTGTATGTGATCTGATCACCCATACTTAAATATTGCTGTGAAGGATTGTAAAAGGGTTGAATATTGAAGTCGTAGTATTGTAAAAGTATTCCTAGAAAGGCTAAGTTACAATCAGTGAATAGGGATTTTTCCTGGTATTAGAGCAAAATCATCTATGCTAGAATATGAAACACCTTACACACACACATATATACATGCATACACATAGGCAGGTTTTGAGTGGCTACTGGAAAATTAAAATGCCACAGATTTGTTATAGTACTGAATGCTTGCATCTCATTTTCTTGTGGATCGTTTCCTTGCAGCTCCAGGTGAGCGAGATATGGTGATCATGGTTCATGAGCTACAGAGTGAGTTTCCACAACAGTCTGATTCTGCCCAGCAACAACAGGAAGTAACAACTGTGAGTCTCTTGGAATATGGAGACATTGATGGCCACTCTGCCATGGCTAAAACTGTGGGGTATCCTTCAGCTCTTGCTGTAGAAATGATTCTGAATGGTAAGAAAGCATTGCACAAAGAAAAAGATATTGTGTGCAGTGCATAGACATCAATATAACTTCTATGGAACTATGAGGTTTTGCTTGCCACCTTTGCATCATAAATTTATTTTGCTAATGCAAAATGTTAAAGGCATGCTGAGAATTCTTATGCTTTTTTTTTATTTTTAATGAGTAAGTTTTGGAGTATTTTGCCGCCTCCTCACAACTAATTCCTAGGTAGTCTGAATATCTAGACTTGAAAAATTAGCACGATATCGATTGTTGTGAACAGAAGAACCATTTTTTAATATATCTTTTATGTCTCTAATTTTGCTTGTTTAACCGCAGGTGAGATTCATACAAAAGGGGTAATAATACCCACCATGGAGGATGTCTACAAGCCTGTTTTGTCCAGACTGCAGCAGCTAGGGATCGTGGCAAAAGTATCCACTTCCTTAAAGTAAAAGAAGTTAAAATGATTTGACATTGCTTACAGCTTAGCCTGTAATTTCTCATTTGTAAGGCAAAATGCAATCAGACTTAAAAATTCCCATTATTCAGTGCATGGATTTGGCTTTTCTTTAACTACTCAGAAAAAGGATTTGTACTTATTTGGAAAATACAGCTTCTGAAAGCATAATTCAAAACCTTAAAATGTAGATACATAGTCAAATAAAAATTGTAGCATGTATTATAACCTTATTACTGGCTTAAAACTGCTTAAATGTGTTGTTATAGTCTTTGAATGCAATCTTATCAGGTCAGCTCAGTGCACCCACCCCACATCTCCACTTGCACTTTTGTTTTTGCTAAGTTCTATATTTGCATTTAAGTGAATGTATGGATTGATCAGATGATAGATGTGTTGACTTTTTTCAATTTACCTTGTACTTTTGATTGCATAAACTGATTGGATGAACAAAAGTGTTTGAGGGGTTTTTTTTGGTAAATGCCATAAGCCATTGGGAGGAGGAGGTAGCTATGTATATAATTATTGTTATTGTAGAACAATAAACTGGAAGCATAAAGCCAGTTTTGTATGTTAGATGCCATTATTTTAGAGCAAATGTTCTTTGGAAACTAATGTCAGAAGAACAGACTGGATTGCATGGAGGAGTGTTCTGGCAGATCGGCCCCACTTGCTCCAGGTCTGGCTGGTGGAATGACGGTTGTTTGTAAAATCTTGATGTGGACACGTGCACACATTTTGCAGACACAACTGCAGTGAAAAGATAATTTATTCAGATTGTTAAACTGAGACAATAACTGCACAATACAGCTACATATTACATAGCAAACAGTCAGCAAAACACAGTTCTTGCTTTACATAAGTGGATAACCTGGAAACTTCTATATAAAGTCATTTGTACACTGAATTTTCCTGTATCGACTTCCTTTGCCTAAATAACAAAGGCATACACAAATACCTTTATGCATCATCAAATGTACTCAAACGCAGGTTATTAGGTGTATTAAACTACACCATGTTTGCAGACACAGGGACACTAAGAAATGATTCTCAGCTCTCATCTGTTTCACCATGAACCCTGCTCACATTTATATTACATCTGCTTTGTGCATAAGGAATTTCGCATTTGTTAGAGGGTACAGGGGTGCACATTTCTTTCAAATCTGTGAATTTACCTAAAGCAAGAACTGTAACTGCATTAGCTTAACACAGACATTACCTGTGGCATGAAATCAACAGTTCAACTGGTGGGCAGTTAATCCCCACATCCTACTCCTTGCAACATTTCTGATGCACATCTACATTTGTCTTCAACGACTTGAAATCACTTTATTATTATTGTTCTTTAATACTGTTTTACATTGTGGGTTGCAGAATAGTATCGTATGGCACAAACACTGACCACATTCTCATTCCCTAAAGCAGGTTTCTCTGCAGGTATGATCCTATAGCCTGCACTGTCAGTGCTGCTAACCTACTGAACTTTTGGCAATAGTCATTTTCCCTAGCAGAAGATCTGAATATAAGAGGATTTTATACACATATATGTAGCAAGAACATTTACAAAAGAAAATGCCAAGCAGCATAGTTCAAATTTTCTCACAGCAACAATATAAATAACCACAGCAGACGTTCTATTTTTTTTTTAATTGACCTGACTGCAGCTACTGCTCATTAACTTACTCAACTGTGTAAATGGTAATATTTGCAAAAATGCTTATGCATGCATATAAGCCCAACTTCTTGTGACTCTTTCACCAACAGCCGATGCAGAAGAATCTTAAATTACAGAAGTGACAGGATGAGATTTTAAGAGTGCCATCTAAGAAAAAAGTTTAAAGGTGCCATGCTGCATAGGATTCCATTGTCTGTTATGGAAAACTGTTTAATGCCAACGTGTAACTGCTCTTTAGCGAAGATGCAGCAGTGACAGCTGTACGAATGGCATGCTTGAGAAAGTAAAATCTATGTGTGCACACCCACAAGGGCAGTGTGAGGAAACTGGGCAATTTGACACTGTTCTTTACAGATTCTAATGTCACTTGCATCTCACCCCATCTCACCACCCCTTTTACAAAATGTTTGACAGTGCACAAAACTGTTGCTTTGACAGTTTAATATTTAGTTTCACCATAAATATTAGAACAGTAAGATCAAGATTGGAGGGAAGAAAAGGAGTCAAAGCAGCTAAGATAAACTTGAGAACCCTTCAAGAGAAAATGACAGCGCTTCAAACAATCACAGGAAAGCACGTTTCATGATCTTGTCCTCAGGATCAGGTTAGTCATCCCACTCATCATCATCCTCCTCCTCTTCTTCCTCGTCAGAGCTCTCATCTTCATCTGCATAGAAAAAAACAAACAAATGTAACTCTAAAAAGAAAACAATATTTTGGGCTTAGCTTCTGGAATGAGAAAAAACGCATCAAGTGTCAAGTGATATTAAGTCATCGACTAAAAGCTTGACCTAAATACTTGATGATAATCTGCCTTTTGACATTTGATAATGCTGCTGATGATAATAATGCTGACCATGACAAATTATGTATGAAATGGAACAGAAAACTTTCTTGCATTAATTAAAATATGGCATCAAGACTTTTTAGCAAAGTGTGTTTTACAGTTAAAATAAAACTCATCTGGTCAAAGTGCAAATTACATGCATCTAAGTGCAAATTAAATGTCAGTTACATTTAAATGCACATTACATACATCAATTATATACATTAGGTGCAGATTACATACACCAAATTGTGAATGCATAATAAACATCATGAGGGTGTAAAATGGTGTTTTTGGTAACCACAACTGAAAAGTGTCAATTGTTTTTGTACAACTGATTCAATACACAGTTCACCTTAAGTTCCCTTTACATGCAGAAAGAAAATTGTTAGTCTAGAAATCTTTGAATCACTGAAAAACTCCCATCACAGACAGAAGAGGTATGAATAATTAATCTTTTTACTGTCAGCGGTAAAGCATTGCCTTTTAAGGCCTACGTTAGTACAAAGTCTCCAAGGATGCATAGGACTAATCTCTGACAACGTAAGCATACCCGTGTATTTATGTGTGGTCACAATGTCACCTCATCTTTATTGTTTATAGTCTTCTATCACAAGAAAGGAAGGGGACTTTTCACTTAAAATTCAGACAATACATTCTTACACTGAGCTCAGCACAGTAAGAAATCCTTTAAACTGCCAGCAAAAAAAATGCTTTGCAGGAGTCATTTACAAAGACTAGTAACTTAGTTACCTTCTTGCTTCAACTATCCCTTGACCTACACCAAGAAGACTTTCATTTTCCCCAATGAGTAGGGCTACTTGTTCATAACTATATAACTATGTTTAACTGTTGGTAAAATGTAAGCCGGTAATCTACAATATGGCACACACTTTGTGAATATAAGGTGTAGATGTAGGTTGTTGGTATCTTTTATTAAAGTGACTGGTGGTACCACCACCTAACAGAACAAACCATATGCTGTCCCCTACTGTGCTGCTGGTTAAGATGGTGATCCTACCATACCAAATTACCCTTTATCAGATTACTCATAGTTTGCGAATACTTGTAAAACTTAAGCAAACAAAAAATTATATTGGGCTCCATCTTAAGCATTAACAAAAATACTTAAATGCTAAATACAAACAAATGTACATTTCCTCCTTTAAAAGATGCCAAAACTTTTAACAGAGGTACTTGTATACTGATCTTTGAACATCAAGAAGCCAAAGAATATTTGTTATTTGTAAAGAAAATGAGAGAATAAAGAGTGAGAAGACAAAAGTGAATGGTTAATCTCAGTAGTAAACAAAATAATTAAATTGACAATGAGAGAGAATAAAAGTACTGAAAATTAGCGATAAGAAAGAAACAGATCTGTCACCACTTCAAGTAAATATCACTGCCAGCAACAAGAGACAGAAGCAGCCCGACACAATGTTATCTGCTCTTAAAACCTCTTAATCTGTAAAATATGACATGGAGCTATAGAGCATCAGCAAACGTAACAAATTTGTAAACTATTTGAGAAAACTTGCAACCATTGACAGGCGACAATTTGTGTTCAGAATAAAGCCTGTGGTTCAAAGTCCACAGTGGCTGACATAAGCAATGAATTGAATGCGTCTTGTGCAATCTGCTGGTGCTGATGAAATTACAATAATAAGCTGAAAATATCTGCCCTCAGTACAAGCTAGCATCTACTCAACTTTTAGAGGTTACACGAAATGCAATATTTTTTTAATGTCTGGGTAAACTCGGTGCAAGATACTATTTGCTCAGATCTGGGTGAAAGAAACTCTTCCAGTCTCAAGATACTGGCTCAGAACATCACAAGAGGTCATGATATCATGTTTGTTCACAGATCTACCAGTCCACAGAAGATGCACATCCTGATATCTGTATTTCTGACCTCTTTCTGTGAATAGTAATATTTGCAGGTGTGTAACTGCAAATAGCACCTGCATCTTGAACTGAGTTTACTCGGTCATAAGAAAAAAATTGCATTCCACTAGACCTTTAAACTCTTTACAGTTCATGGCCTCTTACTTAGCTGCAAGTATTTGAAGTTTTCAATTATACAAGTTGAATTAACTATCATGAGTCAGGGACGAAGAATTCTTTGTTTAATGTAAAAGCCACAAACTTATAACAATGACAATGAAATGTCACTAGCCCACTTTCTGCTGCAGGTAGAACTGAATTGCAATTAACAAACTGATTCAACACAGTGAAGGTACCATTTTACAGTAATCTCTACATTCATCAGCAAAAGGAAGCAATATATTATAAGCAAGATTAAATAATACCAGAATCAAGAAATTATCATCAATAAGTGAAATATGTTAGAAGCAGCTTTGTACAGGCAAAAGCCACCAGTAGTCAAGCAAGCATTTTCAAGCAGCCTTCTGCAGTCTGTAACCTTGACTCTAACCTTTGAGTGTAACACTCTGCACCACTCAGATGTACACAGTTAATGCCTCTCTGACCTTCAATGAGCTAAAGCATGTCCAAATGCCCAAGAAGGTCAGTATGGAAACATCATTAGAAATAGCAACCAGTGGCATATTGCTTATTTTTTTAAAAAGTTAAAAGCTTTAAAGCAGCAGCTTAGACCACTCGACAACAGTCAAGAGAAAAGCAGGAATAGCTAAGATAACTAAAAATCAACAGGCTCTTTTTTTTTTTAAATGAACAGTCTCCACTGGTTAGTGGTCAGTGTCTACAAGAAATAAAATTAATATACAAAAGCATTAAGAAAAGCAGGGTGACAGTAACTGTACACAGGGTTAACAGAATCTACAAGCATCCATGGCGCCAGAGCCTGCAGCAATAGCAGAAGAAAACATGTCTTCTCTTGTATTTCTGTTCATCTCACCACTCTCTACAGCTGGCCTTCGACTGGCCAGAGCACGAGCCAATGCCCCAACAAGTCCATCCTGCATGTCAGGTGAAACCTCCATAGAGCTGCGGACTTCTTGCTCATCAACCTGTTTACAAAGTGTTATTCGTTTCCGTCATTCTAGCGCATTCATGAACACAAAACAAATCTGAGCTGTGTCCTTACAGTAGTCTGTGGTGGGCTGCAGGGCTGCTGGGCTGCTGGCTGCTGTGTTGGTCAAAAAGAAATTATTAATTTCACGCACAGCATAGGACAGAAAAACCATGCTGTCCAAATGAAAAAAAGCTGTAAACAAAAATCCCACAAAGAATGAAAAAAGCCATTTTGCAACAAACCAACAGAAAATTCCATGCTCCATTACCAATCACACTGAAAAAAAAGCAAAATAATAATTAAAGCAAAGCTGTGACTATATTAGAGGTGGAGCCATACTCATATCCTTGGAAGCCAAACCATGCTTTTTTCCCCTAAAGCATGAATCAGCTGAACAGACTCCTGCATGTGTGAACCAGGCAGCAACATGAAGAATGGCTTTCTCAAACAAATCAGTGAAGTGCATGACAACTGTACCTCCACCATGGATCTGCTGATTACGACTCGCCAGGGCCCGGGCAAGTGCCCCCACTAAGCCTTCTTTCTCTGCTGGATCTGCCGCAGCAGGTCTCTCGGCTGACACATCCACCTTAAACAAGCCACAGCCTTTAGGTTAGCACTCCAGGTGCTTGGCAGTTTACGTATCACAACTCTTTACTGTGATTTTCCTATTTTTCCCTGAAGAAGGAACGTACTGAAGCCGCAGATTGCTTGGCAGCTTATGCATCACAACTCTTTTATTGTGATATCCCCACTGAAGACAGAACCTAATAATGCTACAATCTGAATGTATAACAGGATTATCTGTCCATGCTTAATGAGATCGCTACCAAATTACTTGTTCTATGAATTAATATGACATTCAACAAAAATTGAGCTAAATGATTTGGTACTAGATAGAATTTGTGACTAAATTCTTGTTACAAACAGCCATCTGAAAAGAGATCCTAGTTTGTGACCAGATCCTAACCTGTAATGAGATCCTTATTTGTCTATTCCAATTTTACAAGAGTATGGAAGACTCAAACATCAGAGTACATTTCTTTGTGCAGTGAGGCTTTATAAAAAGATTTATGCAAATTCAAGTTTTTTTAAACTTCTATTTCATATCTTATGTAGAGTACTTTTCAACTCAAAAAAAAAAGAGATTATGCCCCAAAAAAAGTACTCCAGAGGTTAAAACACTATCACTAAATGAAAATATTTGAAATAAAGACTTGGCTGGATGCTTGTGCATAACACTATGTCCATATCAAAGTCTGTTCCATGGCAAAAAAAAACAAACAAAAATATATATACAGTGAAATAAAACTTCCTTATAAGGAAAGTTTTGCAATAGTAAATGAAACACAAGGTAGTAAATCTAGTTTATAAGAAAGGGACAAAGTGTGAGAACAAAAGAAAAGCCCCTAGTGCAGTGTCAGGCCATTGCTGCCTGGCTGTAATGTGCAATTTGCTTTCAACTAACAAGGCAAAAAAATAAAAGCAGGATTATGCTGAGGTATCAGAGTGTTTCTTCTCTTTCTTTATGAAGCCAGTTCATGTATTTCTTCCCATCTTGCTATAGTTTCTTGCTTTGTATTGGGACTTGCCTATGACGAAAGAACTGGAAAGCAGTTATGGGCAAACAGAATGGAACTATTACTTAAATTTTGAAAATTATTACTTTGCAACAGACTTTTTTTTTTATATAAGTCAAATCAGCAATTTATTGTACATTTAAAATGTAGGAATGTTGACCTACCTGGACAGTAACTGTGTAAAAAATTTCAGACATGATAACAAGTGTTAAACGCAAGACTCAGATTCTCATCACAGACATTACTTGAAATGGAAATGATCACGTTCATGGTTGCCTACTTTCTTAATTTTACAAAAGAGCGACAATATTAAAAACAAATCATGGCAGAAATACAGGAGTTGAAAAAGACAATTTTTAACATCAACACTTTCATCTGCTGTACTGAAACTGGCCAAAACAAGAATATCATTGTTGTATGAGTAAGTACAATGCATCTAATTAGCATATGCTTCCAGAACTGTGGTACAGTGTCAGACTCACTTTTAAAAATAAATAAATAGTTTCTTCACAAAGCACTTGTAACATGTCTTCATTTGGTCTGGTCTTTGACTAAATGTACCTAAGTGCTGCTTTTCATGACTGAATGGTGGCTTGTTATGACATGTTTTGTGAATAGTTTACATGACTGAATGAGTGCACCTAGTACCTGTTGAATGAGTACCTTATAAATAATTATTATTTTTAAGTTATGTGTTAAAAGTGGAAAAATACTTACAACAAATATTCAACATTCTGGTGCCAACCCTAATAATTTTCTCTTATTTTTGTATGGAAGATCATTATAGTACAATATGAGATCTAGCTACATGTGTAGCATGATTTTTGTATTATATACAAATAGTTTATTCAGTGCTCTGGTATATATTGAAAGCACACATATAGCCCATCACTCAGCCAGCTTTGTTTAAATGCTCTCTGCTCTTGCACTTTTAACTGTTTCAGTGGCATCCATTTTCTTAATCTTTCTTTAGTTATATTTGAAGATTTTTTCCTGCTTGTTTAACTTGTTTCAGTATCATTCAGTCTCCTTCAAGAGTGTATGATTATGCCTGTTTAAATGTCTTTCCTTTTTGCTTTGCTGCTCAAAATTTTGCTACATCATAACATGAATCCCACCTGTCTCAGCTTGGCACCCTGTCGAATGGCATCCAAGAGTTGGCCACGAGAATCTGCAGGGCGACCTGCTGGCTCACTGGCATCTAGTGACTTGAGTTTGGTCCCTGCCTGAATAGCGGCCAAAAGTGCACCACGTCCTTCTCCGCTGCCGGAGCTCCCCATATCCATGCCTGGTCCAGGTGGTGGAGGTGGGGGAGGAGGTGGTGGTGGTGGTCCAGCTGCTGGGGGTGGAGGAGGAGGAAGAGAAGACCCCACGCTGGGTGGGGGAGGAGGTGGCACACTACGGCCGGTTGGTGGCACAGGGGGTGGTGCTGACCTGCCTGCAGCTGGGGGAGGAGGGGGCGGTGCAGCATTAGGGGCACGAGCTGGTCCACGATTTGGAGGAGGAGGAGGTGGTGCGCCTGCATGGCTGTTGGAAGGGCCACGGGATGGGGGAGGAGGAGGCACTGCACCTCGTGATGGTGGAGGGGGTGCAGCTGGCGTGCGCTGAGGTGGAGGAGGTCCTCCTCGAACTGAAACAAAGTGCTTTTGTGTATTGATGTGATAAATACAGACAACATAAGAGTACTTAACAATTCTTCCAATCTTTCTGATTAATAGCACACACTTATGTAGCTTTCATGAGGATGGCAGACAGTCCTAGACACTTTATCATGTACCTACCTTTTAAGAGTAGGTGCTGTAGAAAAGTGAGAGTAAGTCATTTCCCCAGGGCAAAGTGGGAACTCAAGAAAAGTCTTGTTTCTGAAGTTATAAAAACAGTGGCCAGATGCCATGGACACTACTTCCTGTTTCTTTAACCTATAAAACTTCTTCTACCTCTTTATAACTATGAGTCCAGGGATAAAACAACATCTTCAGGGTCTTAACACCGTCTTATAACCGGAAATAAGATGCAATTCCTTGAGTTCCCCACGTTGGCCCAGGGCAAAGACTTCACTTCACAACTATGGCCCCAGGAGTGGGGAACATCCAGCTTGTGAACCATATATACCCTATGAAATCATTTGGTCTGGCCCTGCCAAGGCAGGGAAACTAAGACTTGATCAAATATGGTAAGTCATTAATTTTCAGTCAGCAGCCCTATGCTCCACTGGGGGTGATTAAGAACAAGAAGAATTAATTTTAAATTGATAATTTTGTATGGCCTACAGATGATCTTATAAATATTAAAATGGAAATTGGATTTGAAAAATGTTTCCCACTCATGCTTTAGAGGCTGATGAAATTTCTCAGTCTCAAGACTTAACCTAAAAACTGTGAAACTAGTTGTAAAGGGCTAATTTTCTGTGTAACTGTCACTTTATTTTCAGCTAAATTCAGGATCAAAAGTGCCACACCTATAATTCCTGCATCAAGGCTGATAAAACTTCAAAGCAGTAGAATTTGATCTGAGCACTTAACACAGCTTTTGATACTATGCCACCTTTTTTCATAAAACAAGCCTCTGAAAAATGCAAACACATACTTGGACCGTTAAAGGGAAGAAACTCTTTCATTCAGAAGGAATGTCCCTTTTTTCCCCCCTCTATGCATCTTCTCCCCTTGTTCACCGAATTTGGCATTTAAAAAACAATCCTTTCCTCTTTGAAGATGATTGAAAATTACCCAACTGATCACAATGCTGTAGTAAACACATTAGTTGCTCATTTTGACATACAGTACAAACATTAAAAAGTATTGACAAGCAGTTATTTAATCTCAAAATTCGTGTAATGTGAAATATTTATATATTTCATTGACTTTGACTCCCCATTTTGTTATGAAATTCAAGCAACGTCACCATTTTTCCCTTATATTTATAGAAATTAAAGGAAAAACTCATCCTAAATTACATAATTTACTACAGTACTGCTCTTTAAAAGGTTGCATTACTCTCTCACTAGGTGTTCACACTTTTGCTCTAACCTCTTGGCATATACCAAACACCCAAAAGAGATGTTGGTCTCTAATATGTCTAAGCTAAAAATGGTGACCAAGTCTATTAGAAACATCGACGATACCAGCCACCGAGCTATTCAACACCAGCCTCTTAGATATTCAATGCAACGTGGACTCACCAGCAGGAGGAGCTGGAGGGGGTGCTCGCTTAATTTCTTGTCTTATTGCATCTATCCCACCATGTTTTTCTACAAAGTCATAGATGAAATCCACAGTATCTTTGTCCAGATCATTGTCTTCTGTCAGCCCTACTGATTGGAACAGTGTTCGCATATCAGGATCTAGATTGTTCATCTGGAAACATAAAACAATTAGATTGAAGGAAAGATGGAGCATCACTGTCCACATACTCACAAAGCATACATAAATGCATACACATATCAAAACATTTCCCTTTCTATCTTCATTACACCGAAGAAACAAAATAAGCTTTAAAAAACTGAAAGAATCATGATACTTATATCTTTCTAAATTTGTAATACTGAGTAAAACACATTTTTAAAAATATTAAATTGAAAGAATCAAGACTCTTACATCAAAACCCTTGGTTGGGTCCCAGCCTACATGACTGACATGTCTGTTGTTGAGAAACAAAATGCGTCATGATTATCAAGCTGTAAAATTAAAGTACTAAACAGTATTTCTAATGATCAAGCAGGATTAAACTGACTTAAAGTCAAGTCTCATACCATAACTCAACTATATTAAAGTCCAGAGACAGTAATTCTCCACAAATTGTTCTTTTCTAAATACCTGAACAACTATAAGGAGGGATGCAGCTATCTTTTAAAAGAAAAAGTGTTTGATGCAACATCCCATAGAAAACTCTATCACCTCCCCATCCAAAAAAAAAAAAAAAAACCAATAGCATGTCTTAAATGACCATTACCTGAACTCTGTTGGTGCTCCAATATCTGCTTTGGTCAATTTTTTGGCTTTATTTTTATTTTGTCTTTATCTTTTTTGTTCAAGACGGTTGTGCTTCCATTTTTGCTGCTGACTTCCAGGTTGCTTGCAGGTGGCTGCATTAGTGTACTAGCTTGTGAAGGGCTCTGATTTGGTGGTGGACCTGCCAGGTGATTAAAGTTTTTTGAAATTGCATTCTGGCAAACTTGTTTGGCAATGAGCTGCCAAGATTAACTTTATGTTTTCACATGAAATCAATATTTACATAAACTTTTGCAGTTATGGCAGTCATATAAACAGCCAAATAATCATCTTAAGATATAGAATATGTATGAATGATAACTTATATATTTTAATTTTAAATATCAATTTGAGCTGTTACACATACCAAATCATCAAACTTGCCTTATACATGAAACCACAAGATACAATGATACAGGCAGCTACTCATGGATATTCTCTAACATATACACTCACACTAGCACTTGCACTGTCATGCAACTGTACGTCGAAAAACTAAGAGGGGGTAACTCACGGTTAGCAAGAGGTGGTGGCTCTGCCTGGCCTGGCTGACGTTTCTTTTCTAATAAAATGAAAAAGAAAATTAAATCAAAATCACCTTTATTTACCCACCATCATCATAATTAAGTATCTAGAAATTTGTAATGAAGGTTTAGAAAATTACTTTCTATCACACATCTTCAAAAAGCAAACATGCCACATTTTTGTTTGTGAAAATGCAATCAGCTTAGCTCTGAGCTTTAAGAAAAGGAGAGACGAAAAAAACAAATGTTACCCCGCCGACGCAATTGTCTTTCATGAAGCTTTCCCTCCACAACTTTTTGGAACTGGCAGCCTCATCTTCGCTGGCAAAGTTTAGCCCAGCATAACAAGTCTAAATGCACACACAAAGATTAAGCACGCTGAAATGTATTCTATCACACCCACCAGCTCCAGCTCAAAACATTTGGTGTCTTTACAGTATTGTAAGATTTTAAAGGTACTAAATTTCAAACACTGCCTTTGACATACAATTAAATCCTTCAAATAAAATCTTCATTATGCCGCTGTTTCCCCCCCCCTCCCCGCCAGCTCCCTTTTCTTTATTATATCACATATAAGGTTACTAACAGGGATATCTGATCTCTGCAGAACCAAATTCATCAACAAAATTTTTGATATGAAAATAATTAAGTGGGTGTGTGATTTTGTGATTAAGCACCCGAATTTTTCCATTGTACAATGCAGACTGCTAATGTGGAACATAAATTTCTAACATAAACAGCTATGTTAACAAAGAGAAGAATTTTACATACATGAGCCTCAAAAGTGTGGAAATACTCCCGGGGAGTCTTGTAACGAAACTGATTATATACTTCTTGTTCCCATATCAGCTGCCCTTTCTGGAAACAGAAACATACACACAAACACATGTACATGGAACCGAGAAATATTTGACAATCATAATAACCAAATAAAATAAAAACCAATAAATTCTTTGCAAGACAAATAAATCATTGCACAGATTGTTTATATAAACAAGACTGATGCCAAGACTGTTTTGGGGCTTCTTTGTTCTATACGATCTCAAAGCAGCCCTAACTGCTTCCATTTAGTTGTGCTGCCAGAAGAAAAGGCACCAAAAACCCATTTTCTTCATGATTTTCTCAAGAAAAACATTTCTATGCCTAATTAATTTGGTAAAGAAACCAAAAACAGCTCATTATATTCAGAATGCTGAAAAGGGGTATGTCTATATGTTTTTACTTATAATTATTTTTACATTCAGCAACACACTAATGAAGAGCTTAGTGATTAGTGTGCTTGACTGTGGGATAGAAGAGCACTGATTTTCGGTCAGCTTAGGCCTGACTGGAAAACCCTTCCTGCCTAACGACCAGCTGTCCAGCAGAAGTGGGTGCCTGATTTATGAGGAAAGGTGAAAAAATTAGAAGGAGAGGTTGGGCTCATCCTTCCACATATCATGCTCTAGTCATAGCCAGCCACTTAATGTTCAATCATTTGATTTTAGACCTTTACCTTTTAATATATTAATGTAAAATTAAAATATCTGACATAAGGAGAAGAAAGTAAGAAATATTCACACATATTTTACAAGGTAATCAGAGAGTGAGAAAATTGTATCATCAACAGTGAAAAGTTAGTTGAAATCTAAAAATGAGAAAATCAGCAGGAGGCTGGAAGGCAAAGAAATAAGGAAAGGCTGAGGCAAACGTTTACAATGGAAATAAGAACTGAAATTAATCGGCATCAGGAAAAGACACGAGAAATAACTTATATAATCCTCTTATAGTGAAGCCTTTCCTTTTCAGCTAATGAGCTCTAGGTAAGCCTAAAGAGGAAAATGGGGCATGTGCACATACAGTTTACATACACACATACAGTATATGCATGTGCATGTGTGTATATATATTAGAATATGCTAACTGCTGGTTTAAATACACATGATTTACAACTCTGATTTTTAACTTCTTTTATATATTAACTGTGCTAGATAATCACTTCTATTTTCAGTAGGGCTTGAGATGAAGTAATGATCACACTATCTTTACAATGACAGCCTATTAAATAAAATTAGTAAACACACACAAAAACTAAGGACCTTAAATGTTCAGGTTGCTGTTTAAAATATCAATAAAAACAGATCAGTCGCCTATTTAAAATCAACTAAATAACTTAATAACCAGTGATTAAATATCAAATCTTTATTGCTACATCGCTCAATGTGTTTATAAAAAAAGCTTTATTTATATCACCCCAAACAAATTTTTTTTCTTAAATGTTCCAACATTTACAAACATGAAAATGCGTCCTCAAACCTTGATATCGAAGACCCGGATAAAGTAAGAACGTTTGGCATTATCTTTGACAAAACAAGCAACACCACAGCAACGTTTGTTCCACTTGTTTCGATCTGACCCATCAACAAGGTAGAGCTGCACAACACCTGAAGATAATGTCTGAAAATAACATTAACATAAAAATATATTACAACTCTATTAATCTACAACGGCAATAACAAGAGTTGCTCATAAGCTATCAACACATAGATAAGTACATACATACATATGTAGACTACAATAATAAGTTCTCTCTATATACCTATAGGTACACACACAGAGCAAAACGTACAGTTGGTACACTGCCTTAAGTCACCTCAGGCTAACACAACATCACAGCCTTGAATTTATCAAGTAAATAACACATGGAATAAATGAGTCATGACAATTCGTTCTGCATACAGGCATTCTGTACCTGCAGTCAGACCACAAGAGTGAGAACTCGCATGCCAACGCATGATCAGGAATAGTGAAGATATGGGATGCCTTCCTATTTGGTTGGTTTAGTTTATTTAGTAGGAAAAAGCTTCAACCTTGAGGTGATTTCACACTATGAGGGGAAAGAGGGGGAGAAAACCAGAGTACCCGTAGAAAACCCCCAATACTCAGCCCTGCGGACATGTGTCACACACACAGAGTGTCCCGAGACGAGATCTGAACCCTCAGTGAACCCTGAGTTTCTTACTGCAGTGGTGACAAGCAAGTGTTTTAACCACTATACTACCAGGCTCCCCATATGATGCCTTCCTGAGGGTTTGCTGATTACTTAAGACTGCAAGGTCCCTCTGCTTAGTTCCAGTAATCTTGGAACAGATATTAACAAGGGAGACAGGGGGTGATGAGAAACATACACTTCACAACTTTTAATAAATGTTTTTCTATGACTGTACTGATTTAAATTGTAACTGTTAAAGAAAAGGAAATAAAATACTATGTTTTATTTTTTTGTATTTGTAAGAATGCAGTCTGGAGTATGTTGAAATATTTTTATGTTCCCTTCATTATTATCCATCAAACCTTAAACATTTTCTGACACACACAAATCTATGATTTTTTTCAGTTTCTTATTAATACTGAAGATCTGCAATCAGAATAAAATTTCAATGTAACCATAATCTTGATAATGTTACTGGCAGATGGGTTACTAATTTGTACTTAATGAATGAATATTAATTAAGAATTTACTGTTTTCGCTTCTAGCACTTCGTTATAATATTGATTTGACAGAAGTTATGTCTGTTTAATCAATTCTGCTAATTCCGAAAATTGGCAGATGAAGATGTCTTATAGCTTACTAATCACAAAACCGTAAATTTCCTAAATATAATGTCTACAGTTCATTTGGACCTGACACTGGGTGCCAATGATATCGAGTAGCAATAATAAGAATTACCACACATCCTCGCCCTAGGCACTGGAACAATGAATCATTTTCTGTCGAGCTCAGCAACAGCGAGGAAACGTTTGTTGGACGAATCTTTTGGCTCATTGTGGTCGGTCTTTGCTTTAAACTGTCGACCTAAGCCTGATAAAGTTGCAAGCTAGCGGGTGGTTCACTTCCGTGATCGTGTCAGGGGATGCTACTCCCACAAGCAATCCTCATTTTGCATTGTTCTAGAATGTAGCGCCAGTGCACGAAACATTTTTAAAGCTCTTCTGGCAATCTTCTAAACAATTAACAAAAGTTCACTAAAAATAAAATTATTATATGTGAGGGTTTTTTTTTTTTTGTCTTTTATAAATTGCAAGTGTAGGCAATTCATTGTAGCGATATCTCATGGTTACAAGAACAACAGACGTGCGATTCGAGTTCGTGATAGATCTGAGAAACATAACCAAACACAAACTCAAAGAACCAATCGTAGAGCAGTTTACATCAGCCAGGTGTTTCCCCTTATGCCGACTATGAAATATTCCTACGCGCTATGGGATTTCCCAGCTGGTCGTCAGCCGTCATGCGTTTATAAATATAATTTGGAATACATTTCGATTTATTTATATATACTTTTACAAACGATTGATTTTGTTACTTGGATGCTTTCTCAAACTATCTCAAACTTAAACTAAATTAAAAGACACAGAGGAATCTATCGAGCACTACATGGCATTGCGAAGTAATCTTATTTGGAAGGGGAGCCACTGAAATCTCACACGATGTGCGAACGGAAAGCTCCGACTCGCTCGTAGGTTGACACAAAAATACTCTGCCACGAGGCAACCTGTCCTCAGCGCGGAGTACAGAGACCAACAGAAAGACGTAGGCAGTTGAACAGAGCAGAAGGAAGCGACGGGCGGTCTGCGGGTGACTCAAGGGCTGTGATTACAAGCATCGTAACACTTGTGATTCTCGTAAAGCACTAATTGTTCGCCCACGACCGTCAACTTCTCACCGAACTTTGACTTGGTGCCTTAGTCTGATGATAATAACCAAGATTTTTCTTTGTCCCACTGTTATGTTTCGGCTGCTTTGGCAACAAGGCGACGCTGTGTGAAGTGAAACCTACATGGAGTTACTGGAAGTCAGACTATAAATATCGATGTGTCGTATCAGATGATAGCAGCTTTGCAAACATCGATGCCTGTGTGTTCATGGTGGCATCAAAGCACAGAATGCCTGCCAAAGAAAGCGATACATATACAAGCGTGGCTTGTGCTGAACCGGTGGCAGATGACACGGGTGGCAACCCTAAGTCCGGGGGGAAAGCACTGATACACCCCCAGAGATACAACTTAAAGCACCGTTTTGAGTTAATGCGAACTCTTGGGGAAGGGACCTACGGGAAAGTAAAGCTTGCACTTGAGAAAGCAACAGGAGAACAGGTAAAGTCTTACTCAATTTTTAAAATTTAATTTTTTATTTAAATATTTTTAAATGTGTGCTGTTAGCAAAAATCATTTAGCTAGCATTAGTAATAAGATACCATGATTATGAATGAAGGTATAATTTTCAGCCGCTAATTGACTTCATGTGACCACACTGACATGTTGCATAATTGTTGGTGCAATTTCTAGAGGACCAACCGCAATTTTGGGGAGTTTTCACAATCAAAGAATCCCAGATATTACTGTTGTTTTAAACTACGTCTGTTTATAATCTTTTAAAATAGAAAAATTATGAATGTTGTTAATGTTAACTTTTAAGTGAGTACAAAGTCTTCTCTGCCATACTGGCCTGGGGCACTACTACAGACATTTTAATTTCATTTAGTCTTTGTTGGACATTTTCCAGAACATTTGTGAGGGGTGGAGGCTTTGCTTAGCTTTTAAATTTGTACATGTCTCCACTAGTTGCCAGTAATTTTTCTAGCAAATGAAATACTAGGGTAGAAGTTTGGAATAGAACATGTACATACTTCTTTTCACTGGTTTTCTTAACAAGATGTTAGATGCCGTTAGCATTTCTTTTTCTTTGATTGTGTTCAAATAAAGAGAAGCATAACTTGTAATGTACTTTATTTAAGTTTCTTTATTGGTAAGAATATTGCTGGCCATTGCTTTTTTTTTTTTTCCATTCTGATACATACTGTTATCCAGCAGACTTGCCCTGCATTTAGCTAAGTTCATCAGCAAAGTGCTTGCAATGTATCCAATAAGGCCATGCTTTTGAAACACTAACCAAAAGAGAGCATGGTATCTCTTTACTAGCAATAGTCACTCTTTATGTCTTACTGAGAGCATTTAACAGTTCTGTGCAAATACTGTTCTCTTTTCTGTTTGTTGAGACTTTTCAAAACTTATTTGTTTTGTTGTCTGCACTGAATCATCTGGCGACAGGATAACCGCCTGTGATGCCAGCTTGTTTGAAATGCTGAGACAAAAATGAAGTTGGACCAGTTGGCAGGATCAGTTAAACCAAAGCAAGAAGCGCACCAAACTGTTTCTTCTTTTTGTTCCTAATCACCCCCAGTGGAAGCATGGGGGCGCATGTTAATACAGCCTGAACTCGAACTGACCCTGACTGTTTTTTCAAGCACCTTATGACTCGTTTCTTTTTTGGGACTTGCCAGCTGGCTAGAACAGTTGCTCCTTTTTTAGAGCCTGTCCTGATCATAGTTTGCTTTTGAAACCGCTTTGCCTAAAAGTTTGCGTTCGCGTCGACCGGGGGCCTGGTGCTCGCCGCTCTCCTCCCGAGTTTAGCCTGAAACATACTCATTGCGCTGGCTACAAGACGACATTGATTCCATCACAACAATCACATCCTAAGGAGACAGGTGTCGCAAGCTCGGCAGGCAGGAGAAAAGAGTTTCCATGAAACCGTTACGACTGTTGCGAAGGGGAATGAAGAAAAGAGAGAGAGATGAAATTTGTGTTGATATTATTGTTACGGGTTACTGAAATAGTTTTTTCGTAAGACTATTTCTGAAAGCTGTTGAGGTTCGGAAATCCACTCGGGTAGAGAGGAGTTGATGAAGGCAAGTCACACGAACTTTTAAAAAAAAATTCAAGCGGTCATCGTTTGACACAGAAGTCGCCAAATAGAGGAAACCTTTGAAGTAAAACCGGTCTCCGGACGGATCCACTCACGTGAACAATTATTATAATTACTTCGTCCACAAAGAAAGGGATTTGTTTCTCCTCATATTGAATCAAAACAATACAGGTCCCGATGAGGAGATGGCTGGAAAATTCCACGATCGAAATTAGATGTCATCGTTGTTGCCGGCGGTGAACTACTTTTTCACCGTTTTAGTTGGGCTTCTTGGAAGCATCCCTAAACCCGCATTACCCACGAAAAAGAAAAGACTAGAATAACTAGGTACTTATTATTGCGTTCATGCATATTGCTACCGCCTCTTCCTGGTATTTAATCTGTCGTGACCTTTTTATCAGTTAACCTTTTTTTCTCAGGTATACTTCATCTAATGAGTAGGTACATCTGATAGGCCACCTGACCTAGGAATGCGTCACAACAGCTTGTTTGTCTTTTGTGAGGAAAAAAGGTCTTGCCAACAGATTTTAGTCTCATTATCCTCATTGTGTGTCTGCACTCAAGTTGCAAACACTTTTGTGCAAATTTGGATTTTGCAGTAAAACCTGCCAGCTGAAGCCCCAACAGCATACCGCTTTTTCCACAGTTGGCAGGGTTACACAAAGGAGGGTTGATGGCGGTGCAGGATGGGTGTAACTTGAACCTCTTTGCAGTCAAAACTCTAGGAAAAAAACTGGGACGTTTTTTTTTATCAATCCTGTTGTTTCCTGACCAAGAGAATGTCATAATGCCTTGATAAATTTCTTCCTCTGGTGGTGCTCTTGTGAAAGGAAGAGGGGGATGAGTTTTAACCCCTTGCTGGCTGGTCGCCCATAGCTGTGAGAGTTTCCTATCTCCCCCACTCCCCTGCTTTCCTGTTATGACCTGTTGTGATTGCACCTTCTGCAGCATGAACAATATTGACTTGTTTCCCATTGACAAGGTAACCTTTTGTGTAGTTGGGGCACTTTCCCATTTCTGTAATATTCCGTGATTGTATTGTAATGTTCTTTCTATTTTGTATACCCTTTTTCGTTTACTTATGATGTGAATTATTATTGTTAACAAGAAAGGAAATTAATAGGTGGGTTTTGCTTGAATGCGTGGCATAGAAACTGTTTTGGAAAATTTTAGTCAGTAATTCCTTTTCTATGCTTGCAACTTGCTTGAATAGCAAGGTCATAAGTCTGCCATATGTTTGCTTTGACTACTTATTTCAGGATCTCCCTTCCTCTCATGGGCAGGGAAGTAGGTGCAAAGCATTTGAAGAGAAAAGACAATGTGAGGGCTGGTGTGGGTGCTATAAATCAAAATGTAGTGGGTGGGAGGGAGGGGCCAGACTGACAATAAAATCCTGGGACAATGGCTAAACCTGACACATGCATTATTCCCCCTTCCCCACCCTGCTGAATTTTAAGCTGGACCATGTGTGTGCGAGATGCGTCATCTGCCATCTGCCCAAAATAGCTATGACAAGCATCAGGAGACAGAGTGGGTGGGTGATTATGCAGTGTGCTTCAGATCGGTTTTCTTTTTTTATTTTAAAACATTTTCGACCAATATTCTGTATCATGCTTAAATAAACTTGCACAATTAAATCAAGTCAAGTAATATTTTTTTCTGTCAAAGACTAACAATTTTTAGCACTTTATATTATCATTTAGCAGTAGTTTATCATTTAATAGTAGGCTTATTAGTCTCGTATTTATTTGTGGAACCTCGTGAGAAATTAGAAGGCAAGGCTGATTTCTGAGAGCCGACATCTGCTTGTTCATTATGACATTATAACCATTGACCATCTGTTAGTATTTGTATTTCATTTGTTACTATAACATTACAGTGTTCTGCAAATGATTTACCCTTGACTCTCTCTGAACAGGTCTGTTATCTGCCGCCCGATCATCTCATTAAATCAATTTTAGTAATACTAATTTGAAACCCTTAGTTTAGACTGTTAATTAGAAAAATGTGCAAGCATGAGAAATTCAAAACCAACATGGATTTTTTTATGTAGTAACTTACCCTAGGAAAGATAATTACATATGGTATTTTTTGTGTATGCTGGGCTATAAACCCTCAGTTATTTTCTAGTACATGAGTGTAAAATACTAGCGAGCTCAGTGAAACTTTCTTACTTCATTGTCTGTGTGTTTGAGATAAAATAACAGTGATGTAGACAGACCTCTTGCAGACCTCAGTGGGACGCATGCATGCGAGGGAAATTGTGATACTGTGATTCAGTGACCGCGAGAGCCACTATTTTCGGCCTGGTTGCCTGCCAAACAGATTAAAAAACCTCGGTCCGCCGTTTCGCTTGGAGCGCACGAAGAAAAGCACGAGATAAGAGACGAGAAGGCGCGAGATAGCGCGAGACGTCGGCTGCTCGTGGCTGTCGTGTTGAAGATAATAACGGGGGCTTAGTCAAGCCTCAGCGATTCTGCCCGATAGAACAGACATCGCTCTATCTTCATCTCCCACCTCCATCCGCCCACCCGGGGTCGTTACTACAAAGGGGTGAGTTGACTGGGATCAGCAAGGATGTGACTAATGATTTAAGAGCCAGCACTCCTATGACCTAATTAAGGTCAAAGGTTGGCACGCGCGTTCGTATCTCGCGTGGTAGACCTCGACAGCGGGGAAGCAGGGGTAAGTGTGTGTGGGGTGGTGTTCGTGTTCGGGGGATTGACAAGAAAAGAGTCGAAGTGTATTTATGCAAGATTTGCTGATACGATGTTAGTGACGATACCAGATCATTTTGAGTGACTGTGTGTTGATGGGATCAGACCGCCCTCGCTGGGTCAGCTCCATTTATCTTCCTGATCTGGCATCGAGTCGCGCAGGTTCTGGCACGAGGTTTTTCTAGTCAGCAGGCAGTTTGTTATCAGGGCTAAGCTTTGACGATAAGGGGTGAGCAGGGCTGGTGGCACTTTTGTACAACAAATCAGATAACCCTTAGTAACACTGACTTCGCGGCCGCGAGGACCGGAGGTTATGGAATCAAGTACAGGTTGTGCGGGCAATCGGGGTGTCCCAGCACCACCAAATTATAGCAGACCTTGCGTCAGCTTGGGGAAAAGCTGGGGGTGAGTAGGACTTTCGAACTCGAAATCACATGGTGGGGAGGTCTGGACATAGGAGTAGCGGTGTGTCAGAGCAAAAATTGCACAGGAACATTGCACGACAAAAGGCGTGTTTACAGCTTCCCTCAAGTATCCCACCGGGCACCAGAACTGCTTAGGGATCGTTTGAGTGGTGGAGAAGGGTAGGTGAAAGGCAGGAATAAATAATGAGTGGTTGAGTGGGAAGTGAGAGGTACAGTAAGTGAAAATTGCATCTGGAGGTCATCAAGCATCTGTCGTGAAGAGGAGTATGTCCAATTCGTACATATGCCCGAGCTCTTGATTATTTCCTCCCTCCCACCCGCTCCGACGGTTTCTAACCCGGGCTGTTTCAGCACCATCTCCGTGATCTGGTATCAACTCTGTTTTCAAGACGGGGTGTGTGTTTGCGTGTGTATGTGTGCGTGTGTGCGCGCGACCAAGCGTGCTTTTGCGCATGTGTGTGCAGATAGGAAGTGTCAGACCTGTTCAAATAGCTCTTCTACAGTTTCGCGACCACTGCAGGGTCAGCACATCGAGCCCTCGTGCGAATCCAACTGCCTACCGTTCCCTTTGGGCGTTGCACCAGCTTCAAAAAGGCTTCATGGGGTCAGGGGGCAACCTCGTCTACTCTTAGAAACGCCTATAAACAACGGGAATCTGGCTCGACTCATTTTGTGGGCGGTTCTCGGAGCTGGTTTCCATTCATCCTCGCTCGTCCACCATTTTACGAATACTTTGGCCTGCGTTACCGGGTTGGGTTTGTTCAAACGCCCTCAGCTTCCAACTATCGGCCCTACTGCCGCGCGGCAGAACTGGCCACCCGTGGTCGCCGCGCGGCTGGCGCGAGGAGGGAATCGATCACGTTGTTGCTTGTAGACTAGGTCCAACAAGTCTGGGCGTCGCGGTGGTGTCGCAGTGTTTGGTGGGCCCACACCTTGGGAAAGCCAAACAGACAGGAGAGCTAGATGTGGAAGTGTTTGCCCAGCCCTTGTCCGCCAGAGATTTGCTGCCCCTTACCCCCCTTTTCCCCATCTATGCTCCCTAAGCTGCTCTACAAATACGGAAGTAAGAGAGAAAGTTGGAGGGAGAGGGGATGACAGACATTTGTTTATCCAACAACCAATGTTCCATGGAAAAGGGTCGAGGTAAACAATAATAATTGTACCAATTTTGCAATCACTGACGGACAAGAACAGTTATAAATGAAAGATTTAAATGAATTTGTCAACTGGAATCATATCATTTTGATGTGAGTGTGTGTGTGTATATATATGCACACACACACACCTATTGTTCTAAGATCGTGAAGGTGGGGGCAGATTAATCAGTGGCAGAGGCCGATTGGATGTGGCCAGCTAATTTTCCAGCTGCAAAAGGAGGATTGGACGCATGTTTGTATGAGGGGAAGTGGTGGCTGGGTTCGTAGTGTTCATTCGTAACTCCTTTTTTTGTCGTCGTCATGTTTGATATGTGGGCTGGCTCTCTCTGGTCGCCGAGTTGTGCGCCTGTATACAGGTACACCAGTTCTTCTCTCCAAGGTAGCAGTGAGTCAGTCGATGGAATGCAATACGATCGTATCAAAATACCTCAAGCTTGCTAAGTTTAGCCACAGGTCTTTTCTTCTCCCGTTCTTAGTATTAATGCTGCACCGGCGGTAATGTTTGCTAAAGTATTGTGACACACTGCGCATGTTATCAAAACGGTTGGCGACGAAACTCAAATGAATCATCTTTACAGAAGAAATAAAATCAAACTATGCTAGTTCCCTGCCATTCAATGTCTGGTTGTAGTGTGAGTAGCGTCCTAAGGGTTCTTCCAGTGACACCACAATACCGAGTGGTTAGTGCACCTGGACGTAGACGCAGTTTAGGATTTCGTTCTTCTCTCTGTCAGCGGACCGTCTTGTTTTGTGTCTGTAGTTTGTAATATAGACTTTTTAATATCTCTGGTGTAAACCCGTTGCCGAATATTTGTAATGTTTTCTTTCTCCTTTTTAAAGACAGCGTTCGCTGGGACGAACATTTGACGAAGATTGGCAAGGATTTTATAGAACAGTCACGTGGACCTTTGTCAAATGTTTGTCCATATATTTTTCCGGTTAAGAACAACCTTTACTAGTATTTACAGTACTGAAAGAAGGTCTTAGGAAGAGAAATTTCTGTCTTTATAGCAAGGCGGAAATGTAGACTGACCTAAGTCATCCATCTTCTCACCACCATCCCACCCAACCCGTTTTCCCCGTCTCCACGCCACGTGTCGCTAGAACTACAAATCACTCCTGAGCAGATGTTGCCAAGGTTTTCCCAAGCCGCAAAGATGTGTGTAAGCATCGTGAGAGGGCTCCTAATCACGTAAATAACATCTACCAAAGAAGTCTACAACCGTCAACCGTTTGGCGTCAGGTGGTCTGACAACGTAAAGCCACGTAGGCCGGAAGTCACATGGCGTAGGACTTTGTGTAATAAGCTGGACATGAAATTGGTTTTCAAAACCTCCTGGTATATTTTATATGCTTAAAAACACGGCATCGATAAAGCTCACGATAATATTAACAAGTGCACATTTCTAATACTGATCGATAAAACCTCCAATATTATTATTGGGAGATAAGGACTTACACCCCGAACAATTTTAACCGGGGTCTGAAAAGCCTTTGATTGTATGAATGGAAAACATCTGATCTTGCGTTCAATTTGATGGAATAAAACTGATTTCTTTGTAAATTACAACATGCACTTAAAAGGGATTTTAAAAATGTGGAAAAGGCAAACACAATAATTGAACCCAATTGTTGTAGCAAAATCAACTTCTTATAAGATATTACTAACTTATTTCTGTATTGTGAATGACAGTGCTGAGTTTGTTGACATCTGCTTGTTCAAGTGCAGACTAAAAAGTTTCAGTTGTTTGAGCAATCCGTTATTACATGATAGCTCTTCGCCATGTGTATGTGCTTGTATTTCAGCTGTTGTTGTAATAACAACACAAGCTGTGATGCGCATAAACCGTTGCTGTATGACTAAAGGGAACAGGTGTAGGGAGTTAAAGGAGGAAGGAAGAACAGACATGACATCTTTAATGCCCGTGACTCATGGTCATTATGACATGGGGGAGATACAAACATGTTTACAATCCAACACAGCATGTTCAATGCAGTCTACAGGCAGAGTGAGCGGTTAGGTGTGTAGGGTACTTGCAAGTGCCCCCATCGAAAACCAGACAACAAACGATAGAAAGGCAATGAAGGAGCCAGCAGTGAGAACTGTTGCAATGGCAGTTGAAATGTTTGCAGAGAGGTGGCTCGGCTTGTAACTTTCGACATCATCACCAAGATGAGCAGATGGAGGAAAGAGGGGAAGTGTAGTTGGGTGGGAGTAAGCGTTGGAGGTGACGAATGCGCGGGGGAAACATCTTCGCCAAACTCGGAGGGTTCGCCACAGTAGGAAACAAAGCCGAGAGACTGGCTGCATCGCGCGCTGGTAAACACCACGTGGGTCACTACCCCACCTTCGCTACATCTCCTCGCTCCTTCCTCAACCCTTTGGTCCAAAAACAAGATAATTTGGTGTTTGTGTAGGAGTAAAGTGGGAGGGAGTAAGCGAAGAGGTGATGATAATGGAGTGCCACGTGTTTTCGAGTTATACGAGTACAAAATTACAGCTTCTATGTTTTTATTTGGTTTTGTTTTTAACAAGAATGATAAAGAGTTGATCGTTCAATAATAGGTAGGCAACAGTATCGTGGTTTGTACCTCCCAACCTTTTCTTTCTTTAATTTGTTTTGATCCATAATATTCAAATATAAAACAATACACCAAAAACATACAGACGATATACATGAAAATATTATAACATATATTGACATATAAAGTCATATTAAGCATCACAAATTAAAAATTCCACATACAAGGGAACGAGTCATTCAATACAATATGCACATACTTCTCTGTCAACCTGTCACCAGTGCAAGAGAAGTACTGATCTCAATCCTGGAGCTAAGCAGACAGCAGCAAGAAAGTATGTCCAACAAACACGTGACCTAACACTCTTTCAAAACAAGGAATCAGGACCCAAACAGTGCACGTGACCTCCCAACCACCCATTACTGTTACCAGTATCAACAAATTTATGGCTGTCCTCTACAACAATACCCCACCATATATTTCAAAATGGCTCTTATCAAAAAGACAAGATTGTAATGCAAAAAAAAAAAAAATTCAAGTAGCATGATGTAGAAGATATATTTGAGGCACCTTGGCCGAGGCAGGTTGAGAGCATTTCTTCTCTAAGCAATCCTCAGACCACCAACCTATTCCTCTTTCTTTCTGTTGTCTTTTTTTGGCAAGTCGTTGTTATCGTCAGGGTTGTTCGCTGTTTCTTCAGTAAAATATCCGTCATGTCTTCAGAAGGTTGCCATAAAATTAATTCTTTAGTACTTATATTTGTATATTCTGTAGATTTTCATAGAAATCACTCATGAACAAAATCTTTGTGTGTCTCGTGTAGGTTGCCATCAAATATGTCAAGAAGACGAAGATTCGAGATGAGACCGACCTTAACCGTATCCGCCGGGAAATCCGCATCATGTCGAGGCTTCGCCACGAGAACATCGTCAACATACGTCAAGGTAAGTCGGTTGCCTGGCAACCATTAAGTGCTTATATCTCAAGAGACTGCTGGTTTGTTTCTGTTTTTTGAGTGTCGATCCTGTATCGCAATATCGGTCGAGTGTAAGTGCTTGTCCAGACTATCAGCTGGCTTTAGATATTAGACTTTGGCTGCGATAAACCATTGTTGAAGATTTGCATGTGTTTATGGTTTAGATGTTTTTGTTTTGGCGTGTGTCTGTGAGCACACCTGCGCGCGCGCGATTTTGGCAGGTCTTCATTCGTTACATACGGTGGTGTTTATCTAGAGCCAATACAACTTTTTTTTTTTCAAAATAAGAAGTATCTCTGTCAAGTGCATTACATGGGGAAAGGAATGTTTACATTAGCATCACACCGACTCCAAGATGGGTGACCTTTTCGTACTTTCTAGAAGCAAACAGCGATGGGATGCCCGCTGTTAAAATCTCCTGGCACGAGAGAAGGAAGCAGGTTGGAGGGGCGGGGGATACATTTGAAGTACCGTACAGACTCACAGCAGTATGGAGTGTCCTTGATGCTGTGCAGTTCAAACAGCCGCCATAAATTAGTTTCTGGTGCAGGGCGTCATCCAGCTTGAGAGACGTGTGCAAACACCTTCCACACTCGCTGTCATGTGCAAACGAGCGGTCGTAGAGTGGACATTGTTTATGCACAGCTACGTGGGACATGAGAATGTCGGGCGATAATGACATCGATAAAGAAATAACATCCTTATTCTGGTTCTTTTTTTTTCAAGTTCTTAACATTCGCACGATTTGCACACGCTGTTTACTGAAACATTCTGCACCTTGTTAAAAAGAAGTAATAACAGTTGCACTTCATTTTCGCAGTTTTTGCGAGCGTATGCCAGGTTATCCCGCCCCTCAACTCTTGCCTGGAGGTGGCTGTGAGAGTGACATCTATCGTGTCTGCATGTTTATTCTGAGAAGAGGTTTTATGGAGGTTGTTGGGGGAGGGGAATGGGGATGAATGGTATGGAGGATGCTGTCTGTTTTTCCAGACACCATTCTCAGCCAGCTTCAGATCTCGTGGTTTCCTGTTTGGACGTCCAGGTGCGCTAACCGCTCGGCAGTAGAACCTCCGAGTACTGCACTGTGCCAGGTAGCACAGCTTAGAATGTGCGCACCTTGCAAAGATCATTAATGGCGTTTTTACTGCACCTGCCCTCGACCTGGTAAAAGTAGCTGCTGACGTAGGTTGTTTTTATTATTATTGTTTTTAGATCCTGGGGCGGTAGTTGTGAACCGAGGGTAAGTCATTCCGCGGGCAACATGGGTGAACTCAAGGACATGTTATGAGCACTAGCTCGAGCCAGCTGCATGTACGGGTAGTTGTGACTGGGTGAAGTGTTCATACTCAGTGTTCTTGACTGCTTATTTATCTGGCAATGGGGTTATCTCGCCTGTCATCGACAGAGGGCGATCACACCTTCCTATTCAATTATGTCCAGACTGGAGTGGTCTGTGCAGGACGGGTGGACGGACGGGCGGCTGGGTAATTAATAGCGTTGACTTTAAAGCTTAAAAACAAAAAAACTGAATTTTATGTGCAGTGGCGTCCTCTGCCGTCGACACTGGTCAAGGTGATCGCTCTTTGCTTTTTTTTCCCCTTTTAAATATATCCAAAAGGGGAGTTGTCTCTCGTTAATACGGGAGTCCTGTCACTCAAGGTAAAGAAGTAAAAATAGGTTTTCTTATTTGGTTGGTTTAAATGGAAGGGTGGTTTCTGTTCCCTATCACCCACCTTCTCTACGCCAATGTCTACTGCTGAACGTGTTCAGGGAGGATTAAAGAGGTGTAGTCTCAAATATTTCCCCCTTCCCCTCACCCTCTCCCAAACCCCGGGCCCAAACGAGGATTCGTTCTCGGCGGCGATTTGGCTTTCGGCAACGAAGTTGACACTCACTCGGTTGGTTTATGGGCAAGGGTGGGAAAAAATGGGTCCGGATGCTGGATGTTACCAGCAGCACCTCCCAGCCTGCTCCCTCGCCAACATGCCCACCTTTTCCGCGTTCTTTAGGAGGGGATGTTGCGCGCGCATCTGCAACAGAATGTCAGCTTGAGGCCGCCTTGTCCTCCCTGTCGTGTCATCCTCCAACGTTGGTCACGTGGGCTAGTCAGCTGGGTGTAGTGCCGTGACCTTTTGCCCTAACGGCAGTCGTCGATTTGAATTTGAGGTTCTTAAAAAGTAGACTTTGGGGGGATTTTTCATGTGTATTTGTCGAAATTTTAGACTAAGTTAAATAATGGATACTGCCAGATGTTGTGTCTGTTTCCCCCAAGACTTCTTTCTTCTGACTTTCTCGGTGTGTGTTCGCACGTGTGTGAGTGCTGAACGATGTTTGAAGTCCGAGACTTCATACCCTCCACTCTCCCTCGTGCTCAGACCTTCCTCGGTTACTTGGTCCAGGTGCAACCTTGTGGATGGTTGTGTGTAGACTCGACCGTCCGCAATGAAAATCTGCATTGCCGAGGGCAGGACACCTTTCTTAGTCTTGTTCCATTGACTTTCAGCCACGACCTTCCGACCGTGAACTGTATCGTTAAAGAAGTTATTTGCAACCGTCTGGAATAATTTAAACGCTTGTCACTTCTGATTGGACATTTGTTGTTGCTGACGGAGACATCTTTCTCTCTGGTGGCCAGAGAGTTAAAATTACCTCGTACAAGGAATTTTAAATAGAAGAATTAATTTGATTGATTTAATTTACCTGTTGCAGACAAATAACAATAAAAATTGACAATTCCAACATTAGCTTTAAGTCTTATTTACATATTCAGATAGTTTTATTATTTTTGGACTGAACTTTGCTGCTGGCACAGCTCTGGTGATTGAAACACAACCTTGAAAATGGCGGTAACTGTTCTGGGAGGACCGTAGGTGTTCGCAGATTTAATTAGGCGCCAGAAAGAAAGCTTTATTGCCAGTTGAAAGCGTTTGGAATGACATAAGAAAAGAAGAGACAAAATATGTCTGAGGTGTTGATAGAAGAGTGCGGCTTTATGGGTGAATAAAGAATCTTTAACACTACGAGTTACGTCCCATATCGTCGGGGGAGACGACAGTTAGGGGTGATGACTTAGTCTGTGGAATGTTTATGTTTCCGTCTTTCGGTCGTTAATTTGGCACGGCAGAGACGAAGAACGAATAGCTTGGGTTTACGATCGTGCCAACAAGCAGACTTTGATTTTTTTTTTAATTGCATAAACCTTTTAGTGAGAATGCCTGGAAGTTTTCTTTCTCCTTATGCAAATAAATTTGTTTAGCTGATCCCTTCATCCTCTAGAAATGTTCACGAGCTTTATCGGGTTTGCAACTTATTTTTCTCCAACGTGTACACAGCTGTCGCCTGTGTTTTCTGCGCTCATGCTCTTTGCCTGCTGCGTTTGTCAGTCTGCTATGCTCGTGCATTTGTGTCTGCGTTTGTCAGTCTGTTGTCTACGCTCATACACTTGTCTTCCTGCGTTTGTCAATCTGCTGTCTATTCTCACATTTGTGTCTGCGTTTGTCAGTCTGTTGTCTACGTTCATACACTTGTCTTCCTGCGTTTGTCAATCTGCTGTCTATTCTCACATTTGTGTCCGCGTTTGTCAGTCTGTTGTCTACGTTCATACACTTGTCTTCCTGCGTTTGTGATTATGTTGTGTCAGCTGATCGTTCACACGGACCAGACATCAGGTGCTCAGCAGGCGACACGCTAAACTGTTGCACCGCGTCCTTTGGGATGTCGATGCTGGTGAGATAATGTCGCTGACTCAGAGGGAGGCGGTTTGGGGTGTGGATGGGGGTAGGTTGACGGTTGGCATTTCACGTAGTATGACTAGCAGGGGATGGTGAGCTCAGCCAGCAGATGTTGGCCGGTCGGCTTCACCTCCTGGCTGCGTTGTCATGGGGATTGACTTTCTGTCACTCGGACTACGGGTCTGTCAGTCTCTCGGGTGATTTAACTTTGTCTCCTAGCGCAGTGAGAAAGAGTCCTTGGCTTCAGCTCACAGTTTTCGACGATCACCACGCACTCTTTGGGGGTAACTGCAGTAATTAACCGGTCAGGTTCTGTCCCTTCCCACCACAAAGCGTCAAGACACGTCTGTCAGAAATTGTATCGGGGCTTTGGGAGGGGGACAAAGGTCGTTGTTAACGGGTGTAAGAGGAAAGATCACTTGGTAACATGATAGGAAGAAAGGGTGACTGAGGTGGTCTTGGCCAGGTGAGATGAGGATGGGTATTTTTCCCGTTGTCGATGGAGCGGGAGAGGAGGGGGAAAAATGGTAAAGGTTCGAGTTTCTCCCACCCACCCTCACAAAGGTCGATAAAATCGCAGAAATCAGGAAAGTGAGAGAAGGTTGCCAGGTGCTGGTTGTCGAGGGGTCGACGTGGGCTAGGTACAAACGATTCGTCCCGCTATTCGATCCGAAAGATTACCGTCAGCCATTAAAGCTTTCTCGGGAAGTCACGTCCAACAAGAAAGTTTTTACCACGAGTGATCAAGGGCCTGGCGACCTTGCGGGGTGCTGGTGGCTGAGGACACGCAGGTAGTTGTATCCCGCAGTCACGAGACCTCGGCGAGGTATGCAGGGAATGCGCGTGGGCATGTGCGGTCACGAGCTTGGTCCTGGCCAGGAATCTGGGGAAGGGGGGAGGTTTGTTGTGTTTATGCATGCCTGCACATTGTTGAAATATCGTCTGTTATCGCGCCAGGTCGTTGTCCTTGGACGTACAAATCAATGGAGGTCAGATAGGGGTTAGCGTTAATCGACGACTGAGGTGGGATGAAAAAAAAAAACTTTCGTTCCCCACCCCCATTCATCCTGTCGCAGGTATGAAAGCCAGTTCTAAGGGATTTGTTAAAAACAAAAACAAAACAATTTACGTGTGCAAGTGCTGCAGCAGACGACTTTCTGTTTTTCAAGAGGAACTTGATTTATGATCTTTATCTGCTAGAAGTGATCTCGCTCTTATCACCTCTGACCTACTCTTAACTTTGTCGTCGGTAGACTGAGGACTGCTGAGCTCGGGAAAAAAAATCTGCTTAACATAAATTCGGATCATAAAACAGCCCCCACCCTCATCTGTTCACCGTTTCTCCCCAATACCCAGTAAAGCAGATGTACATTTGAAATGTCAGGTTTCATTAGAGCGCAAAGACACCATGCTGCGTCCAGGTTACATTTGTTGTCGAGGATATTAAATTTTATCTGGAGGTGTTGTGTACCCTGCGTCAGCCGTTACAAATCGATGGCTGCCCGATGTTGCAGGGTATTTTGGGTATTTCACTTTATCCCTCCTCGGCGCAGCATATGGCTACGATACTCCCTTTCCCTCTTTGTCACCTGGGGCAATCTACCTGACCATCCAGATTATGGTCGCAGTTCTTCTCCATTTAGTGGCATAACCGCCTTTATGCTTTATTTATTCTTTTTGGGGTGGAGAGAAGTGATATGGAGAACGGTTTCCACCTGTCCTTGACCCTATCACAGTTGCGTCACTGCATTTCTGAGAAACGCTTCGCCTCGCGCCTTCCACGCAACGCAGGTTCAAGGGTGATAACCATCGTCACGGGCATCGTGTCTGGTTATGGGTACACGGGTACAGCCCATGCGAGGCAGCGTTTCGCCAGAAGACCTTTTGACTAACACACTATCTTATCTTCAATCACCCAGGCTTCAGCAGGTCTTTTCATAATTGCTGCACCGTCAGCCTGCCGAATGTTGTTGTTGTTGTTGTTGTTGTTTTCCAGTGGGTTATTTTGAAGGCGATGGGTTTGTAGTAGGGTGGTGGGAACTTCTCCTTCAACAACCTGCTCCTTCATAGAGGAGTAGATGCATTTAGCTCTTTGGTTTCGACCTTTGACAGTACGCCCACCCTCACTCACAAAGACATGCAACACCAAACGATCCATTTCTCTACCCTTCAAATGGAAGTTGGACCAAACTGTGAAGGTATAAATCCTCGCGCTCTTTGGCGTCCAGTCGAGTACTTCTCTCATCCCTCACTCATCCACGTACGCACAAATGTTGATGCAGAGTAGTCCACTCTTCGGCGATCGCAGGAGCACCGCTACCATTCCGACCCCAACCGGAAGTAGAAATGCCGTGCACGGCGCATGCGCTGTCGTGTTCCTCTCGTCTGCTTCCTCGCAGCCCAACAAAGTGAGCACTAGCGATGTCGGCTATGTGAACGTGACCCTGATGGTTTTTAATACAGTTAGCGGGGGCAAAGGTCGTACAGCTCTGCTTGGTGGGGTGTGGGGAGATGCGGGGGGAACGTCTAGACTCTAGAGTCTAGACCATAATAGAGAGGGCTGCTTGCTGGGGTTCATTCTCGCTGCACATCATTTATTCCTATGCACCCCGAGGACGTCTGGTTCACACTGCAATTAAGTCATAGTCTTCTTTGAACCACTCTGGGTGGGTCACGGTGCCCGATTTACTCCCACTTCGTTGTGCTGCCTGGCTGGACGGAGTGGGGTGGGTGGATAGGTGAGGGTTCCGGTGGAGCAGGGGATCCGAACATTGCTAGAGGACTCCCAGCAGGTGGGGGTGGGGTGACAAGGGACGGGATGATCGTCTATTGACCACAGAGACGACAAGGATGTAAGGATTGTAAGCTGACGAACTATCGGCCCAAGACCCAGCTGCTGTGTCTGGCCATTTCCGTTAGCAGTCCCCGGATGATTTTTATCTCGACAAGAGCAATACTCCAGTTCCGCACAGCTGCTCGTGGGGGGAAAAGGGGGTTAAACTAATCTGAAGTCGAATGCTTTCATCCTCCCGTTCCACCACTACCATCTTAAGCAGACTGGCACACTCTCGGGTCATAAAGGTTGCACGCATGTTACCCGCGTTTGGGAGCCTCGCCTGGAACCCCGTTGTTTCCATTTGGCCGAGGACCGCGGGTCTCTTTAGAGCATAGACAAGCGAAAAACACTCTTTTTACCTGTATGTCCTAGCTCGTCTACGCTAGAACCTATTCTTCACCCACCTACTTCTGCTACGCACCGTCGGCCACTGATCCAAGTGTAATATTCTGTCGCAGCATGGGTCGGTGTTATTAAGCGCCATCTATCGGAAAGCCTCGAGTTTAGGCTCTGTGTATGTTGTGGGCGAGATGGTGTGGAAAGAAAATCGCACATCAGCTAGTGGTCAGGTAGCAAGCAGCTAAAGACATGAGAAATGTAATGTAAGTGGTGTTAGGTGTTATGGGGATTTTTTTTTTCGTCGTCCTTCTGTTCGTACTTCTCAGGCACAAAGAACAATAACTGCTTCTGCTGATAGGGCTTTCTGCCTAAATGTTAGCATGCTACCAACATGGCTGCCTGCCTGTAAGAAAGAAAAACGAAGGGATAACCTTTTGCTGGCTAGAAAGGACTATTTTTGCTAGAGCCCGTACAGAGACGGATACTCTTTGTTTACTATCACTAGTTTCATCTTCTTAAAGGTGACAGCATGGCTGAAGCTTTTCCTTGTCGAAGAGGGGGAAACATTTCAGCTGTCCTAATGCTTTTGCGGAAAACGTCAGGTTCAGAAATATCGAGCAGTTTAGTGTTTCCTTGTATCAGCATCGGTAGCTTGTCGACAGATTTTCTCTTTTTTTATTTGGGGGGGGGGGCACTTTGTTGGGGGGGGGGTATTTTTTATTTTAGCAGGAAAACAGGAAAAAGGGATACAAAAATATCCTTCTTGTTGTCGCTGCCTGGCAACGCGCAGGCATTCCCCCCTGCAATGGCAAGAATGTGTGTGCGCACGCGCATGACAAGCTGTCGTTTGGCGTCAGCAGCCTTTATAGATCATAAACGTCAACTTACTAAAGAGGACACGGTGTCCCTCACGTCGTTTTAGCCTAAACCCTCGTCAACTCCTGCTCGGGAGGGAAGCTGGGCATCGGGTTTGCATTCCAGGGACAACGGTCGCAGCTCCGTGTGGAGAACAGTGCCATTTTGGTGGCGATTAGCGTTTGCTCGAAATCAAGCCCCGGGGTCTTGGGGTCACAGCCTAGTCACAGACGGAGGAAATGTTAGAAGTCACATGCACGCGTGCGAGGGTACACACACACACTGCTGACACTTTTGGTCGTTTTGTTCTGGCTAAATGAGATGGTTGAAACTCTCTTCTGGCAGGCCGTGGGCAGCACCTCATTCGCAGTTTTCGGAAAGTCCAGAACTCGGTTGCTCCACTTGTTCTTCAAGCTGTCAAATGTAAACATGCCATACTACCACTCCTGCATGCTCCCCACAAGATCCCAATTAAAGCGAGATTTAACTGCAAGCTGTCAGCTGCCTGCATCGGAATCCTTGCTAGCTCATCCTTTTTTTTTTCTTTTTTTTTTTTCTAATCGCTAATCTGTCTACATTCCTTCTCGAAGCATCCGCTCCTTTACCGACTTTTGCATTCTATCTCTTCCAGCTACAAGGACAACATACCTTCTTATGCACTTTTAAACAAAAGAAACTCTGTCCTTTACCACATTCGTTATTTAAACATTTAAATGCCCAATTGAAAATTATTTCTTTAAAAATACTATCATTTTTAGCAGTTTTTAAAATGTTTTAATTCGTGTAAGGTACTAGATTTTCTTGCTCCATTCTCTTTTCTTGATTGAATGTCTTAAAGTATGAGTATGGTTTTTTTTTATGTATTATAGAGGGTCGTTGGTATTTGGGGATATCTATATTTTCTGCGTGTTTTTATTCTTTATTGGTTGGCTCTGGGAGTGCAGCCTACGTGGTTGTGATGCTGCGCGAGATAAATAAGGAAATATGTACTTCAAAACTTAGGAAAACATTCTTGTCTTTCCGCTGTCTCTGTTACAAAACAAATTCCAGTCTTTATCTCATCCCGAATTCTGAAATGGAAAGAATGTGTGAGGCAGTAAGAGTGCATATGTTTGTCGGTGTGGGCACCCGGATTTTTGTTGTTTTTTGTTTTTTTTTTTTTTTTTTTTTATCTGGGTATACCGTGGTGGTTGAGTGCGAAGCGAGGGTTGTTCGAGTCCTGTTTGGCACCTCCATGACATTTGCGTTCTGAGAGCCGGCGATCCTTGCAACTGGCGATCTTGTGCACACAAAGTCAGATTAGAGGGCTTGACGGCAGAGGTCGTAACATACCCGACACACCATCTTCTGATGTAGTAGGAAAGTCCTCCGCTCTACCTCACTATCCCTCGTGGCCTGCTTTTTATGATGTTTGGAGTCGAGAATTTGGAATATTATGGTCAGATATTTAACTATAGTTTATTGAAGAAAAATTTGTCATACCGCTCACTTTTTTCACACCCCTCCCCCAACCCAACTAAAAAACTCATAATGTAAGTTGTCGTCAGATGAGATGGGATTCCTATGAGAGAAATGAAAAATGAAAGGAGGTTGTCTGCAGGAGGTTTCTTTTCTTTATTTATTGAATTTTATTTTCTATTTTTTTATTTATTTTATTTATTTTGCTTCTTACCTTCCATTGCCTCCAAAATAAAGCTGTAAACGAATCGAGCCCAGGAATTAGAATTTTGTCTTCAGATCAGCAGGAAATTAGAGAAGTAAGGAAGTTGATAGTCTGGTGGCTCTTTTCCTACCTCACCCGTCTGCAACTTTTTTTTTTTTTTTCCATCCGTTGGAGATGGCCGTGGAGGACGTGCGGCGTCCCCGGGCCCCGAGTTACGCCGAGCAAACACACGATGTGGGTATCGGTCTCGCGCCGAACATGGCTGTCGGCTTTGTGCAAATTGTCGGCGGCTGCGGACACTCCAGGTCCACCGAGCGCCACTGCCTCGCCGGAGGCAAAGCTGGCCTTGGGATGCTCCGGGGAGGAGAGGAGAGAAAGCCTTGATGTGTGCGGGTTCCGCCGCCAGAGGATTATCTATCACAATGGGTTTTGGAGTGGCCGCGCAAAGCCTTGTTCATTGATTGCTGACGTGCACGACGACCGCTTGATAAGCTGACTGGCCGCTGTGACGTCAGTTCCAGGCCTTTGCGGCCCGCGTGCCGGAGGGTTCACGGTGTTGGTTCAAAGTTGAAGTTCAAGGACTGTGAGTTCAGAAGCGACATGAAAGAGGTTGTTTTTGTGGGTATTTTTTTTTTTTCTTTTTTTGCCTCATCACTTTCAAAATTCTTTGCCCCACCAACACTGCCCCCATACCCTAACCTTTTCTTTTCATCCCTCCCACAGTGAATAGGTTTGCTTCACCTACCCTCCAGTCACACATCAACTATGAGGGTGAAGTAGTCGTATTCTCTGTGGAGGAATAGAATTGGGAATGCTTATGGAATTGTGAAGCGTGGTAAACATGTGTAGATTTAAAGAAAAAATTGTCAGTAAGCATCGTAAAAATGTTTGATAACTGACGTGATTGTCAAGAAGAAATTTGGTCAATGGAACTCTTAGGAAGACGAACAGGACCCAGGGTCGTGTATTCCGTGTGAGGCGCCATCACTAGAATTCAACCTGTACAGGGCCCCACAACTTTTGACCAATCGGAGTTAATCATTCATTTAGATCTTTGCGTCACCGAGACACCGCTTATCATTGATTGTATTAAAATGTATATATTATGCATTTATAAGCGGTTTCGTATATTTATTTAAAAAAAACATAACTGTATTCTAACACTATTCATTGTGTGCATTATTTTATTTCTTATTAATATTTTCGTGCATTTGATTGGTCCTGTCGAGACTGGGGCTCTGTATGGGGTGAATTTTCCTTTTGGTGTCTCACCGTCTTGTTGCTTGTTCTTGTATCCCAGATCACCTGAGCATGGCGTAGGTCAGATCTCTATGTATATTTTGATACCTCTCTGGGCAGTCTGTATTGCTGGCCATCGTTAGACATGTTCCTTGTACAATGTCACGTGGGAAATATAATCTTATCTTAAATTCTTACCTTTATTCCTCCGTATTATTTAAATGTTACTATGTTGCCTATGTCGCCTCGCTGTGTGTGCTGTCAACTACACGTACCCTGGATCTCTCATTTCCAAATATCCTAGGTCACCTGTCTTGGTATCTTTGGTTATCTCTATCGTATTTCACCTATGTGTATGTATATCCTGTCTGTGTACCTTTGTCGGTTGTCTATGTGTAACCTAGGTCACCTGTATATCACGTGATTAGTTGACATGCTGCATGTTTTGTTTTTCTCGCAGTGTTCGAGAAGAAGGACCGCATCGTCCTCGTCATGGATTGCGCTCTCGGTGGGGAACTGTATGATTACCTCAACACCCGGCGCGTGCTGAAGGAGTCAGACGTGCGCCGCATCTTTCGCCAGATAGTGGCCGCCGTGCATTACATCCACCAGGTGAGTGCCCGCCTCACCCTGGCAACATCGTCGTGGCATTTTAACTTGTGTAACATGTGTGGCTGTGTATAAGGTAGTCAACCTGATTTCGCCACAATTTAGCTTTTTCACCTTTCTGACGACAGGTGTTTTGTTATCTGGTGAAACGACGGTCATTGTACCATCCTCGTTCTTGATTGACTGACTGACTGACCGTAGTTGTCCAGCCGGTGACCCTTTTACAACAAAAATCGTTGATGTTTAACAAAAGTTATAATTGTACATTTCATAGTTATTTTTATACATATTAGCAGATTGTGGAACCTTTTTCATGCCTTCGCAAAGAGGTGCTCACCTTTTTATGTAACCTGTTTCAGAATGGTATTGTTCATCGAGATCTGAAACTAGAAAACATCATCTTGGACAGCGAAGGCAACGTCAAGGTGAGCATTTTGTTGCATCCTCTGTCACTTGTACATGTCTGCCATCCCATGATACTTGTACATGTCTGTCATCCCATGATACTTGTACATGTCTGCCATCCACGTGATGATGATTTTATATTTCCCCTGCTATGGCCGGACTTAACTAGCAGAATCATCCCCATACAAAGAGCAGGCGCTATTCTTTGTTCATCTTTTATGCTGCACGTGTGACATCCGTGCCTGATGTGATGTTTGTGTGTGTGTTCCCTCCTGCCCACAGATCGCGGACTTCGGGCTGGCCAATTACTTCAGTCACAACGACATGCTGAAGACCTTCTGCGGCAGCCCTCTGTACGCCTCGCCGGAGATCGTCAACGGCAAACCTTACCACGGACCTGAGGTGAGGGCTGGGTGCGAGAATGAAAAGAGAAGCTTCTTTGCTCTCTTTCTCCCTCCCGCACATTCTCTCTCTCACACTTATTTTCTCTTTAGCTCTCTTTCTCTCTCCCTCTTTCATTTTGTCTAGCTGTCTCTAATCCTTTGCTTCCTCTCTCCTTATGCATGCACGTGTACCCGTATTTTATTATTGTGTTTTTGCTTTTTATTTACATTGCGCCTTATCCCACCTCTGAAAGCGGATTCGAAACCCGTTGACGCCCACGCATACACAAAAGTGCACAACAACACAAACATTAAGCAGGCACCGAATGCACCCTATGATCGTTCACACACTCACAGGGTAGAGGAAAGCACCCGGAGAAACTACAGGTGCCGCACATACACAGACGCAAGCGCACAAGTGAAAACAAAACTCGGGTGGCATGGAGCACTGCCAAACCACTCCTTCACCGGTCCGCTGGTCCTTGTCCTGTCACAGTGACTCACCCGCGATGCCAGGCAGGACTGTGTCATACATACGATATTTGTTTGCAGCCAGCGGATATTTATCAAGCTGCTTTCTCTCCCTCCTTCTCTCTCTCAGCCAGTGACCACCTCACTGGAGAACACCAAGTGGAGGGAGGATGAGGGGGATAAACCAGTCGGAATATGCACATTTAATTGGTGCAGAGCCCGCGGGCACAACTCCGGGCAGGTTTGTGTGTCCCAGTCGGCCAGCTTTTATTACTCTTTGTGCGAGAGTTAGCTGATGATAGCATCGAGCGGTAATTACCAATGTAACCTCCCGCTCTCTCTCTCTTTCATCTCGTCTGCACGCTTTGGGCCCGTTACGTGCAAGCTTCAGACGCTTCTCGAACCTTCTTTGCCTCCCCTGCTCCTCCCATTCCGTCTGTCCCCTCCCCGGGAGAGCTGCAGCTGCACGAATGTACACGTCAGCAGCTTGTGTCGGTCACATCCTCACATCCACAATCCATGCAACACGAAAGATATCCTGAACAAAGGAATGAGCAAGCGAAAATTGAGAAACAAAATTTAGATGGGCGTACACAAAAAAATGTGATAAGAGTCTAGCCGATCCTTTTAGCATAAATTATCTTAGTCACAGCGCTGAATTGGCTTCATAAATTAGGGCCAAAGTGCATGACAGTAGAGCCCTCGACATGGCCCGACGCTCAACTAGGTGGAGGAAAGAGTCGTGAACGGAGATGCGTTCGTCGTTCGTCATCCGGAGGCCACCGGCGCCCCTGCAGCACGCGCTGTTTTGTTTTTGTTTGGTTGGTTTTTTTTTGGTTTTTTTTTTTTGACTGGAAATGGTCGTGGCCAGACGGTCCTGCTTCCGTCCTGCGCGCGCAGCTACTGGGCACCATCCCCCATGTCGGTCCACAGTTCATCAGTTTCCCAAGCCCGGGCTTGGCGCGGATGACTGCACAGTGACGCCACTGCACGCGCTCGGGAATAGTTAAAGACCCACCTGAGTACAGCTGCTTTGTTTTTATTTGATTTTGACGGGCGTTTTGATTCGTTGATGGCAAGAGCTTATAAACCTGCCCGAGTGGAAGTATATTTTTAACGAGTTTAAATTCATGACAAAGACTTGAAGATGTCTGTGTGTCAAGAGGCTATATTAAAGTTTATTAGAGGAGCTGGGAAATATCTCACAGTGGACTAAATGCAATCATTCTGGAAAAGGAAAGGTTTTGTCATTTTGTGGGTTTTCAGAATTTCGCTGCTGATATGATGCCTTTTTGCAGACTCCTGTACCCTTTCCTTTATTTGGCAGGCGTGAAGGAGAAAACGCTTTTTGGGCTCTCGTGGCACTTTAAATTGGCATTAATATTTTTTTAAAACTCGTCCAAATGTCAGTAGTAATTTATGTGAGTCTCACCGATGTCATCCGTTGTTTTTGACTGGAATTTCATGTCACTTCAAATGCCGGAACGTGTGAAAAATGAACGGGCAGACAACACGGGCTGACGGATGGCTCGGAAGGGTGAGAGGAAGTGGGGAAGAGTTCGGAAAGATTTGTAAGACATTTCGTCATAGCAACCTGCACATACAGTGACTCAGGCACCGGGAATCTGTGATGGTGTCTCTCCATCTCCTGAAGACAGCTGGGCGCTGAAGTAGATGAAAAGCTGGGACCATTGTCCGCATCTGATTTTAATTTCAACAACTTCCTCCCAGACCGGTCTCTGCCCTTCTGGGTAGCACTTTAACCCCCCATTTCTGGCTTCTTTTCCTTGACTGTTTGTAACCTTCCGTTTGATGTCCCTGCGAGTGACGTAGGCCACATTTCCGGCAACTCTAGATCGTCCCCTTTTTCACAAAGGTCACTTCCGGTGCTAAGACCAGTATGTCGAGTTTGAAGGATTGGCTTTGTCCCTGAAGTGGCCATTTGTCAGTAATTATCTTTTCCTGTCGTTGTTCTCTCCCCTTGCCCATTTTACTTTGGTTGGCTCAAAGCATATAGTAGCCGCCATTGTCCTTAACATCGTTTCACCTAGAGTTGGAAAATGGTAGGTGGTTCGATATCCATGTGGTCAGACAGTTTTCACAAAAGACGGGTTGTGGCAGTGGTGGTGGTGGTGGTGGTGGTGGGGTGCAAAGGGAAGGTAAGTCTTGGTAACATGTGATTTAACAGCCTGGTGTCACCTGTTGTGAACTTACAGTTTATGATCAATCAGCAGTTGCAAACATTGGCGGAAAGAACTGATGTTTATCCTTGGACAATTTAAACGAACTTCTCCTCTTGTCTGGTTTGTGTCTGTAGTAATCACGAAAAGATTACGAGAGCTTGCTTAAGGTGCTTCGCTTGAGGCAAATTGAGTGTATCGGAAAGTAGTGTGGGGGAGGAGAGAGAGAGAAACAACTGGACTTCAGAGAGAGAGAAAACCCGATGTGTGTCCTGCCTCCGCTCCCTAACATATTAATTCACTTCGCCGGCTCTCTATTGGCACCCCGTCTTCCCGATTAACTCGTGTACCCTTTGACAAACTAGCTTTCGAGACGGGTACGTGTGCCTGTTTCAAACTTGAAACCGAAATTTTTATGATTGGGTGTCGCTGAAGAGGGTCTCCTTTTTTTATGATGAAATTCTAACAGGGCCATGAGCGCGGGTAGAGGCTGAAAAACAGCTCGTGCTTTGGCCCCTTGTTTGAATCTGTTTTTATTTGTTTGGAGGAGTTTGGGTTTTTGTGGGTTTTTTTTTAAGGAAAGTTTGACTGTGTCACACTCGCTGGCTGACTCCTCCTGCTCTCGTTTTCTTTCCTCCTGCACACCTGTTTCCCGCCTTTGGCTTGTTTCGTTGATCCCACAATCCACCTGCCATCTTCACCTTGTTGTGCCCAGCCCACCTACCTAGTCTTCTGCCTGACTGGTTCCCGCGGCACATGGGACAGGAAGGCAGCAGAAAGGGTCTTGGGGATGGGCAGGGATGGTGGAGCACCTGTGTTCTCTTTAGTGGATTCATTTGCTGTAAAGATCAAGGTTGACAGAGTGTCTGTGTCGGCTATGTTGTACACAGGTGTTTCTTCGTGTACATGTAAATGAAACATTCTGTGCTGTCTCTTTCTCGCTTTCCACCCTTATCTCTCACTCTCTCTCTCAGTCTGTGTGGGTGCATGTATTTAATTACGGGTATGTCTGTTAGGTACACATTTCACGACAAGTGTGTTATGTTAGCCACACACTCGAGGACGTGCTTGTGTGCTAATTAGCCGTACATTCCATGTCCGGTGGGCTAATTAGTTGTACATTCCATAACAGCTGTTCTTCGTACCTGCCCAGGTGAGCTTGTTAGCTACCTATTCCATGACGTGTGTTTGTTAGCTAGACACACTCGCGACAGACATGATGATTACAAATTCCATGGCAGGTGTGCATGTTAGCTACCCAGTCCGCCACAGGTGTGCATGTTAGCTACCCACTCCGCCACAGGTGTGCATCGAGCGTGCAGACACCTGTGTGTACTGGCAGTACAGACATAGGTGACATGTAGGTGCCACCTGCACAGTGGGTTGCTCTGAAGAGCTTGAATATACTTATGTTTGCAGTGTTCAGATAGCAATCATTGGCAGTACACTGCTCGCTACATCATGACCACTCACAGGACACGTGGCCTGGTGGATTTTCGCTCGGCTAGGAATTAGAAATGTAGGTTGGAGGGTGGGAGAAAATACCGCACCCCTTTGTTCTCCCAGCAGTATATTGTAGTACATTTAATTTTATGAAAAATGTTTTTAAAATAACAAAATGAAAGTGGATGTCGTCTTAATGAACACAATGAACCACTTGCATCTCATTCCCTTTACCTTTTACCTACTTTTTCTACCTACTGTATTCTTTGTTCGGGTGCGCATGTGTGGATATTTTGTTTCTGCGTAAGAAACGTGTTACTGTTGTTCAGGTACCCTTATAAACCCCAATGTGATGACATTCTTCTTCGTGTGCAGGTGGACATTTGGAGTCTGGGTGTCGTGCTGTATACTCTGGCCTATGGAGCCATGCCTTTCGAGAGTACTAACCCCAAAATTCTGCGAGAACAGATCTCCACTGGCGACTTCGCGGAACCGTCACAGCCGTGTGGTAAGTAACACGTGACCTTATCTGTGTTCCTCCCCCATTTATTTGTAATGTCAACACCATGAGGATTGAGTGTCCTGAATTCAGATCTCATCTCTCAATGTGGCATCTGTTTACAGGACTCGCCATCATATTTGGTCTTAGTTGCTGGCTCGGTGTGAACACCATTTCCCGCCTTCACCTCCTTTGCAAGTAGTTTTCACGGGAAAGATGGGGGGTGGGGAGAGGTTCCAGGATTCGCTTGAAAGGCAGTGAACTTGACACACAATGGTGCGGAACACGAATAAATACCGTATAGCTTTTAACCCATCCACGTTGGGACGAAAGTGGAACACCCTTCTTTCTCTTTTTCTCTGAGAGAGAGAGAGCGGTGCACAACACTTGAGTGTGTGCAGAGGTGCATGAAGATGACTTTTATTCTCACGGTAACTTGAGACGCCAACCCCACCACCACCACCACCACCACCACCACCACCACACACACCTTCATGGGTGGCTGGGGGTGTGTATAATACAGGGGAAGAGGGCCAACAGCATTCCGGCGATTTGCAACAGGACATGTCTGACAAAGTGAAAGTCGCGCTTCAAATCGAAACACGCGTGAACCGTCTGAACCTGTCCAGTCGCCAAGCTGCTCCCACCTGTCAGCTGGCTGCGACACAGTGTCATGACCTGCAGGTCGAAGATCAAAGGTCCTCTTCCGTGCACCTGTAGGTGCACCTTGGCAGCTGTGTGTGTGAGATAGAGGTGGGCGTACAGAGGATGTGTGTGAGGCAGAAAGAGAGCGTGGGAGAGATATACTTTTTTAATCAGGTATATATATATAATTGACAGAAAGAGACAGAGGGAACAACGACAAACTTGCACTCTTTTCTCGAAACCTTTATTGCGGATGGTATTTTCTACCCGGTCCCACCGTTCCCCACCAGGTATCGGCTTTTAATAGGTTGTCCTGTTGATGGCTGTGTACAGTTTCCGTTTTGCGGTGACGATATCTGGATCGTCCATCGCCGTTATCTTGTTATCGTCTTCGTGCTCTGAATAGACAAGGTGAAAGTCCTAAAAATGCTTGACCCTCCTCCCACCACCACCACCACTACAACCCTTTTCTTGCTTCTAGCGCGCTGTGTGTACTTGTGGAGGGGTGGCAAGGGAGGATGTGGTTTTGTCACAGTTGCTAACCCACATCAAAGTGCTGATACACGTTTCAAAAATGTATCATGTGATCCATATTAAAAAGGTTGAGCTTTGAGGGAAGATTTTGGTGGAGACCTTTTCGGTTTTTGTAGTCACGGCCTTTGATGCTCAGTATGACTAAGAGAGAGAGAGGCAACAGAGAGAAATTCTCATACGAACGAAGCAAATTGTATCAAAAGGGGGCATGCGCTGCACATACCAGTTTTTTATGTACATAATCCACTTATTCCTATTATCACACCTTTGCCTGTTTATGTACATACTATTCTTATGCATACTTGCTTATTTGCTGGGTGTATATGTTGAAGGTGCGGCTGGCCTCATTCGACACATGCTGACAGTTAACCCCGCCCGCCGAGCGACGCTGAAGGAAGTGCTCAACCACTGGTGGCTAAACATGGGTCACGACCTGACCCCTGACGGCCGCGTCTACGAACCTTCACCCCTGCTGGTGCGGCGCTCACATCGCCATCACAGTTCCTTCTCCTCCGACAGTGACCTGGAGCTGGACTCGCGCTCCCCGCCGCCCGGCCTCCGCCAGCGACCCGGAAGTCGAAGCAGCAAGAAGTCGGTGGAGACTTCCTTTGACGAAGACGAGGTGCTGTACGACATCGGGCGAGGGGCACCCCAGCCAGCGCCCTCCTCCCCCACGCCGGCCGAATCGGCTTCGACCTCGACTTCCGGTGACCTCGCGGAGGACGATGCCAGCCGGACGTCGGCAGGCGGGCAACCATGGCAACGGGCCATCGCTAGCGGAATAGAAGAGATTAAGGCGCGGGTCATCCAGAGTTTGGCAGCGGACGAGGCTCTGCGGCGGAACGTGGAGGTGGAAGGCAGGAATGGAAGAGGAGGAGTGGGGGAGGCAGTAGCTCCGGTGCAAGTGTCGGCGGAGAGTTTCGAGCACGAGAAGACCAGAGTCTTCCACTCGGACAAAAAGCCAAGGCGGGGCATCCTCAAGCGCGGTGGCAAGTTTTCTGGCGGCGACAGCGGCTGCTGCATCAACGAGACCAGCCCCAAGACGGCGGAGGAGGTGCTGCTGTCCCGTCGGTCCCTCCCGGCAGACCCGTCCGCGCTTCTGGCCTCCTCTCACCTTTACGCCAAAGATCTTACCTTCCTACCGCCCTCAGTTCCTGTCCCTGGCGACAGCCAGCTAGCCTCCTCAACTACCAGCGCCGCTGGCCTAGCTCTGCCGCAGGCGGACTCCCCCAACTGTCCGCCAGGGGTCGGTGCGGCCTGGCACACGTGTCCTGTTCACCGCCTCCACTCCCGCTACGCCGTCACCTCCGTCCCGCAGCCCCCGAGTCCGACCCCTAACACCGGAAAACAGGGGCTGTCGGGATTGGAGCCCCTCAGCAGCGCTCAGTGCACGTGCAGCTTTGACCCTGATCCTTCCAAGGTCGTGCGACGACGCAAGGGGATCTTGAAGACGACGGCGGCGACTGGAACAGGAGGGGCGAATCGAGGCTCGCTGATGGAGGACGCCCGAAAGCGCCTGAGCATCGGCAGCCTGAGCTCCAACTCGTCAGCCGACATCCTCGACCTGTCCTATGACAGCGGCGAAGGCGAGCAGTTCCTGCAGCAGCAGTACCATTACCACCACCAGCGGCCGCGCAGCCGCAACAGTCTGGTACTGGAGGCGGCAGCCAGCGACCTGCAGGCCGGAGATCGCTGCAGCTTCTCTCTGGAGGGAGAGTTCACAGCTCTCAGTCTCGACGGCCTGGCGTCGGGGCGCCACCTGGCGGACTGTGACAGACTTTTCGACAGCCATGAGGCCCACCAGGTGTGCCAGCAAGCTCTGGACATTTGCAACAGATGCTAAGTGAGCGGACATGTTGGTTTTTGGGGTGTTTTTTTTTTAAGGGTCGGAGAACGGTTTTCTGTTGAAAACTTAAGTACTCACCACTTTCTTCACTTTGAGTGGATGTGGTGGTGGAACGATCTCGAAAGATATGGTGGCATTATGAAACATTATGTTTACCTGGTGCTTGCAGTACGGCCTGGATGACGTGAGGGGAGGCTGATAAGGGACAAATGACAAAATACAACCACAGCAACTTATCTAGATATTGCAGATCAGCAGCTGATGATGATGATGAACCTTTACACACACACTTTAGGACCAGCTTAGTCACTGTACCTGTTAACGCTTCAGCTCACCTGTCCCACCTGGCGATGATGTGCTGCTGCCCTCGCATGCGGGCGTGCGACGCGACAGATATCCGATCCTTCAGTCTGCAGCCTGACAGCGAAACGTGTCGGACCGTCCAGACATCGAGCCCCACGCAGTCCTTTAGCTACAAAAACATTTCGCTCTGAATCACGGACCCGTGTTTCAGGAAAAACAAAACTGGTCGAGAAGAAAAAACAATAATATTTTGCCAAAAGACATTGTCACCCATCCGATGCCTCACCTCAGTGCTCACACGTTCTTCCGTCGCTTCTCGGTGAAAAGGTTGTGGAAAAATGAAACCCTCGTTCTGGGTTTTATGAACGTTCGGTTTAACTGTTCGTTAACGTGCTCACATCCTCTCTCCGTGTAACTTTTCGTGGTCTCTTGTTTGGAGATACGAAACAAACACTGATGCCTCGTTGGCTCCCCGTGGGTTGCATTTTGTAACGACTGGTTCTTAGACAACCTTGTGGACTAACTTGTTTGCTGTATTTTTTGTTTGTTTTGTTTGTAACCATCACTTCATCTAAACGCTTTATGTATGAATGTCAACTCGGTAAAAGTCTGATAAGAAACGACTTCCCACGTCCTTCTTCCAGCATATGCAATTTTGACATTGACATGTCCTGATAGGTTAAATCAGATTTTTAATTTTTTTTATGGGCTCCCCCACTTATTTATTTGGTGTCAGTTAGTCCATCACTTGCGCGCGCATGTTGTTGTCGTGTGAGAGAAAGAGAGGAAATGTCATACCCATGTATGCGTGTTCACTTCGTTCATGTATTGAGCCAAAGCCTGCTGATGGCTGTGTTGATGCCAGATTTGTGCATTTGTGAAATGTTGGCCAAAATGTCGATGCGAGGACAAGAGATGCACAACATTTGTCGACCACATCCAGTGTCCTGCCGCAGGGATGCTCCAACCCGTGGTTGAAGACAAATCTCAGTTTTACTGTATTTAGCCCGTGTTTTACCTAGCCTGATTGTTGTGAAGGTGCTGTCCTCCCACACTTCTTGCTATTTTACACCATACCGTAGTCTACACATTCAGTTTACACGTGTTCTTCCGTCATGTCTTTTACACTGTGACATAGTTCAGTGACATCGTGTATCAGTGTTCTTCCGGTCACGTGTTTCAAGCGAGCCTGCGAAATCCTTTCCTTCAGAAAGGTTTGCGTGTTTTTGCTCTGTAATAAAATTTCGTCCAGACGATCTCATGGCAAAAGTATTTTATACAGGTTTTTTTTATTCCTCCTTACTCTTGTCACAGAAAGGCTGATCTTCGAAAGGCCTATGATTGCCTGCAGAAGACGTGGTTAATCAGCCGTCGTGACCCAGGCATTTATAACCGAACTGGGTTTTATTGAGAGAAAAAAAAGAGGTTTGTAATGCTAGCATCTGCGTGAACTGTACTTTGCCGTTACACATGCAAATTCTTTAAATATACGCTGACACATTTTGCTCCCTCCTACCAGAACTACATGGTCCTTCTCCAGTCGCCATATTTATGCTGCTGCTGAAAAGCTGAAAGTAGACTCTTGCGACTAGAGACCCCCAGGTTGTCTGATCTTACCTTCACCCTCTCCCCTCTACCCCTGGTGTATGTTCGTCGTGCATGCTGGAGAGGAGGAGGGAGGGCGAGAGTGCCCTGTGGGTTCAACTCGAGTAAAATTAGTTTGTTTGCTACGCCTGCTTTTTGTCAGGTTTGCTTGGTGACTGTTTTGTCTATTTGTGTGTGTGGAAGCAGTAGAAAAGATGAATTTTGCCGGTAGATTTCAGTGTGGTGTTCAGTTCTATTTTCGCATGTGCTTTATTTGATGTGTAATAACCTGTCCGCTGCGTGTGAGAAAGCAGTGTTCACTCGCCATTGTGCAAATATCGTCCAATGTACGATTTCAAGAAAATATTTGAAAAAGAACTATGTTTGTTTTTTGTGTGTGTATGAGATAGTGTATGTGTTGAAATTCATTCAGTGGAGTCATTATCGACTCATTCTCGTGAGCTGACAACTTTTAAGCAAAACCTCTCTCTCAGAGACAGCAGAACAGATTAATGGCCGAAGAGCAAATATTTCCAAACTGAAAACAGCAAGTCATCTCCGCGGTCCTCAGACCAGCAGGAAGTTAACGCCCTTTCAAAAGCTCCACACAGGAATGCGGTAAACGACTCACTATCACCGACAGCAATCTCTGTTTACATTTACTACGGGTAGTCTACGGTAAACCAAGTATATGGGACTGAACTAAATTCACTCTTCCTGTGTCATAAGCTAATTTTAACACAAGAGCACGAGCACTTGGGACGTTTCCCTTGTAACGAGAGCCGATGTCTGGGTATGGTAGGTTTTCTGGGTTAATAAATGGCTGATCATGAATTGTCGGATGTTTGCTGAGTGCGAATGCTGTACCCAGCCGGTCATTCATGCCCACACCCGCTCTGGTTACAACTAAAAATCCTTTGTGACATTTTGGAAAATAAGGTTTTGGTCTCTAGTTTTGAGAATTGCTGTGCTTGAAGAGAACGAAACGGTTTTGGGACTTTGTATCTCTTAGTCAACTAAACCCACTCATATGAATATATTTTTGGGGCTCGTGTTGGCCTTTAAGAAAGGGACAGAATGTTCGACCCTATGCACACCATCAAAAACTCGGACATTTGCCATCTCATTAGCTACTAAGTATGCGACTCCTTTCGGTCCTGCTTGTCCCGGAGATGGCGGTAAGATATAAAAAAAAATTGTCATATAACAGGTACATCAATATCCAGATGGATGTATGTCGATTGGCTACCGGTATTATTATTCATAAAGTGGTGGATAATTTAATAATCATGGTTATAGCCTCGGCAAGGTAAGGACTTGGCGAGGTTTATTATCTCTAAAACAAGGGCATTAACCATCAAATTATGGCTGATCCACAATAGCGAGGAGGTATTTACCTGTAATCGCGTGGAGAATGAAACCTCGCCACCTAACCTCTAAAGTAATTCGGACACGCTCTCTTGTCGACTGATCGATGACCTCCGACCTCACATCGCATACATTCAGACCTGTTCAAATTGACGTCACTGGTCTCTTCGCCGTTGTGAAGAAAACTGAAAAAGGTTGCGCCCCCTTCTCAATCTTAATCAAACAGGCTTAGTAAACAAACAGCCTGTTGAAAGTGTTCTTTCTCTGTTCTTCTGTCCTTCTATCCTCAATGTCTCCACACACAGAGAGAGAGACTTGCCAATGACGATGATGATGAAATTTTGTAAGTCGGAGCAGAGAGGGAAAGAGACTTGCAAATGATGATGAACGAGAAGTCTGTAAAGATATTAAAATCGACTTATTGCACACACATACACAGGAAAAAGGACTAGTTGATATTTACTGTTTCCTCAAATAAGAATGTTGTCATATGACTGGGGTTGCTTACCTGGCGTCCTGTTTGTAGAATTATTTTTCATACCCTGAATGAAGACCATAATAATAATAAAAAAAAATACGACAATGTGTCACACATGTTTTGCCCAACTGGACCATAGCGAGACCCACATTTTTTTTCACAACGAATAACAAGAAAAGTTCAGGTAATCAAAACATCAAACATAACAAGAAAGTGAATAAAAATAAATGAATTTGTGTTTGTAAAGATTTCAATATTTCATATACCCGTTATTTCTGCGAGGGTAAGCTCTATTCACATACCCGAACCCTAAACCAAACCTTTCATTGGACATTAACTGTAACACTGACCCGGACCCTAACATTAATGACTACTGCGTGTGCGATAACGAAAGCCGAATCCGTTAGCATCGCCCCTGGACTCGTAAACTCGAACCCGAGTGGAACAAACAGCGGTTAAGTTTCGAATTTTACGTGGTTATACAAGGCTGGCTTTTAACCTGAAACTTCTCCAAGATCACGATATGCGGCCTGTTTACAGCTAACATAAGACCAATCACCCATCCATCATCCACTCTGTCATCGTCCTTCTCGCTTTCCTTGTTCAGCCAGTGGCGTTCCGAGGTATTGCGGGCCACCCGGGAGCAAACGACGCAAAATGCCTGAACTCATCCGTTCTCTGTCGGTTACCCTGCAGCCCCCAACCCTATCCCACCCCTTCAGTAAGCCCTTGCTGTTCACTAGTTTCAGTTCCTACCTGTTGGCATCAATAATGAGTTCGGCACCTAAGAGGTCAAGCAACAACCACCACAACATTATTCGTCAACAGCTCTTGACACAGAAAAGGTAAAGGTCGTCCCCTTTAGGGGCTGGGGGATGAGGTGGGTGGGTTCTTTTTTTTAGATCGTTGTGGGGTGTTAGAGACTTCACTTTCCTCGGATTAATCTTTATGTGAGTGCGGTATCCATCTCCTCTCCCTCGCTGCATCACTTCCCCCTCTTAGCTGTGTAGTCAGGTACAAGGTACTCATTTCTGACAGCTGGGTGGACTGGGGGAAAGCTTGCTGCGCCACACGGGTATCGAAAGATGCGCTTCTCAGAAATGGTTAATTATGACACACCTGATGATGCAGAGGTAAAGACTACAAGGGAAGTAAACAACGACTAATCATCTTTTTAAAGAAACCTCAACCCTTTCTTTGCGCATTGCTTGAGCGGCCATCTTGCTGCCCTGAGCCCCAGACTCAAACGACCGTTGCACAGGTTTGCTAGCAACTGATCAATCATCAGTCAGATTTGAAATAAAAGGACTGGATGAAGTAACAGGCCGCAACTTACAAATAAAAGAGAAAATCTGCTCCAAACTGGGTTAACACTTCGTCAAGAGGTTCTCAGGTAAGACAACTAGCAATGTAATTTTACTCCTTTTTTTTTTTTTTTTTAATCCTGATTCGTCCTGTTAGATGAAAACTGTTTATAAAGGCTATAGAAAGTGGTCATAAAGGCTTGTGCAGTGCGTTTTGTCAAGGGCGAGATAATATTCCCCTGTAAAAGACTGCTCCGGAAGCTATACACTCGAATTTAGTTCGCACGAGCGCACGTCTCCCTCCCACTTCTATACACACACACACACAAACAAGTGTGAATAAACTCGAACACAAACACAAACACCTAAGCAGAAAAAAGGACAGAGAGAGACGCTTATTTAACTATACTTTTTTAAAATTCAAGGTACACTGCTTTGTCTGATACAGCTCACTGACCCGACTTGACCCTAGCTGTGACGTCAGCTGGAGAGGGTCTTGTCACCTCGGGTCCCTTAAAGAGGTTTTTGACAGCTTGATTTTCGTGCTTCGTTCCACATGAGTTCGTGTGACTGTCAAGTGTACAAGTGGGTCAGACGGTGCTGGCCAGGTGTGACGAAGAATTTATACCAGAGAGAGAATTTTTACCCACCTGTGTCATGGAAGTCTTGTAATTCCCATCCCCCACCGTCATACTCTCCCCCTACCCCATCGTAACACATGTGACAGGGTGGTAGGACCTATCTGAAGCCTACCCTCACTGTAGTGGGGTGGTAGCTGTTGTTGTTGTTGTCGTCTATGAACAAATACCCGATGAAATACTAGCATGATGCAAGTCTGGCTGCTTGAAGCTATAAACCGTTGGTCAGGAAAGAGTGAAGGACGGCTTTAGGAGGATTACATTATGTGCCTTGAGAGTGTCCTCAGGTTATCCCATTATTCATTGCCTTATTTGGATGTGACGACTGCTGAGGCTGCGAGATGTTTGATGACTGCACTGGCAGGTTTATTACCAGCGTATTCATAAGTCGGTCACAACGGTCTTCTTTCTTTATTCATTCCTGTGTGCGAAAAAGTGTGTGTGTATGCGTTCGTTCATGTGTGTTTTAATTGTTTAAGAGAGAGAATGGATCTGAACAGAGCGGCGCCTGTTGTCCCAGCATCTTGTGTGTTTTTATTTGTTCCCAGATGTCTAGTAAGAAGTTTTATATTACTCTTCCTCGCTTTTTCTCTCCTCCCGTTCTCCAATTCAAATTTGTTAGCAAACGAACAATGATCAGCGATAGTTCATTAAACGATCCGTAAATTATGCCATCAAAGTTTTCTACCTTGTGCAGGTAGCAAAGATATAGACGACTCTCACCTGCACGAGGAGGCTCTCGCGAGTAAATGAAAGTGCAGGGGTTAATCGGGTATACCTATTCATCCTCTCCCTTCTCTCTCTTTTTCTTAAAAAAAATTAAGTATGTTGACTCTGGATAACTGACTATAGAATGTTGTCTGTATTTACTATGGTTGAATGTTCTGTTCTATTGTATAACCTGTAAGTATCGCCGGTGGCCTCGTAATGAATATTCAATTTTCTTTCTGTCTTATCTGTCTCCCTGTCTCACTAATTGCTTCTCTATCTCTCTTCCTGTCTCTGTCTTCTTCGCTCCATTTCTCTGCGACCAGCAGTCAGTCTGTCTGGCTGGCTATCTCTCAGTCTCTAATTGCCTATCACATATACATAAAAGAGCCTCGAGACACCGATGCACTCATGTCTGAACGAAAACGCTTCAGGGAGGAAATAAGTTGATGCAGTTATTAACTGGTTGGCTGATGGATGGACCACAAGCCCCAGAGGTTGAGAGCAGCCAGCCAGCCAGCCAGCACCTGCGCCAGCCGACGACAAACACCTTGCATAACAACAGACGGCGTGTTTTCGTGACCCGGAATCTACAAAGCTCTTGGCACTCGCTCAATCATCCTGGTTCCTTGACTGACAGCTCGGCGGCGCTGTGTTCAAGCCAAGTAATACCTACACCTTGGTCCCGTGAACCCCACAGCCCTGTGCTTCGCGGAGTCCTATGAAACCGCCACCTACTGGCGTTTCCTGGCATGATAGACGAGTAAATCAAATTTCATTAGGGATGGGTGTGGGAGGCTGGGAGGGAGTTGTGGGATGTCACGTGACATGTTTTCTTGTTGGGGACAGTCTTTATCAACACCTACACATCACTGCAGACGTCTGTCACGTGGACAGTTAGAATGTGGCTGAAAATAGATTATCCAGTAACACGGTTTTGAATTATGTGCAGGGATGATAGCGGACTCTTTTACCTGACAGAACGAATACAGGTGCAATTTTATTTTAACTGAAGAACGAGTCTCCAATTACTCTTAAAATGATATATGCAGTGTATTTGTTTGCTTGGTTTAAGAAGATAAATTTGAGCCAAAAAGAAATGCGCCGAAGAGATTAGTGAACCGATCAAATTATGTTTAGCTAGGTTTTCTTATCAAGTGACCGATATCACGCAGTTTAAAAAACTTAACTTTCCCCTTTCCCCTCTCCCTATCCCTTCCAGGAGGTGTGATTTATTTTTACAGAAAGCTGCCCTCGACCATGAAGTGTACATAACGGTCAGCAACAACCCTGACCGAGAGATGACGTCACGAAAATTCAGTTCGGTCCTGCCATCGATCACCGCGCGTCATCTGACACCACCAAATGACCATCGTTGCCGTCCTCTCCTTTGTCGTCATATGAGGAATCGGACTCAAGATGAGCCAATCATTCATTTCGGACCTCCCGTTGGCCCACTTGTGTAACGTAAACTCCGACGACAATCTCATGCTAGCGTTTGACGTCACGACTGACGTCAGGCTGTCGTGTCCATCCTTAACTGTCACTGACGCTGACGTGAAGAGGCCCTCTGACCTCGGACATGTATAGGTGGACTGCTGTCTGTCTGCCGAGACCAACGCTTAGCCTCTTGCGAAGTTCTCCACTGTTAGTCTCGGCGAGCCTTAACAATGAATGTGACTAAACCGGAAGCTTTGTACACACCTGCCTCGTTTTAGTAGTTAACTGTAAACAAATCGTCTGCCAGCAGTCCAGTACTACAAGTACCGATCCCATCATTTTGGGGTCACGGGGTCTATGGTAGGTGAAGTGTGGAAAGACCATCTAGTTCGCGGAATTCTGTGAGCACGAGAAAAGAGTTCAGTCCCTTTGCTCCCCCACCCTCCCGTGCTATTTTCTGTCATGATCATGGCTGAGAGGGCCTGGTGGCGATGTTTGCTGTGCAATTAACTGCACAAATGCCCGCCAGAAAGAAACCTGCCAAGGACTATTATTTTTCAAATTTACATCTGACGAGAAAAGATAATATTTTATTTAACGATTTAAAAATCAGTATTTCAATTTAATCGATGTATGCAAACGTGCCCACAAACGTGGATGAGATGACAAGATGAAAAATCTGAAGATGCTACTGAAAATAGCAAAGCAGTTAAAATGTACAATAGGCGACATTGTTGATGGCTTGAATATTTCAGTGTCAAACGTTTTATAGGAATTAAAAGATTAAAATGTTGTCGTTATTATTCTTGAATCTTGATCAGACTAGGAATTGGGGATGTATCTGTCAGCACTTCACATCAGTGGTCGGGAGGGGGATTGGTATTTGATGATATCAACTAAACGAGCTGACACATGCTAGAATGTTATAATAGGATAATAAAGAAAGCAAATATATTTTCCACCTTTTCCTTTGTGCATCTTCCTGTTTTTTTTGTTTTTGTTTTTTTCCCTTTTGAACATAAAAATTTCTATAGTCACATTTTAGACCCACATCATGGACACGTTTTGCTAATTTTTTTATTTAATCTTCTATGCTTCATGAATATTACAGGACAACAGCAGTGAAATGAATGCAGTTTGTGGTCATGCATTTTTAGGTCTGCTATAGAACAGGAATTGTGATTTAATAATCCTGTTGGGATAGTTCCGAGCTCCCCAGCTGGTTTAAGTGAATGATTATCATTATTTGAGATGCGGAATTTGGGTTCGGAATAGCCGGTGTCTAGACTTAATAGGAAAAATTACCAAGGTGCTTTCTGTTGGGGGCTACCATCTGGGTAGAAAAGAAAGAAAAAGGTTGGTTACTTTGCATTTTGCAAACATTTGCCCGCAGACCAGTGGATACAAAAACTTTCATGTCTTCCTCACGTCCCCACGCCGAGTGGATGTCCACCTACCATTTACATGACATCAGAGTTTGCCAACAGACCAGTGGATACCAAACTGTCATGTCTTCGTGACATAAAGGTTACAAGCTCGACGGGAATTGCCAGCGGTGCTGAAAAACTCCGCTCTTTCAAACCGCCTCCAGCAATGAATGATGGGAACATACTTGCCTAGTCAGATCGTATCTACCCTTATGTTTTCTGTATTGATGTCTTTGTTCCCCGCCGGGGCTTTTTACCAAGCCGTGAGAAAAAAGTCCAACGACAAACGCTGACGTCAGCGAGTGCCCTTTGATCTCTTACTGTGACGTCACGCATGAAGGCAAATGGCACGTCATGTGATTGGCTGTCCTGACACGAGTGTCAGAGGGTTTGCATTGGACTCAATCTGTTAATTGTTTTGTAAAAATAAAAAGATGTGGATTGGAGTTTGATTTTTTGTTGTTGCAAGTTCTATATCTCATTTGATGAGATGTGGGATATAAATCTCATATTACTGTACAGGAATAGGTCAACATAATATTCTATATATATGCTTATTGTATACACGCATACATTCAGGTATGTGAAGAAATGAATAACTTTCAAAATGACAAATCATAAACATTTAACCTCCCAGCTTACTTATATTCTGATCACGTGTCGGAAAGTTTATTAGCTATCTGACGACGAAATAGTCACGAGCTGCAGGCCTGGGAAACAGGCTCACCATGAGCTGAATACAGATTGGTCTCACTCTCCGGAGCATGCCTCCCTTCCCACCAGCTTTCTCCATTCCACGCACGAGGAACAGCGGAGGGGCAGGCAGGTGACTGGCGATGGTGGGGGACCGGGGTCCTCACGCACCATGCCGCCCTCGGGGGAAAAACCCAGCAGTTGCATGCAAGGCCACCAAGGTATAGCGGGCAAAAGATAAGCTGTGATTAAGAAGTGGTGTACATAATGTGCCCAGGGGACCACCAAGACTCGAGTGGTGTCGTGCTGTGAGGAGGATCCCGACAAAGTCAACTACAGTTAGAAATGTGACGCCCAGCCCGTCCAGTTCCTGAAAGTAAAGTTTCAGTTGTGTCGACGGTCACAATTAATTCTCGCGAAAGGAAGGTGGGACTCAGAATTGGGTGGGCCTAGCGGGTGGAGAGAGAAGAATTTTGTCTTTTGTCTGTATTTTATTCGTTCATCTTTTTAAATGTCAAAGATGAATATTCATGCATGTAGGCGTGCACGTGTGCGTACATAACCTATAGTACAATGAACAAGCATCATACACAAACGGACACAACAAGAACAACACTCAGCATATAAATACGCTCATACAAACACACAAAATGATAAATACAACACCACAAAACATGGACTTATATACATATAAACACACGTTTCATGAGAAAACAACAGCATGTTGTGCACACAAGCTCACGTGCGTTTTTTCAGATAAAGGTAAACACGGTTGTGTAGCTACCTGCAGCCATGGACTCACACAAAAAAACTATCTTTTTTTTTTTTATATGCGCGGCTCTTACGCAAAAGCACAGATACTGTGAGTCTGTAATATTGTACTCAAACATGTCGACCATCGATAAGAAATCGACTGCCTGTTGTAGCCCGGCAAACGAGGTATTTTCTTTACTTGGACTTGGCCTGGATCTTCCATAAGACACTGTGCAAAAAAAAAAAAAAGGGGGGTGGGGGGTGGGGGGAAGGAAGGATATGTGCAGAAAGCAAGTTCAAGCATTCGTCTACCTTGGTCTTAATCTACCCTTACACTAACAGTCACCCCAAATCAGGATCCCCGTTACCTGGGCTTATAGCTCTGATGTATGGCCTCACCGAACTGCCGGCCAACCATAGTACAGATCTTTATTTGAACTTTAACCGTTTTCACCTCTGAACTAATACCTCGCAGCAGGTTATCAAGACACACTTCTCCCGACCCTTATCTTTTTAAAACTTTATTTAAGTCATTGCGGAAGTGTTCTGCTTCGATTTAAGCGTTTACTTAGCAAACAAACAGAAAATTAGTAATATTATTGGGAGAGAAAAATTCTTTTCATGACGTTCCACTTACCAGCTAACTAGTAAATAATATTTCTAGGAAACCAGCAAGCCTCAGAAATAAACTGTCACAGCTGATTTGCTTAACAGGATGTTGTGAATGCGCCAAGAAACCAACCAATGGACCGACCGCACAAACAATACTAATCAAAACTTTGGGTGTGTGTGTGTAAGGTCTCGGGAGATAATCTTGATCACCTTTTTAAATGAAGTGCACAGCCCTTGACAGATTATCTGACCCCGAGGTCGTGCTCTTGGTATGGGAGGTGAAGTAAGTGGGTGGGGGAGATGAGAGGTAGTACCCGCTCCATTTGTCTCCCAGCCAGACTTCTCGGCTTCGCATGCTCTCTCGGGATAAAGGTTTAGGATCAGTTTGCATTCGACTCCGAAATAAGGACAGCAAATGTAGCCATAGCGTAAGCAACAGTCGTGTTGTTTGGTTTTACTAAGGGAGATTACCCCAGCAACAAGGGGGACACGCACATGCACACACTCACGCACGGAAAGTAAACAGTCTGGCAGGTCAACGGGTAAACGATCTGACAGCGATCCCCTGATGTCATAGAATGTAAACATTTTAAACTGCATTTACAAGGACTCAGGAGATTTCTCTCCCCCCTCCTACTTCCTTTTCCGCCAAGGGCAGACAAATCCAACACTCAGACTCAGACATACAATAGTTGAGAGAAAGCGAGTTGTCGGCTCACCCACCCGAATTCTCTTTACATCTGTAAGAGGGTGCGGGTAACCTAGAGTAAAAACACTGACTTGTAACCACGACAAAAGCTCTGGTCCTAGGTTCAGACCCCGTCTCGGGGCATCAACGGTATCACTGTCTTGCGGCACAAGGGTTCGCGGGGCATGGATACCCATTTCTTAACTACTCTATACCCTATAGTGCAAGCGCATCATGGGTAAAAGTAATTTCCTATCAAATAAACAACAAAGCACAGTTTATTCTATCGCTTTCCAAGAAAGATCTGAAAGGCCGTGAGAGTGTGGGTCCTCCTTCAGACCACTGTGGGTCCTTGTTCAGATGGCTGTGGGTCCAACACTTCCGTTTTGAAGTTTGAATCCGTTTAATTAATTAACGGCCGAGGGCTCAAAACACATGCAAAATAAGAAGGCGGAAGAGTAAAGAAAATGACTGAATAAATACATTTTTATTTTGCTATCAGGAACGTTTTATTTACGGACATGCCATACCTGTTCGTCATTGCTACCAGGGAAGAAAGATAAACACATAATGAACTGCATGTTCTGTTCATTTTCATGTTAGCCGCGCAATAAACTTGTAGGAATGTTTGCGATGTAGACGAGGGTTGGGTGAGGTGGGATGCTGTAGTAGATAGCTCACACGCGGATGTATCAAATCGGGGGTTGGGTGGCTGTGGTAGGATTTTTATGTCTGGATTAAAATAAACATTCATAAGACATCTATCTATCTATCTATTCCTCTTCGTGCATCAGGTTGCACATAAGGCCTCAACCAGAGTCCGCCACCGATGTCGATCGGCTGAAACCCGCTCTAGGTGACCCCATGTCCAGCCCTTTCCCTTCATCTCCCTTTCCACTGTTCTTCTCCAAGTTTCCTTTGGGCGGCCTCGTTTTCTTCGGCCGTCTGGAGTCCATCGTAGGGCGACTCTGGAAAGGTCTGCTGTCTGCTGGCGGAGCACATGTCCAATCCATCGCCAACGCCTTCGTTGAACCTGCGTGGTGATGGACTCGGTTTTCAGTTCTTCGGTGGAGTTCTTCGTTGGTGATGGTGTTTGGCCAAAAGATGTTAAGTATGCGCCTGAGGCATCTGTTTTGGAAGACGTCAAGCTTGTTACTGATGGTTTTGGTCATCTTCCAAGATTCTGATCCGTAAAGGAGGGTGCTGATCACATTTGACTTGAAGATTCTCAGCTTGATCTTCTGGCTGATGTTTTTTGCCTTCCATGTGCTCCTGAGTGAGGAGAAGGCCTGGCTGGCTTTCGCCAGTCGGGCTCGAATCTCCACCTCCGCATCCCCGGTGTCTGACATTTTGGACCCAAGATAGGAGAAACTGTCAACTTCCTCAATCTATTCATAAGACATGCTTCCTTTTTTTTAAGAACAATATACTCTGCACTCCAAGGTAGAAACCACGTCATGGTTTGTTTGTTGTTTTATGAAATATGTTGATAAGACCGACGAGAGCACTACGTGTGAGCTATTTATAGACATGTATGACATGTCTTTGTGTGTGAATGAGAGAAGGACAATTGTATTTGTTTCCATCCTCATGGCTATACATACATGTATATACGATAAAGTGTGTGTGTGTATATATATATAATATAAAAGCAACATGCTGAAGATAGAATCTATTATATAACCACTTTTATTTCCACTACCATGTCCCACACACAAAGGGAGAAAATCCCGTTCACCTCACGCTTCTCACCTGTCACGAACAGACCCTGCGGGGTGCGTGTCTAATTTAGAGGTGACGGCAAAGGTGCTAAACTTAGCCTTTACCTGGGGGATGGCGGATAACCAACGGTAGCGGATCAAAATTCCTTGACTATGATTAATTAGTGGAGCTGCTGGGAGCCTGTATGAGGCAGTGTAGTTTGTTTTCGATATGAGCACCTTGGCATGCTGCAGCTTGCATCACATTCCGGGAGACCTCGAAATGTCAAGCCCTAATTTTTTGTACACCAGTGAAAGGTGCTGTGGGGCACAAGGTAATTAAACAGGCTTAAAGCATTGTCACAGTCATGTTTTAAAGGTTTAAAATAAAACGCCCAAGAGAGAGGAAGTTTGTAAACTAAAGACATTAATACTTAGTTTTGGTAGGGGGTCAAACAACATATGCATCGGACTCAAGGGCTGCAGTATGGTGTTCCTCCAGCTTTCATTTCTCATCCTTTATCACCCATAAAAATTAAGTTACTATCAGCAAACCTTTCTTTTCCGTGGGTTGGGGGTGTGGGACACGGTGCGATGGAGAAGGAATTAAATATAAGGTGAAATGTGAATCCTCGTTGTGTGTACTCTAATAAGTAGTGAAGAAACTTCACGTTGACGTGAAAGATTAAATCTCCAATGTCTACATGTCATGTAATGATATATTTTCCGCTATTTTCGTGTGTATCACCTGTATAGTAATATCGTCTTTTTCGTCGTCACGAGAAATGAGTAAGGCGAGATTTTTTTTTTTTATTCGCCTTCAGCGTTTTTCGTAGTTTTCAGAAAATGAGTCTATGAAAAGTGGTTCATGGAGAAGAAGGGAGGAAGCGAACAACTCATCTGCTGACGTCAACCATCCACCTCACTTCCGGCAGAATTTCCGTCCCTGCTTGGGCGAGCAGGTGAGAAGTCACAGGCTTTTCCGCCGTTTAACCTTTGTCGGAGGTGCTTGCATGATGATTGTCTATCCAGGTTGACGTAGACACCGCTCACCGAAGATAACCCTCTGCACGAGGATTTTAATTTTAGCCCAGGGGAACATGGGAACATTACTTATGATGGACCAATGACGCGATGGCAGTGGTAGGTAGGGCACAAAAAAAAAAAAAAACTTGCAAACTGAAAAGTCGTTCTGAAGATATTCGACACTAACATTTTAGAAAATACTAGTTATATTCGGCATTCTGACTTTCATATTGTTATTTATTCTTGTAAATTTTTGAAGAATTTTACCTTTCACTTTCTAATTCCTGTTTCTGCATATTACTCTGCAAAATTACAATTAAAAAAATTAGTCAGCAGGCTACCTTTAGTTTGCTTCTCATTCCAGATTACAAGAAGACAATAAGATCTTACGGTTTCTAGCATTGAAGTGAAACTGATGTGTTTCTGTGTATTCGTGCTTATTTCTTGAAAGATGTGGAAACTAGGAATTTGGCCATCGCCAATTAGTCACCTGCTGTCGCTAAAAGCGATCACTGGAAATAAATGAGTTATTAATAAAGGGAATTTATAAAGCGTTTTCCCCACCATCAAAGGCTATAGCTGCAAGAGCTTTACAAATAAAAACATTTGAACTCACAGACATAATAATAGTTATGGTATCAAAACAAAGAATTCATTGTGTTCTCGTGTTGAGAAAAAGGTGGATTCTATCAGCATAGGTGCAGTCACTACAGCTCAGTGCTTCTACCAAAATATCCAGTTGTAGCATTCTCTTTGAGTGTTGACTTGTGGCTGTGATTTGTGTCAAAAGTAATGGTGGTAGTGGTAACGACAGCGACAACACATATAGCTATATATTTTTGCCCATACATGACTGCCACGGAGTTGACATCAGCACAATGGCATGAGGAAAATGAATGAAGCAGGGTTGTAAACAAGAGGTCAGAGGGTCAAGTTCACGCTTGTTGACTCACGTCGATCCACAATGTAAAGGAGGGGGTAAAATGTCGGGAGTAAAATGTTCAGCTGACAATTTAACTTATTGACAGTTTAACATACGGGTGGATCCTGCGCTAAAAATACTGTAGAGGAATAATTTCGTCATCTCTTCTACTTGTTGTGATAGTTGTGAGTTTATTTTGTGATGGGTGGGAGTTAAGACAAAGTTTGTAATAGCTGTTAGGTCGAACAATATGTTGCATGCTATGAATTTCTTTAAATTGAAATAAAAGATAAGGTTAGAGATTCTGAGAATACCCCTATTGTCATGTACACTTTGTATCTCACCACAGCCATTAATTTATGTTGTGTGTAGCTGCTATAGACACCAGCATATATCCGATTCCGAGTTTGGGGCACGACAATCTGCAAATCTTGTCAAATAATTTGCCACATTGCCGCGAGGTGCAGGTCAGGTCAGGTCGCTATCGGGATAAAAAGATCTGCCATTGATGCACATGATAGTATGTACTTCCACATCGTGAACTACATCTTACGACAACGAAGTACAGTGGAACCTCGGTTAACGAACTTAATCCGTTCTGGAAAATGTTCGTTATTCGAAATGTTCGTTATCCGAAACAATGTTTTCCATAAGAAATAAAGGAAATAGATTTAATTGGTTCCCAGCCCCTGTTGACTCGGTATTATTTGAAAGTTACAGGCTATGTAGGTATTTGTTTTAATGAGAACAGTTATAATGCAATATGAGTGGAGTTAAATAAACATAGAAACATCAACCAAAGCAGTTAAACATCAGAAAACTTGCCGTTTTGACGGCGTGGTTGGAAGCAGGTGTGGGGAGGAATGGGTGGAATTACTGCTTGGATTCCCCCTCCATGAGCACACGTGACATTATAAAATCGGGGGTGACTTCGCTTTTCTGTAGCTTTGAGGTTAAAGGAAAAATCTTGTCCAGTGTCTGTTGCTTCTGCCTTTTGTAAAACTCTTGGGTAATACGACATCACATATCCAACAGACGCATGCCACCTTCATACTTTGAAATCATTTCCTTTTTCAATTCATTATTTGGCCGCTTCCTTGTCATTACCTCACTGCTATTAATTGCTCTTAATCTTCTTTGGAGCCATTATTGAGGATTATCTTATTAAAATAAAGCACAAAAATCACTAGATAAGAAGGATGCTCATAGAAAAGGAACGACTGATCGTAACTGTGTCTCGAGCGCGAATGATTACATGCTGGTCGGTCACGTGAGGTTCACGTGGCTGTTCGTTATCCGAAATTTTGTTCGCTATCCGAGACAAACTTTTAACGAAATTTTTGTTCGTTAACCGAAATATTCGCTATCCGAGGCGTTCGCTAACCGAGGTTCCACTGTAGGTGGAAAAGGATGAGGCAGAATGAAAATGCAAAAAAAAGGCCGACCTCGTGAGTAAGAGATAACGGCGGGGTCACAGACATCAAACGAAATCTTCTATCAGATCTTCTGTGCTTTTATGTATCTGAAACAACATCTATAGAATATTGTATGTGTGTGGTGCGTGCGTGTATGAGAGAAGAAGAAAAAGTGAGAAAGTGAGAGGAGTGTGTGTGAGACTACAAGGAGAGAGTTTGTATGTGTTTGTGTGTGCGTTGGTGTGTCTGTGCACTTTCAATACCCAACATCTATCTCAGTTCCAAGTTTGTTTTTGTCAAAGAGGTCAACTCGTTCGCTCCAAGTAATCTTCATTTGACTTTGCATCAAAGTGATGCGCTGCCATTTGCCAAAGTCACTACCCGCGTTAATCCCGCCAATCAGCAAGCAGCGGGCAGACTGCTGACGTCATAGTGGCCGCCATGTTGACAGAAGGAAATGTGCCTGCCGTTCACAAACAGTTGACGAACTTCTGTTCAAACGTAAACGGTTTTCGAATCAACATTAAATGCAAACGACAACACATGCCCACATCCAGTTTTGGCTATGAATCAGGCTAAGTTTGATACAAAATTAGAATCCTGGTCAAATACTGACTTTTTGAAAGCAAATGGCGGACTGCCATGCACTTGATCACATATAATGATCCGCGAAGGCCTAGTACATCTTGGTTACATGCCAATGCCTAGTTTTCTAAGACGTTTCAAAAATCAGAATGGAAAAAGTAAGAGTTCGTCTAAAGAAATTTTCAGGATTTGAATGCACATTTCTTCTATCAGATGAGTCACCAAGAGGTCTTAATTATTTATTGTCTGCATGAGAGAACAAAAAGCCAAAAGAAAACACTTTTGTTCATGCCATGCAGTTGGTTGATTGGTTTGGCAGGAAAATGATTTCGGTTAAGGCAGGGAATGGTAATGATGATAATCGAACTAACCGCAGAAAACCCGTTACCAGTCCCCTTGTTTTCCCTATTGTCTGGGGAGAAGTACCCTTGTGAAAATCAGTAGGGACACATAGATAGCAATGACTGCTGCTCTGAAAGACCAGTATTTGAAGGAAGATGATCATTTTGTTTAAAAGTTTAAACTTCCTTATTAAGTTTAAAGTTAGTTATCCCTGTAGTTTCATCCATATAACTATAAAGTCTTTAATCCTAGAAACACAGGAATGACTTCATGATCAATCAGTAAAAACTGAAAAAAGTGTGGTTGTGTGCACCCGCATATTCATTTTATATAATAATAATTATTCAGTTTCTGGGAGGCCATCTGGCCCATATCAAGGAGAATTAAGATAAAAGAGTGGGAAATATATCTATTACATAGGGCTGTATATTTAGGGCATGTCAGAAAAAAATGGTACAGGTCTTCTACACTTTGACTTTCACACTGTTCACACTGAGGTTTGTTGGCGAGTGATTCCATTAAGCGATAAAAAGTTGCTTCTTAACAAGCAAAGGGCACTTCTGTTTATGTAGTTGCTCTAATTAGGTCTGAATGGTAGTCACAATAATCAGAGGTAGACACTAAATTGTGCCATATTTGACCCAAACAATCATTGAATCTTTCTTTGACTATGGAAATGAATAAAGAAAAATTACCAACAGTCTGCCATTCCCATGCATACCTAAAACCATCGCTGTATAGTAAAATTCTAACTTGAGAGCCCAGTAAGATCTGCCTGCATTATCTTGTAAACATAATACATTGTTTTGGGTACCTGTGTTCAGGTAGTGTTAGTAATCTGCAACGGTAATGGATAATTCTTATAAATAAATCAGATACAAGAGGAAACCTTCCCCATTTGCCCAAGGCTATATCATTTTTCACATCCTTGCCAACATTTAAAATTAATTTACAGAGTTTTATTTGAGCTTTGTCTATATCATTGTATTGTTTCCATCCCCAAATTTCAGATCCATACAAAAGAGGTTTTATTTTTATGTAAAATTTTTAAAGATTATGTCTGTTGGATGGTTCTCTAGTCTATAATACATTTTTTGACTCCTGCAAAGGCTTTCAATGCCTTTCCAGATAAATTATCAGTACATTTGACCCACTTTAGCATCGATGTAAATGTAACCCCTAAATAATTATAGCTAGGTTCTTTAGTAATCTTCTTTCCAGCATAGTACCATTTTTCACAATCCTTAATAAAGCCAACAATATTTATTTTATCTTATGGTATGTGTTTGTAGGATGTCAGGTTTTTTTTTAAACAAACTACTCTCAATATACTATACTAGCACATCAGTGATTCATTCAATCAGACATAATGAGAAAACTGTGACTCGGATTACAAACAGCATAAAATGTCTTTATTTCAGTCGAGGTCATGGACGCATAGGCACATAAAAAAACAGAAATTAATTCTTTCAAGTATAGAGGTCCTAGTGGTCCTTTACTAGGTTCTGTCTTAAAGCCTTTGACACCAGGTCATCAATATCTAGTTTTATAAGCTTTCTTTGCTTAATATCTGGTAACTCTGAAATTCTTTGAATGAGATTTTTGGCCCAAATAAATTCAGGGTCCTCTTTTGGTCTCTTTTTATTTCTGCAATAATCTATGATACACTCAACCAGCTCATCCTTCTGATCTTTTTGTGGTCTTTTTTCTGGCCTTTTGCCTGCACCTGGGTAGTCACTTCTTAACTCGCAAGGGCTTGAAGTGAGTGAAAGTACTGGGTCATCCTCTTTAGCCCCTTCCGGATAAATTTCGGTGAATTCCTCTTCTGACTGGCACTGGTAGAGATGATCTTCTTCGCTTTGCTGTTGGTGATTCATCACATGTGTTTCCTAAATGTAATGCCAAATAATTTATCATAATGGTTGTGTAAAAGGTACTTTCTTGTTCTTACATGCATTAGTATAATTGCAAATGTTTCATTCATATTTTGTTTGCAGTTTTCCAATACAACACAAGACTGGGAAGCCATTGCAAGAGCTTTTGAAGAAAAATGGAATTTCGCACATTGTACTGGGGCTATAGACAGGTAGTATGCTCACTATTGTTAGACCTGACAACAAAATTTGTATCAAATTGTTCACAGTAGGATAGACTGAGCCACCTTAAACAACCTTTGTGACAAGATGTAATAAATGTATCGTTGTAAATATATATATATGTAAAAATCAGTCTATTTACCAAGTTTGAAGATGCTGGCAACAGGAATTTCAAATGCTGAAAAAAGGGCCATGAAGAGAAGACATCACGTGCGCCACCCCCAATCATTTTGGCTTTATTTATTTTACGTATTTCCCTTGAAAATGTGTTTCTGAGGCTAGCTATCTTTGCTTGGATATGGCCAACTGCAACATAGTAGCATATAATCTTATTAAATAAATAACCAGCTCTCTAAATTAACGTTATGTGTTTCTCATTTGTGATGACTTTTGTACATGTGGTTTTGAATTTGATGTGCTGAATGTTGAGTTTTATGATGTACCTTTAATATTTTATGAAAATAGTTAAATTTAACAGTTTTCCAGTACTGTAAAAATCTGTTCATGTTCTGCAGAATGTAATTTCAGTGGCAAATTTTTATTCTTTCAACAAACAGTAACCAAAAACAATAATAACAGTCACAATGTGCGCACGTGGGTCGTATCAGCTGATTCTTAATTATAATTCTTTGAGCTGACGCTTATTTCAAAATAAAACAGTTACAGAACTAGCACACTAAAGAACTACTTGGAGTTAGTTACAGAACTAGCACACTAAAGAACAACTTGGAGTTTAATAATACGACCACGAAAATTAAGCGATCATCATTTAAAATTGGAGCATACCTGTGCAGTCGATTCCTGTCGTTGACGAGAAAGAAATCTGCATGGAAAGCCAAAGACTATTTTTCAATTGTTTGTTGCGATATTGTGGTATCCTGAAATCCCACAATTCCTTGTGGCTTTCAAATAGTTCAATTAAATAATAGGTACTTCCCTCAGTTAAATTTCCTAGCGGGCCTGTGGCTTTGGTGGCCATTTTGTAAAACCGCTCTCCAAAAATAGAGGAAGTTCTTATATAGCGAACACGAGGAAAAACAGTTTCCCAAACGGTTTGCGGTGTATGCCACACGGCAAAAGGAGAAAACAAGGCTATTTCAAGAAAAAAATGTTTGCCAAACCCCGTGTGGCAGTAACTTTAGTCACTCGCGTTATGTTTTAACAGTATCATAACAATCAGTACTAATTAATAACATTCTTTTCTTTGCATTCGTCGGAACGTATGCAAGGGAAGTAACAATGTATAATTCCCATTGCAAGGAAATTTAGAGTTGACGCCCTTCCAACTCGCGGGCTCTTCAGGGTTGTGTCCAAAAGCGAAGACTACAGTGTCGTTAGCTTTGCCTTAGGATTACATTTTATTTATCATTATTTTTTTTTTTTACAAAATTTAAACTAAAGAAATTGCTGTCAAATGAATTTTTCAGAAATGTTTGCACCAATAACTATAATTTATGTGTGCGTGCGCGCATGTAACTGAGTGTTAGAGATGCAAAAAACTGGATATTATTGTCTTCGATGGTTATTATAATCAGAATGAAGAACAGAGATGAGTATTTAATCTTGCTGTTAGACTGACTTCGTCAAGAGAAAGATTTTAACCCTCAAAGGCTAGCGTGCATGGGCTTTGGGTGTTTGAACGGCCCCTATAGGGAAGTGAGACTTTGGGATGGGAAGCGTGTAATTCGATCCTAAACGGACGCGTCCATCGCGCTTTTTTTCTTCAGCCGCTCTCGATTTGGTAGCCACGTGATCGTGTCGCATCCTTCCACCCGCTGTTACCCTCCCCCCTCTTTCGCCATCGCCGCGTGTAGGGTTAATCAGAGGTCACATCGTCCGGTTCAGCTTTGACCGGCACGCAGACATTTTGAACTGTACGTCCATCTTCAAGTGAAACACCGCCGATTTCTGAAGTAAGTCTTAATAAAGTTAAGTGAAAGATGCCATTAAAACAACTATACTTTATAACAGTGGATAGTCATGAATAATTTATGATCATATATAAGTATTGTAGTGCTTTTTGTGAAATGTTTCACGTGTTGTACCCGGCAGGTCTCACACATACATCCACTGGCAACTCGCTTTTACATGACGCTGTCTTCTATATGTGCTGTAAATAATTTAAATGGTTTAACCATATCCTTCTTGTTGTAAATAATCAAATTGCTTAATCGTATCTCTTGCCTACTAATTGCACGTATTTACTAATTACAGAAACGAAATGTTGAGCGCGAATACGATTGGCAGAAGCAAGAGGACAGTGCATGATGGGTTCAAATTAACTAGTCAAGAGGTAAAGTACACACACACAATCTCTCGTATCATTGATGATTAACTTCGAAGTTGAAATCTATGACATGAACTCATTGAGTCATGCTTGAAATTCGTCGTCTGCTTTCTCAATAACAGCGGTGCGGCGATTACCAAACGTTTGTGTCCGTCTTGGTGCATTCTAGGGGAAAGCAACAAGACAATCACATTGCTTTCTGAACAACTAAATTTTTGGAAATTAATGCAAAGCAAAAGAAAGAATTTTATTTTTGTACTTATACACTTTGAAATTAAAACAAAATGTATTAAATCCAATGCTATGCAATGAACTTTGTCAAAGTCTGTCATTTTTCTAACAATCACTTTATCTGATCACATATATTTTCTTTGTCTTTAAAATGCTGCATGCCATTTTTTCAGTTTATTTTACATGATTTACAAAAAGAACTAATTATAACAATCTTTAATTGCAGATCACACTGACTAGGTCTGGCTCAGTGAATTTTACCAGTAAGTTTATTTGTCTCCCTCTATGATTTCATCAGGATCACTATACAAGCACAGGTTTTGTGTTTTTAGTGGTCTACATGCACATCCTTATTATATCCATCTAAACATTTTCTGTTAATTAAAAAAATTGTCAATAGACTTGCATCCATAGTTTTGTTTTGTCATTACTTTTAAGACTAAAAGTAATATTTTGATTTCAAATACATTTTTGAACAGAGTTCTCAGCAAAGTTGATGAGCAGAGCAAAACACTACAGAATGTAGTTCACAAACTGAATCAGGTCACCCTGCTTCTTCAAAATATGGGGAAAGAGGAGCTGATGAAGAAAGGAATTAGAACAAAAGTGGTATGTCATTTAAGTATAATGTGTTAGTACTAGACACCCTTTTTTAAATGTTACCTTTAGCTTTAGCTAATATATATCAGTTAATATGTATGTTATGCTTTACAGTCTTGATAAACCATTTAACAAAACAGGCAGGCATAGCATCGGCTTACAGGTTAACTCTCCTGACAAGAATGTGTGGTCAGTGTAATATTTGCATTAAAAATAATACACATTTTATGAAGTACAAAATAATGTAGTATTTTATATGCATAGATTTTATTTATAAAATAATTCTGTCACTTGCTTTTCATGGTGTCAAAATGAGCAGTCTGTGTGTCTATTAACTATGACCACTAAAATTGTTCTACTTTCATAAAGAACAGCTTTGATTAAACTGTTAATTAACTTGGTGATTTGAGTCACTTAATGCCATTATTTTCTCTGAAGTCCCACTAGGGTTTATTTAAGAGACTGGGTCTGGTTTGTAGCTATATTCATCATGCAACCATTGATCCCTCATCAGTGGAGTAGGGTTCAGCATTATATCTTAAACATATCCAATCCAGTGAATTAATTTATTTCGCATTTGTATTGTAGTATTTTACATGGTGGAAACAACTAAAGATTTTTTTTAACAGGTTCAGCACCTCTCGTGCACGGAGAATTTTAAAACGGCTGCTATCTTCAGAGTTGGCTCAGTGGAACCAAAGGGGAAAAAGTTTCCAGTCACTTCAGCTGAGAAGTATATTAATTGGTGTGTAGTTTTTGTTTGGTTTTGATTTCTTTGAGGTGTACGTCAATATGAACTTAAAAGGACAAGTTTCCGAACAATTTAAAAAAAATAGTGAATCTAAGTATTATTTTCTCTACATTTACAAATTTATTATTGTGTACAATAGCATTTAAGTCAGGGGTGGGCAACATACGGCCCGCGGGCCGGATCCGGCCCGCGACGGGATTTTGACTGGCCCGCAGACTGTTTCTGGTCGTACATGATAATGTGGCCCGCGGCCACATTCTGCCGCAATCTCCCACTACATGTACTAATTACTAATTACTCCGTCGAATAATAGTGACTGTTAGTTATTTTTTGGTTCTTTGTTTTCTTTGTTTTTTGATTCTTTGTTTTCAGTTAAAATTAGATTTAGAAGTCGGCAAGAAAGCAGTATGTTTGTTGTGCAGTGAAAGTGTTGCCGTGATGAGAGAGTAGAACGTTAGCCGCCATGATGCGACGACACATGCAGGTTATGGCAGTACTATGGCAGGCTAAGGCAGCGGAACGGCAAACAAGAGCAACAGAACTGGACAGAAAACTTGTAAAGCAACAGAATGTATTCGTAAAAACCAAAGTAGCCCAGAAAGCTGCTACTCATGCCAGCTTTGTGGGCGCATACAACATTGCCAAGCACAGCAAATCGTTTAGTGATGGTGAATTTGTCAACAAGTTCATGCTCCATGTAGCTGATCAAGTCTGTCCACAACAAAGAAAGAAGTTTGAAGAAGTCAGTTTGTCGAGAAGAACTGGGGTTCGCCGCATTGAAGCAATTGGTGAAGACCTGACATCACAACTGAAAAGGCGGGTACCTTCATTTCAACTGTTTTCCTTGGCATTGGATGAAAGCACTAACATCGATGACGCTGCACAGTTGCTCATCTTTGTACGAGGCATTTCAGAAAACTTTGAAATCACAGAAGAATTGCTGTCAATGGAATCAATGAAAGACACTACTCCCGGGGAAGATATTTTTGAATGTGTGGAAAATGCCATGTATACAATGCAATTACCATGGAACAAAATGGTCAGTACACATGTATTACTACGGATGGTTGTCCATCTTTGACAGGAAAGAAAGTTGGTCTACTGAAGAGATTGGGTGACCGTGTTGCAGAGGTCGCTTGCACCATGGAGCTGCTATTTCTACATTGCAAAATACAACAGGAAGCGCTATGTAAAAGGGTGCTTGACATGAAACATGTTGTGACTTCCAGACACTTGCTGCTGAATTTGATATCTTGTCATCACCGTTTACAACTGACTTTGAAAAGGTGCCGGATGTTCTACAGCTGGAATTGATTGACCTGCAGTGTGACTCTACCCTGAAAGAGAAATTCCAACCTGAAAGCATTGACAAATGTTATGATACACTGAATGAGTCCAAGTTTGCCAACCTGAGAAAAATGGCCATGAAACTACTTGTTCTGTTCTGTTCTACATACATTTGTGAGCAAACATTTTCAACCATGAACATTAACAAGACAAATCTGTGTTCCGATGTAACTGATGTTCACGTGCAGTCGTTACTGAGGATTTCTATGTCCGATATGCAGCCAGAGTTCAAGCAACTTGCTGACAACTGTGATCGACCGCAGCTGTCTCATTGACTTCAGCAGCTATTGAAGTACATTACCTTAACATCATTAAATACTGTTTCCAGTCTCTATGCTTTAAAATTAAAGTTCACGAGTTTACATTAAACACGATTTATTCCTTGCATAGGTAGATAAATACGCGATTAAGGTATTGATCCAGTAATCTGGCCCGCCAAGGACTTCATTTCCCCATATCCGGCCCGCCGACCGGAGAAGTTGCCCACCCCTGATTTAAGTCTACCTTACAATTTCTATTTGTGCACAGCTGCAGTCCAAGAGACATGGATTGAGGAATGATTCGAAGGGTGATGCCATCTAATGGTGAGTGGAATTACAAAATGAGTTTGTCAAGTTAAAATTATTAATGTGAGCATTGTTTTATTCTTCGTGGATTTATTCAGTAGGCCTATTTACTTTACTTTTTGTAGTAAAGATTAATTGGTTACTTTCAGATATTATCCAAAACTTCTTATACACACAAATGGCCATCAAGACATTACCGTTTAAAAATCTTTTTATTCCACTCTTGTTCAAGTTCTTGTAATCTCACTAGTAATTAGTAGATTTATGAAAGCTTTAACTCTTTCTTTACACAAGGCTAAAGGCGGTCAAACCCCCCTGTACGCATGAATTTACCCTTTTTCAAAAAATTATTAAAAATAACTAAACAAGATAGAACAGAAATTTAAATTGATTATGACAGATCAAAATGTGTAGAAGTGGAACAATTTTACCGTAATCTTGCTCGTGAACTCACTTTTATGATAATCCAACCAAAATTAGGTATATTATGTGAAGTTTGGAAAATTTTTTTTTTTTTTACACATTTCAAACAAAAAATTCGGGAGCAGATGAAAACCATTTTTACACCATTCGTGGTCAAATTCTCCTTCATCTGAAGCAGGAATATCCTCTGGGATGTTCTTTCTTTTGTTATTCGACGTTTCAGATGCATGATGTTCGCAATGTGTACCATCGAAAAGGACAGGTAGTGTAGAATATCGGCGAGACTTTCGTTCAAACGTACGTCCTTCGTCATGTAAGGGAGATAATTGTGTTCATAAAGGCCTAAACTATCATATTTATTAATTTTTTCTTTTAAACCACGAGCTGTAAAGGCCTAAAAAATTACAACAATGCATAAGCCCAATGTAAATACTGCGTAACAAGTGAGCAGGGCAAAATCGGCCACCCGTGTTGAGTGCATAAAGGAAGAGTTAAGCTTTCATCTATGTGAGAGGTTAGTTCTACTTACATAGCAAAAATCAAAATATGTAAATGCATTGTAACTTTTTTCTTTTCTTCTACAGGGATTCCACCACTCATGGATCGATTTTTGGTGTCATATTTTTCTATCTTTTATGTAAATTGTTTGACTTTATGTTATAAATAATTATTTCAAAAATAACTTTCATGGGGTAAAAAATTATTGACTGCAATTTTTATGTAAATAATTGGATGAATGCTTATGTTCAAAAACAATTTTAATGCTTTAAATAATGTAAACTGCTAAAATAGTTTTTTTGGTGTAAATAATAAAATTGTTTAATGATATCTCTTGCCTACTATTTATGCGTTGTGAGGAAACGAGATTTTGAAAAGCTGTTGAATGTTTTCTTCATGGTGTGCAAGCCTGTGTACCAGTGTAAGTAAAAGTGAGAAAGGGTGAGGAATGCAGCAAGAGGGGAGTGGGAGTTTGATGGGAAAACACGACTTCTCATGGGCGATCGGTGGGTATGCAATGGTTTTTTGGTGGGAAGGTGGGTGGGTCTTTCGTGGGAAAACATGGCAACCCGTGGGAATTCCCTACGAGGTCCCCTTAGGGTCCCGCTTCCAAAACCCGAGAGGGACCCAACTTTCTTCCCGAAGAGGTCCCATGAGGGACCCAAGAGTTCTTGCAGGCTGGGTCCTGCATACAGAGTGTATGGTCTTAAAGCAGATAAGTTTATAGTCTTTATTTTCAATAACGTATAAGTGATGCTTTCTGGGCCATGGCAGTGATCGAGCCCGTGCATGTCTGGTTATCCAGATATATAACTCAAGCGCAACTGTTAAAGGAAACACGAGTGCAACATTTTAAAGATCAGGTTCAGTTTATTTTAAAATAATAATTCTCAAAATGTGAGAATAATTATGTTTGATTTTCAAGATAAACCTTCAAACGTCGGCATATTCACCCGCCACAAGGAAAGCAGAAGAAGACTACTCTCCTACATGGGAGAGCTCCGTTGCGAGCAAGTAGCATTTGTAACAGTATGGTTCAGTGTAATATGTATGTCTTCGAGTCACAAGAGGAAACATCGCACAGATTGTCGTGTTCAAGAAGCGATTTTTTTCCCAGAAAATGAAACGCTGATTTTAGAATACAGCCCTACAGATTTGAACTTTATTTAAAAGTTTCCACTGAAGTCAGAAAAAAACCCAAATTATGTAAAAGGTCAAAACCGAATTCACTCCACAGACTGGTAAGCAAAATCTTCTCCAGATCAAAATTTAACGGGCAACAATTGTGGTCAGGATCGATAGATGGGCGCATTTCAGTTAATTTGTTCAGGTGTTCGTATTGTTAATAAAATACAAACGCATTTCAAATGTGCGTTTGTCTAAGATAAACTGTAATTTTTTTTATTTTGGATTTTTATTCTAGAGTTACAACGGACTGCTGATAATGACTTTCTAATCCTGCATTAAAATATAATATAACATTATAAAAATTTGATACATATCAATCGATGTAAAAACATATTTCTTCCTCATGTAGCTGCATGCAAAAATTATTTTATTAATTTACTTCCCGCTGAAGCACCCTCAATTCTTTTTTAGCTGTTTCGTGCATGTACATCAATAGTGCCGTCATCCTGTCAAGTTACACGTCAACTGCTGCGCGCTTGTGGCGGCCGAATTTGGCCTGGAATGTTCAAGTGAGCGAGTACGCGTGCCTGAGTATAAGGTGTCCTGTCGCAGTTGTTTTTAGCTTTGTGCTGGACAAGGATCACGTACGTGTACAGGTTCGTTGATTGACCATGTGTTTGTGACTGTTTCACGATGTTTTATACTTGTAGACCAGATTAAACTTGAGCAGCTCAACTATGTCAATGACTCGATAGGCTGTCCCTTAACTGAAACTTTGTCTTTAAGATCATATTTAAGATCATATTAGCAGACTATAAGCTAGATTCGGAATTGTATATCTTTCTCCTTTCCCATGTATTGACTTGGAAGCATTGCTATCACTCATAATCTTGTATAATTGATTATTATTTAGTGAGATATTACCAGTCATTCCCCTTCGAATTCTATCACACACACACACATATGCAGATATATATGTTTATAAAATTTATTGTGTACATTATGTATTATAACCTTCTTCCGTCCAAGAGACGTTTTATTGTTCCCAGAGCTTCCACTGCCCGTTCTAGGAATAGTTTTATACACCGCAGTCTGTTGTCTTACTGAATAAGTGTTGGAAGGATTTGTGAGTGTGAGGGTGTGGGTGTGTGGTTTTGGGAATATAGTTTTAGTGTTGTTTCTTATTTAGTCGGGTATTTACATGAACTGTAGGTGTTTGTGTGAGATGATAGTTTGAGTGGAATTAAGTTTTTATTATAAGTTTTATTATAAGCCAGTTGTTTTACCACGTCTTGTAATTTCTCCTATAGTGAGATAATAAAGTTAAATTGAATTGAATTGAATATATTAATAATATTTCTTTTGGACAAGCAGGAGCTTGATGAAGTATTGCCCACCATCAAACCACCAGATATAGCCAAATTTGATAGGCCACCGTTATTGGGAGCTCAGATGATGGACGTTTATTAAAGGTGGATTGCTGTCTGTCTGCCGAGACCAACTCTTAGCCTCTTGCGAAGTTCTCCTCGTTAGTCTCGGCGAGCCTTAACAATGAATGTGACTAAACCGAAAGCTTTGTATACACCTGTCTCGTTCTAGTAGTTAATCTGAAATATGGCTCAAGCAGAAGCTTTGTACACTCCTGCCTCGTTTTAGTAGTCAACTGGGAAAAAAAAATCGTCTGCCAGCAGTCCAGGAATACACGTGCGAGATTTTATATGTCACAACTCTCACCGTGCTCAACCATAACAATTAAGCCATTGGATGCTGTCCCTTTGAGAGGCAATAGTTGTTACACTAGTAAAGGGAGAAATTTCAGCTACATTTCATTAAAGACTGATGTAATTTCTTGCTTAAATGATATTCTGATAGTGATATCTTTATACCATGTCTGCTCATGTGCGGTGATATATTTATAGACGTTGTGTAATCCATGACTTGCATGTCAGTAGCGAAAAGAGATCTGTGTATGTCGGGTGCCGTTTGGTGTACGGCTCAACGAAGCTTTGTGCTACTCCAGAATATTTCGTCCGTAAACGTCTAGACATTTGACAGCTACAGAATAACTATAAATTTAATAGGTTAAGGAAGGCGCAATCGTCAATTTATTCAACCATTTCAAGGAACACAGCGCGGAGTCATACAGGTAACATCCGTAGCACTTGAGCTTCAAGGTTGAAGCATTATGAAAGCTTTTATTGAAAATTCATTAAACTATTTTTTCCGCTATATTTTGTGGTTCATAAGTTAAAAAAAAAATGAGATAGATCAGATAATGTGGCGAGAAGATCAATAAATTCAAAACCGTAGATTGGGATAATGTTAGTTTATCTGCATTTGTATAAAAGTCTTGTACGTCTTACAGTATTATGTTCCTTCTATTCATTTTTGTAGCCTCAGTCCATTTTAAAACACATAATATGAGTGGAGAGATATTTTGATATAGAATTTGTTCATAAATTGTTTAAATATTATCAAAATATTAATGTTTATCTGCAGTCTGACCATCCAAATAAGTAACTGCATGGTGGAACAGATGAGGGAGCTGGCTGTGCTATCTGCTGGTATTGTGTCAACATTGTAAGAAACTTTAAAAGAAACTGTACTGGGTATTTTTTTTTACCTGATCATCAAGATTTTAACAAATTTGCAAAAGATGTTGGTTTTGATGGGAATCTGTTATGTAAAAGTGGATGCATCAGCATAGTCACAAATTGTAAGTGTTTCACTTTCAGCATTCAGTCATCAGCATTTTGATTATGTTGTGTATTTCTAGGCTGAAATTTTGTTTTTTACTTATTGTCTTATTCACTTTTATAAATACTTTTGGCAAACATCATGAGCTTGTCCACAGGACCAGAATATGTCGCTATATAAATTCACTACAGTATTATTTATTATTACTCAAACTGTGTATGTGTGTTAAGCTAGATCCATTGACTTTAAATGTCAGCGTAAAGAATCCAACAAATTATAAAATCATAAATCACTGTTCTCTTCCACATATGGGGAAATGCACTCTACAAATTCAATAATAATTCTTTTAATAATAATAACAAGGTCAAATTTCAGTTTCTATTTTTTTTTGATAAGATATATATAGCTTAGGGAAATCAGGATGAGCTGGTTTTGAAGAAAACAAAGGGTGGTGTGGGACTGCCAAGTGGGGTCTACGCATGATAAGAACAAGGGAGTAAAAACAAAACCGAACAACACTCGCATCAAAAGTGTCACTTTTTAAATCCAGAGATTCTGAGCAGCATTAATGAGTACCTTGATTTAAACAAATTAATCTGAAGGGCATTGGGATGTTAATAAAATACAGATGGTGTCATTAGTTTGTCTAAACATTTTATTTCTTTTTGACTTGCGGTAATTTTTATGGCGGAAGAAGGTAGGAGAATATCACTCCATGGACCTAAATTCTAACATCTGATACTTAAAAGTCACAAGCAGTATAAGATCTTCAGGAGTCTTAAGACACATGCTAAAGTGGTGTAGTCATAGCTGCAAATCTAACTTTTGCAACATTATAGCAAGTGAGGTCTTCACCTCTTTCTTAAATGCAGGTGAGAATTGGATCTTTCTTACAGAATATAGTAATCAGCTGTTAGAATCAGAGATCACACTTCACTAGGTTAGACAATCTATTAGGATTTCAGCTTCTATTCATTTTAAAGGCACATATTCAGCCATCAAATGAGTATAAAAAAGAGGTTTCTCTTGTTACCTTCAGCTATGTTTATTGGTTGGTTTTTTTGTGTGTGTGTGTGTGTGTTTTGCTTATTTGGTACGGAAATTTTTAAAATATGATAATGCATTTTTCTTTGCTTGAATTTATTTTTGGTTCCTTAGGGTCATTGCCTACAACCAGTTATTTAAGGTGCCAACTGTAAATCTTTCCAAAGGGGTGATAGAAACCTATGGTGATCAAGAAATAATGGCAGAATCTGACGAGGCTTCAAAAGACTCTGATGGATGTTTGCAGCAAACACGATCTCTTGGTAACATAGAGGAGGAATACTCTATGCCAGTAATTAAAAATGGTAAATTTCACAACCCATGGGATACGTGGAGACAACCTTCATTTTCTGGTATTATGAAGTTGTTCATAACCACCAAGAATGAAACTAATTTGCCCTCAGAAGAGGTAAGCAAATATTACAGGTAGGAAAATAAAGATTAGATGTTCTGTGTAGGGTTTGTGTTGGTGCTAATCAGGTTACATTGAAAGTATTATGGGAGGGCATTGTTTTCAACCATGTTCTCTTCTGCTGAATTGATTAACCCTTCATTTGAAGACATGATTTTAGGAGAGTGTAAAAAAAATACAGAAAAATTATATAGTCAATTAGTTTTTAAACCTTATTATTTCTTCTCTTTTTCTTACTGAATCTTTTTCTTTAAAATGGTTCTGCTTTCATTTCCAACACTGCCATTGGTATATTAATTCTTGACTTAGAGGTATGATTCTCTCAGGTTGTGAAACAAATAGCAATGACTTTATAGTTTTTTTTTTATGGAACAGTCAAATGTGAATGCTATATATTAAAGTCACACTCACAATGGTTAAGACAGTAAAATGGGAAACTGAATACAAAAGTTTTGCAGTTCTCATTTTTTTAAATATTTACTCAGAATCTAAAGGGATTTGAAAATAGGCACATACTGTATAACTATATATATATACAAGTGATGATACTTGTATTCATGCCTTATTTGTGTGTGTTGCCTTTCCTAATTAAAAATTATCCTATATTATTTAAATAGGACCTGGATGAAATTCTTCCCATTTTCACACCAGACATCAGAGAATTTGACAGATCACTGATATCAGGAGTTCGTATGTTGTGGATTGGCCATGCAACAGTTGTTGCTCAGCTTGATGGCTTCACCGTCATGACTGACCCTGTTTTTAGTATGAGGTCCTCTCCAATCCAAGCAATTGGTCCAAAACGTATCAGAAAGCCACCTTGTACCATAGAGGAACTTCCTAAAGTTGATGCAGTAGTGATTAGCCACAACCATTATGATCACTTGGATTATGCAAGTGTTGTGGCTCTCAACCAAAGGTTTGGCGAGAATCTACAGTGGTTTGTGCCTATGGGACTCAAGGGGTGGATGAACAATGCTGGCTGTGAGAATGTTGTGGAGATGACTTGGTGGCAAGAACATGAGGTACAGAGTCACCCAGGTGTGAAAGTGGCTTGTACGCCTTGCCAGCATTGGTGTAAACGAAATGTTTCGGACACTAATGAGGTATGTTGATTTTCTTCTTTCTTCAATACATATCTTATATATGTTATACATCTCTTTGCATTTTTTAATTCCTGGTAAAACATTTATTAAAAATATATAGATGCAGTGCCTTTATTTTGTAAATGGTTTTGACAGCTTCTAACCTGCAGTCTTATCTTCAGACTTAAGAAACACATCTTTATCTAAGACAGGGATATATTTTTTATATTACTTGGCTTGCCCAATTGTTTTGAATCCCTTTTTCTTCCAGATGTGATTTTATTTTCAACTTTCAATCTATTGCTTCATTTAAGTCAAGTGTGTTCATGTGCAGTGCTAGTAAAATAGTGACAACGTTAGACTCTTGGTGTTCTTTAATGTGATGGGCTGACAGTATATGTTCGGTACAAAGTTTTGAGTGAAGGAGGCGATAAAAATTGTGTTGCCCGCATCTCTTATGCTTCCTCTTCTATTTGTCTTTTGCTGTTATTGGATGTTCATATTATGATGTTGTCTATGTTCTGTGTATTGCACCTCATGTCTTTTGCATAACATTGTTTCATCTGGAACCAGAAGTAATATTGTATTAAAATTAACTACTGTTGATGAATCTCACCTTTGGACTATACACTCAGGTTCTTTGGAGCAGCTGGTGCATCCTAGGGCCCAAAAATTCTTTCCATTTTGCAGGCGACACAGGCTACTGCTGTGGTTTTAAGCAAATTGGCCGCAAATATGGTCCTTTTACTGCAGCTGCCATTCCCATTGGTGCATATCATCCTAGGTTTGTTATTAAAATAATCTCTTATTAATAAAATATCATTCTAGGTTTGTTGAAATACCATCCTATGTTTACTATTGAAATGGTGGTTCAACATAAGTGTAAAAAAAATGATTGTCCATAAGAAGATGAAAGAATTTTAGAAATACATTTCTAGCAGAAGGTACACAACTAGATTAAGAATCACTGCTGTAGATCATTACTCTACAACTTTTCTTCCTCCCTTTCCCCTAAAAAAGAAAAAAAAATTGAATATCTTTTTAAGAGAGTTGATAAATATTTAGAAGTTGCTGAATTTGGAATTTTAGATGTTTCAAAAAGAGATAAGTAACTGGCATTCTCAGGATTTGAGAATACCACAGTTTATTACACTGTATCTGAATTTAGATGATCTCTGTCTCTGTTATGAAAAGGAAAGTTGGACAGTTTCATAAATGAATACTTCAAGACATCATTTGAAACATTCACAAACTTTTGTCATGTTTTATAGGATTTCTGTGTAGGTGATGTGGGGATGATAGAAAGTGATGATGGGTAACTAGTTTTGACAGCTTTCCAGTCATTTGCAACATCTGTGTGTGTGCATGCACATGCAATCTGTTACAGGTGGTTTATGAGTCCGCAGCATGTAGACCCCCAGCAAGCAGTGGATATTCATCAAGACATTCAGTCCAAGAGTTCCCTTGGAATCCACTGGGGTACCTTTATGCTAACATATGAGGTAAATTTAGAAGATGTTACCTTTTTGTTACAGAGCAGTCTTAAGTTAAAATGGTCTCTTGGCCAAAGAGAGCACTTACATCATCAGTTATTGTGTTTCTGAGCCCTTATGAGCCATCAAAGCACACTGAATATCTTTTCCACCATTTTCTTGGATCTGCTTGATGACAGACAAGTCCACTCTTGGACATTGTGTGTTTACTCAGCTTTCTCTTTTACCTCCCCCCTGTACTGATTCCTGCAGAATGGTCATTGCAAGTTACAGTATCATTTGCTTCTTTTCACCATGGCTAGAAGGTTTTTGTTATAATTTAGTAACCCATTTTAATAGGACCCAAATAGTTTTCACACTTTCTCATGGGAGATGGGGATTTCCCTTTGTTAGATATATATGACAAGACCAGATAGCACAAAATTTATAGTCTAAATTTTTTTTTTTTTTTTAGATTGAAGGACAAGCTGTTTGCATGTCTGTTCAATGCTCCATTAGTACATTGCTCTGCTCTCTTTTTTATTTCAGCCTTATCTTGAGCCCAGAGAGCTGCTAAAACTGGAACTAGAGAAGCGTGAGATGAATCCTTCATCCTTTGTCACTGTCAACCATGGTGCAATTAAAGTGTTTGGGGCAAGTGACTCCAAAACTGTTGACTGAAGCAGATTTCTGTAAATAAATTGACCTGTTTGTTAACTGTTTTTAGTACTAAGAATAAGAATTTGTTTGGCCAGATGTTTGCTCTCTCTTCCACACTCTTTCTATCACTGCCTCACTGACTGCAAAAGGACATATTCATCTAGTACTGGTCTGGGCACGAGCTACAGTGGAGCGCTACAGACGAGTCTATACCTGACCCCGAAGGGCATGAGACAGAACAGACCATTGGCCGGGTGGGCAGCATCCACCACAACCTAATACAAGTTATTGCAAGTTTTAGTTATTGAGTGTTAAAAATTGACTTTGAGATTTAAGTTTGAAAAGAAGTAAAAACATAACTATAAGAAAGAGTAAAAGTTAAAGGGGGTGAGAAAGCAAGAGAGAGAATGTAAGTATACTGCTTCAGTTTCCATAACCCAGATTTTAGTGAGTTTGGCAAGTGCATAGATGTATATATATCTATGAGGTAAGTCAGAGTAGTCTATTTCTCTGCCTCCGTCATTGATCTTAGTGATGGACAGATGATTTCATCTAGACACAAGGTTATTTCCAAGTCTAAATTAATCTTTTTTATCACATTCATAATGAATGTAGATCTGCACTACAAAATCTGTAAACATGTGCTACAGCCCTTCATTTACCATTTGTGACTATTGTTGATTTGTTGCTCTAGAAAAATCAAAGCAAGCAAAAACACACTATAGTGATCTGTGATTTTTTTTTTCTGGAAGTTTCTAGTGGTGTTGAACAATTCAAAAAGCACAATATATGAATCACCTCTACATTTGTGTCTCATTCTTGGTAATGAGAATTGTGTATTTTGTAAAAATTATATTGGTGGATTTGCACCACTTCCCTGGCTTGTGAGCTTATTGGATATTATGGTTCTCCAAGAAGCATTTTGCAAGCTACTCTACGAGCAGGAAAACAATAACAACTCATGTCTGTTTGGTTCATCCTGACCGAAATTGTGGTGTGGACATTTACGGCCTTGCTTGCAGTTTTTCAACTTGATTGAGAAAGCTGAGAGTGACTACGTACTTATGTGTTTCATCATCCCATTTGTCAGTCTTTAAACTTAACATTTGCATGTTGTGTTGTGTGCATCCATATATGTGTTCTTATTATTGTCTGTGTTCTTATTATTCTTTCTCTCACCTGCGGGTGGTGCACATATGATCTATATATGCTTTGACCCTTTATTACATTGTAATTTGTTTTTATTTGTGTACAGCAGATTGAGACTATTCTGTAGTAGAGGAATGTGCTGTATAAATATGCTTATTATTATTATATCTAATGCAATGAAACTGCAACCGGTGTAAAAATATAAGTTGTGCAGTAATATAATACACGAGGCAATCATATGATCTCAAATTTTTATTAAAAAAATCTTTGTAATTCTTTACTTTTGTTTGATATTTTCCAAGATGTAAATGCATTTCTGCTGGGATAAATGCACAGGAACATGAGGAGAATAGAAGCCTGTGTGTTGAATAGTTTCAGCTTTAAATACACAGGATTAAAAAAGAAATACATCCTTTTTATCTCAGTAATGTTGCAGTGTTTATGAGCATATATGTGCATGCATGCAAAAACATGCACACTTTTCCTCTCTCTTGCATTGAATATTCTATGATGAAACATCACCGTTAAATTGTAAATTGGAACATTATTCAAGACAAAGCAGAAAGCATGTCATTTCTGTGTGATTCATAAATCCTGTGTCCATATATTGTTATGGTGACAGGAAGAGTAAGATGATCATCAAACGAGGCCACCACCAAAAGGTGCAAATTATCTTGTAGTGGTGTGCGGGCCTTGTCGATCCCAGAGCTATGTTGGAATGAGCTTTGTGCTCCAAGCCGAACAGGTCTGTTAGGGTAGAGGCCAGATTAAAATGTTGCACCCTGGCCCTCCAGTTTGGGGGTTTTGCTTTGGACTAACGACCCACTCATATATTGTATATTTAAAAAAAAAAAAATAATAAAAAAGCTGTTTCAGAAACCGCAACAGTACCATAACCTGGTTGGAAGATTCCTGTCTAGAAGAGATTATGTGCGGCCCTGTTTCTCAAGGAGTAGCAAGGAGTAGACTAAATTAAAGCATCAAATGAGGAGCAGTTCAGAGAAATGGTCTACCCTGTCCTTTTTCTCCATGCTGTCTCTGCATTCCTTCATGTTCTTGGCATTGTTGACTGCGCATGTGAGCGTGTTTTGTGTGATTGTGATATGGCCTCATTCCCTACTGCCCTCTGTCTCTTGTAAAGCACACCAAGCTTGCCTGCATGTGGGGAAATACATTACATAAATAATAGGATTATTACTAATATTTGCTTCCAACTCTCCTTTAGGCATGCTGACTGACAGTACATACAACCATGTCAGATTTTGCATAAACTGATACTAATTCTGCACACTGCAGGTGCATTGTCATATTGATCACCTAATTGTAGACCATACATTGTGCAGACAGGAAGCCCAGTCTTGGTTCCTGAAGGGGCTTATATGCCATTTTTTGAATGGTCAGACAATAAATTGTGTGCGACCAATTTAATGTGCCACTATGGCCTTTACTTTTGATAGTGTGGTTCCCCCTTTCCCTCCTCTAATTGTGTATATTATTCTGCCTTCACTAGTTGCATGAGCTCTCAGCCAGATAGTACAAACTGCACTATCCACCAAGTTAGTGCCTTATATAGTCTGTCCCCCCCCCCCAAGAGTAATTTGATTTGGACATATAGCTACTGCTAAGTCTTCTGTTTCTACTTGGTTCACTACTATTTTAATGAAATTCAGTTTGCAAGGGAGATATAAAGCAGAGCATAATATAAAAAAATAGTTTAAGTAATTATCATCTATATTCTCATCATACCAAGGGAAACCTGTTTAACTTGCTGTTGTAAGGGTCGTTTTAGGTCCCGATAGAAAGCACGTCGATCAGCTTATATATGTTATATTCCGACTCCGATCGATCTAATTGTGAAGGTTCAAATGCACTGATCATATGTAAAGCAGTACAGTTTTAGAAAACTTCTTCCATTTATTATTTTCTTAAAACTTATGTTCTACAAACCAAATCATCCATCTGCCACCATTAGTTATTTGTAACGTCGAAAGATTTAACCTATAAATAACTGTTTTACTAACAATTAGAGTTATTGACGTTTTGAGATTGTTTTGTTTGCTAGTGTTGTTTTCGCTTTCCAATTAATTATTCTCCTGAATTTTAACTTGTTAGTTTGTGCAATAACGTACAATAACTGTCAATAGTTTTCTTGTATCCGATCGTGCATTGACAATGATGATTTTGAGGGACATTTTGCTTCCTTGCGATAGCCACAAACACTTCACTTTCGCTTTTGTAATGGTGCTGTTTCATTGGATGTTTCCCCGGAAGTATATCCCAGTATCCTATTTTGACGTCAAAATTCCGCCCTTTATTATCAGATCCCCCTCTACTGACTAATGAGGTGTGGTTGCCCGTTGATGTCTGACATCTCAAAAGAAAGCAGTAGTTTGATGCTTTTTATCAGCGAACGAAGGATATAAGGTAAAGAGTTGGTGTAGTTTTCTGTTAAATAAAATATAGTAGGTTCTAAAACATTTTGGCTAAACGATTTATTATTCTCTGCCGTTTGCAGAAGCTTATTTTTGTTTTTTTTCGAATGTCTGCAGCATAGATGTGCGGATTTTGTTATTAATGTATTTAGATCAAGCTTTGTAAGCCTGCATGTTACACAGTCGCAGCTTAACACGTTTAGTGAATGTTTCCAGACTGTTTCGATTTAAGAATAAGTTTCGAGGAAGACTGGCGAAAATTTAAGATAAACCCGGTAGTCTTTTGCCAGCAGACGTGCGGTCGGCGCCATTTTGGTGACATCATCGCCGGTAGCCTTTCGCTCAAATTCCTGTCGGTTTTCTTCAGTTCATGTTTTACCTTTGGTAATCCATCATATCCTGTGCAGTCCATTGCACACATTCTTTCAGATTTGAATCGCTGGTAAATTTGAGACGTTGCGTTCTTAGTGATAATCCAGAGATAGCTGGTGAACTTGCACTTGCACAAATTGCAAAATGGCGACCTCGCATACAGTAGTCAAAAGGATTTAACTGCAGAGGGACGTAGTAAACTGTTGTCGTGTGTTTAAAATGTAACGTTTAATCCGACAGTAATTAACTATACCTCTGCTATGGGCGTCTTTATTTGATATCTTTACATATCGTTGACTGTAGGTCGAACTTATAATTATTATAATATAATCTACAATGGTACAAGTTCGCCCCACCCATCGATGCCTAGAAAACGATTGGATGAAGATGTAACATTTAGATCAGCCTTCCGATTATGAGTCATTAACACATTTTCAGTAATTAATATAAAAAGTCACCAGCAACTGTCTGTCCTTTCAGTTTTCGCTGTGGTTTCCTGTATAAAATTAAGCTAACATTTCCTATAAGACTTGATTTAATGATGGCTTAGTTTCTTAGCATAAAAATCTGTTTTTGAATTGCTACCTGTTTAGTTGTAGAAGAAATTACATTAGTCTTTTGCTTGTGTTAGGAAGACTTTAAAATATTTTATTAGTCAGCTGACATTAGTTTGTAGGGCAGAATGTAAGTTTTTTCCCATAAATTCTAAAAATATATATTTTACTTTACAACCATATTTAGTCTGTAACAAAGTTAATGATAATCAAATTTGCTGAGAATAAGTAACTATGAAAAATGCTTGCATGATCACCAACAAATACTCTTTGCAAGTAGAAAGGACTTGCTATTCCACCCTATCACCTCCAACCTAACCCTCGTTTGTTATGTTATTTTCATTACTGATTTCACAGCAATTTTTAGATGAAACAGTCAGATGAAGATGAGTACTATGGTAGTAGTCAGTAGAAATGTGTTAATTTGTTCTAATTTCTGTTTGCAGTGTCAGTAAGTAGCAATGGCTGCAATAAGGAAGAAGTTGGTAATAGTTGGTGATGGAGCCTGTGGCAAAACCTGCTTGCTCATTGTGTTCAGCAAGGACCAGTTCCCAGAAGTCTACGTACCAACAGTTTTTGAAAATTATGTAGCAGACATAGAAGTAGATGGTAAACAGGTAAATAAACTTTTGAGGTATTTGTATTTTTTTGTTCAAACATATGTTAAATGAAATGCTTTCTTTTAGGCCATTTCTTGACCAAGTCTCTGCCACAGTAGGTTAGATTTATGTGAGTAAATAAAAGGCTACTGGCATATTGTCTATTTGATGTGCACTGTTAGATTGTGTTGTTATTGCTTGTACAGTGGTATGTGCAATGACAGAGATCGTGTTTCAAAAATTAGACAATCCACGAAAGTGGCTGTAGATTATGTCTGTCTGCACATGTTTGTGTTTGACACTAAAAAAAAAGGTTTATTGGGCTCAAAAGCCCAGGCCATGTGGTGGTGTCACAGTTCGTGTCGTTTCCTTTTGACTCCATATGTGAGCGAGATATCTCGTGCTTTCGGTGGCTTGTTGTCAAGAAGATGGTCGTGTGAGTTATTTTCACCGAAATCCGAAGCGGCCCACAAGCTTGGTGAGTTTCTTTCTCCTGCATGCCTTGAGTTTGGTGTTCTGTTGCTCAAATATCTTTGCCTGTTGTTTTCTGTCCCATCTATTTTGCAAAATTTCACCATACCCTGCTTACAGATCGTCACAATTTTATTTTGCAGTTGTTCAGTGGAACTCACAGCTGTGACTTTGATTCCAATTATGTTGTGTTTCCCAGTTTATACTATTTGAATGGATTGTGCATGTTATGGGAGTTCATTCTATTTGCATGGTGCATTTGAGGAAGGTCATTAAAAGAAGTATTTGAGGATGCTATGTTTTATTGGGAGGGTATGAGTTATTTGTGCATCGGGTAATAGCTGAAAATACAGAGCACATAAATAGGAGAGAACCAAAACAATGTATATGTGTAACTTTCATAAATGGACACATCTTGTGGAGGGAAGGGCTTGAATTTGAGAATTGCCTTTTAGACATTTAATGATTTAGCTGATTTGAAACATTTCCTAAAAGAATTGATTTTATTTGTGGCTTAGTTTCTTAGCTTAAAAATCTTGATCAGTTTTTAACGAATTTCTGCCTGTTTAGCAGTTGAAGAAATTACATTAGTCTCTGAGCATTAGAAACAGCAAATACAAGCAGCAGTTGTGAATACCTTTTGTCCTACACTGCATCAAAACAGAGATACCTAGATCTTTAGCAGAAAAGTGTGCTTGGCATTTAACATTAAACACTAGAAAAGCCTTACTGCCACAGATTAACAGACAAATATATTTTAATAGTAACAGTTAAGAACCATATTTGGGATGTAAAATTTGGGATAGTGAAAGACAAATCATTATAGGCCACTTGTCAGACTCTGTTTCTTACTATATTTTATAGTTTTTATTGACATTAGCATTCTGAAGCCCTCATCAACAGTTTTTTTTTTTTTTTTTAAATTTTGATGGGAAGAAATACTTTTTCAAAGGGTTCTTACTTAGATCAGAAAAATATTGCTATGGCTTAATGGTGAGATAAAATGTAATAGCTGATGCTTTTATGAAAAATCTTGTTTTTCCTCTATGCAAACTTGCCATTGCAAAGATAGTATGTCGATTAATATGCACAATAATATGCTTTTAAAGACAGATATTGCAATTGTGTGGAATATCTATATTGGATGTAAACTTTGTGGAACACTACAACAGGTCCTTAGGCTGGCATGACACAAAGAAACACTTTATGTGGCTAACACTTCAAACACTTTATGTAGATTAAAATAAAAGATCATGACTTTTATGGTACATTGACTTGTTTTGCCTATCTTGGCTGCAAATACAATGACATTTGATGGTGTTATAAGGTTCAACCTTGGTGATAAAAAAGTAAAATTAAAATTTCAAAGAGATTCTTTTTCTAAATTTAGTGATTGGTGTATTTGTGAATACTTTTTTAAAGTCAGATTTAAAAAGATAACTTTAGTTTATTTGAGAGAGACTTTGTAATTATTAAATATGTGACCTGTTCTCTAGTTCTCGTAAATTTAAACCTTTTACTATGTAACACAAATCTGGTATTCTCCTTTGCACTGGTTTTGTCATGGATGATGCAAAAATAGTAAGTTATCCCAGATCGAAGTAACAAAAGGTTGGAAGACAATTTTTGCGACACATTTGTAGATGGTAAGCAAATGCTCTTAAAATTCAGTGTTGTGATTTTCAAGATACCTAAAGCATAGATAAATAGTTTTTGTGTCTGTTCAGTCCAGTAAATGGCACAATATTGAGCAGACACATTCACCTTAACACTAGTGTTTAGCAAGTCTGGTATATGGTTAAGCAAAGTGCACATCAGGTCTCAGTTTGCTAACAGAAGGCTATGTGACAAGTGTATTTGTTACATTCTGTTTGATTAGAGCACTGGCTATTATGTAATTAGCAGATTCTTAATTGGTTATATTATTGGTTTTGCCACATAGTTCACAACTCCTGAATAAACAGTGCTTTGGTTAGAATAGAATCTTAAACATGGGGCCATCATCATGATGCTTTATGGTCACATAGTTATTTTATCAAATGAAAACATGCTGGCAGGTGATGCCAAGTGCTTAGTTTGATGTAAAAAAAAAGGTGGTAAGGGGGAAGTAATATTACAGTGGAAAGCATTAAGGATACAACTGACCACTGATGTTAGTAATATTTGAAAAGGGTTGGGTAAGAATTTAGTGATATACTAAGATTTTCTTAAAAGACTCTAAGCATATAATATCCACAGCAGTTTTCATGAAGTTATGTAATGGGCTTGCATTAGGGGCATGAATTTATAAAGCCTACTACATACCTTATATTGAGCTCAAATAATGCTGATAAGGTGATATGCTACTAGCAGCATATACTTTCATGGCAGTCCCACATCTTTGATATTACAACAATGCAAGAGCATGTGCACCTGCCACATTGACACTGAACCTCAGTGACAAATGATTTGTCATAATTGTTTTTGATTGTGTTACACCTTTTTCCACTTTTTGTTAGTGTATTTTGAATTGAAATTGTGTGGCACATACCTGAGGGTTCTTGCTAGCAACATGCAGCATTTCTGTAACTCTGCCAAGGTGGTTGCAAGCTTGCTATCATCTTGGGAGTCTGTGGTGTCACTTGAAAATTATAAGAAAATTCTACAACCCATAATTTGTGTTGAGTTTGGCTTCTATCTTGAGTGACAAACTTTAGGTGGGGATAGAATATTTTCTGCATTGTTTTCATAGTGCAGGTAATGATTATGGGTGTCTTGCACCTGATCTTTACCTTTATACATTGTTCCCCATAAAATTATAGTTCTGTATAGGAACATAGGTATTTTCTTTAATAGTTTCTTTTGCCAGTGGCATAAATCCCTTTAAAACATTGATTTCAGATGAAATAGACTGGCATCTTTGCATCCATAATAACTGGAACTTGTTGCTTTAGTAGTAGTGTTTGTAGTTGCAGCTTATTTTAAAGACTGCTCATATTAATTTGAGCAATTAAAAGTGTGTGAAGTATATAAAGTTCTGATGCATGTTACTGAAAATGCTAGCATGATGATTTGAGTAAAAATAATACCAATACAGTCTGTAGAAATGGTTTTTGCTATAATCACATGTAACAAGAAGTGTTCAGCATGCATGTCTAACAAGAACCATTGTGCCAGACTTTGAATGGAGAAGGTGGAGAGCAGTGTGACTGGTGTTAAAAATAACTGTATTCCAGGTGTACAATTTGCATTTAATTCAGATCTAAGTATCTGTCTGAGAGTAGGGTACGCCATTTCTTGAACAAAAAAAATTTAAAAAGTATTGCCAACTTCATATTTAAACATTTGAGTGAGTTGTATGCAGATTCTTTAATTGGTCCTAAATGAGAAATGCTAATGATAGTTTCCTTCCAATAGAAAGAACTATTGGGTCTAAAGTGAAAGTTCTTGGTCATCAAATGATGTAAATATTTATGCTTTGTTTCAGGTTGAATTGGCATTATGGGATACAGCTGGCCAAGAAGATTATGACAGACTACGGCCACTGTCCTACCCTGACACAGATGTCATCCTCATGTGCTTCTCCATTGACAGCCCGGACAGCTTAGAAAACATTCCAGAAAAATGGACTCCTGAAGTTAAACACTTTTGCCCTAATGTTCCTATTATTCTTGTGGGCAACAAGAAGGATCTGAGAAGTGATCCCAACACTATTCGAGAGCTACAAAAGATGAAGCAGGAGCCTGTCAAACCAGATGAAGGCCGAGGTATGGCTGAGAAAATTGGAGCTGCAGCATACCTGGAGTGCTCAGCCAAGACCAAAGAAGGCGTACGCGAGGTGTTTGAGTGTGCTACTCGGTCAGCTCTCATTTGCAAGAAAAAGAAGCGCAGTAAATGCACATTACTCTAAGGACATGGCTTACTTCATGTCCACGAAAGGCATAAGGGGCTCTGCACTGTTTGGGCTACCTACTAGAAACCATTTTAAAAACACAATGGCTGTCACCACAACAGTGCCGAAAGGTTATTTTATGCTATCGGCAGGCGTTTACAAATGCCTTTTCAGGCACTGTCCGTAGCTCTGCACTGCTCGAGTGGACAGAGAAGTGCCCACCAGCAACTGGATTTGGTTCTCTTCCTCTTCTCCCTTCTTGTTTTGCAAATAAGGAGATGCAAAATTTAAGTTGCCTTTTGCATCCGGCAGAAGATCTGACAATGATCAGATATGTTATTTTCATATTCCACTAGCCACAGCTCCTTGTTAGTATGCTCGATTCTTTCTTGGTCTGTCTTCACCAACACAAATATCAGGTGCTTGAAGAGAAATCTCATTTTATGACTATTCTCATCTGTATGCTCCTCATTTGTTGTAGTATTGGAAGTGTACGTGTAACAAACTGGATCCAATACTGGACATATGCATGTCTTGAATGAGAAGCAATGCAGTTTGATAAATACTTGCGCTAGTCTATGTATTTCTTTCAAATGCTTTAGATTGTAAATGTGCAGGAAACTTTGTTGTACTTGTCTGAATTTTCCGTTCTTCTGGACAGATGTGTACGACTGAGAGCTGAGCTTAATGATAACTTTTTGTCACCATTTTAGATTGTGAGGAGTGTTTTCAAGCGAAACATAAACTGTTTGTACCGTGCAAAATGAGATGTCTGACATTGTCATTAGAGACTTTTAGAGTGTTACCCAGAAACTTTACTAGAAAATTTAACGAAGGATCTTTAGGGAGGTAGCACTACTTTTACTGTGTATTCAGTTTAAAAAAAAATATAATTAGTTCGGCCATCGGCAAATCATCTGGCAAGTATGTAATTATACATTTTTCTTCTCGACACCTTGCATACATTCACATACATGGTTCGCTGATGCATGATCTTACACAGTGCATATTTTATTTACAAGGGTGCAGGCAGTAAAGTGCAATAAAAAGTAAGTTCACTTTTTAAAGTATATTCTTGCACAGCTAGCACATTTTATTTATGTACATCCCATTTACTGGAATTATTTTAAATAAAATTTATGAAGGATGTTATAACAGTAAGGTACTAGGTAGGGCATACAAATTCTTAGTCTTGTTTCTAGTGACATTTTCTCTGCCACTTTAGATTATTCAGATGTAAACCTATGGAAAAAACCTTTTTTCATGGCACGGTTTAATGTTTTGGTAGCCTTTATTGATATATCTTGATAATACTGGACATCTGTTGTCTAAAGTTGTCACTTTGCTGTGCTGCAATTTCTCTTTTTTAAAAAAAAGCATTCCTAATATAAAATACCATTTCAGAATAAATCCATTGTTTGACTTTTTTCCTGCTTATTTCAGTTATGGCTGTAGCTGTGAAACACAGTTAAAACTGATTAGGTATTATTGACTAGGGCTGAACATCTTGATTCGAAAGACTATGGTGGGATGGGGGGAATTTGTCAAAACCTTAGTTTTGCATGTTTTTGAACCACAGCATTATTGCAAGGTGAATAAAGTTGAAGTTTCAAGGAAATGGAATGCTTGTCATGCTACTTTGTCTTAAAGCACAGGTTGCCGTTTCCATTTCTAACAGCATATTTCCATCTGCTTGTCCTCATCTATTTAAAACCCTCTACATGTCAACATTATTGCTTGACCCACTATATACATCATTGGAAGCACAAACACAAATCTGTACAGGTGCACACATGCACGCATTCATATATAGTCTTGTGTTTTCATATTTACATCAGAGAACTTACTAACAGGTGAGAAACTATGGATGTGGTTATTGTGGGCGTTTTTCCATGGATCACTTTAGGATTTCAAAGTCTCTGAGGAAGTGTACATGTGTGTATCAACATGGCTTGAGTTTTTTGTTATGCTGTACTACTTGTACATGACTAATTATCATTAAGCATGTCCTGTAGTACCTGTATCATTGTTGTATCTCCATTGCCATCACAGCAGTGGATTTTACGTTAACCTTAACAGAATAAATCAATTTCGTATGGTCTTTAAAAAGAGTTTGGTGGTGTTCTGCCCAGAATGTCTTAATGTTTCTTATGCATTGGTTTTGAGAGACAGGTGGTGAATGCAGCTTAAACTAATTTTTTTTTAAACTACTGTTTCTCACCATGCAAGTCAAAATAGTTGAAGTAATGCTCCTACCTTAAAGTAGGTAAAAAAAAAGAGAATTTGGATAAGACTGGAATGCCAAAACATTGCATGAATTTTCTACCTGAAAGTATAATTATGACCATTTACTTTATATAACAATAATAGCTTGTGTTTTCTTAAAAACCGTCACACGGTGCATGAAAAAGTATTGCAGGTCACACATTTGTATCACTAGTTTAAACTTTATTTACTGATGTCTTAAATTTGGATGTCAAAAGCTTTGTCACCTTTCATTCCTGTCTCATTTAGTCATGACATGACCATATTCCAGCTTATAACTATAACCCACAAACATAGTCTATATAAATTGTGCAGACAATAGTTGTTAACCTGAGTGATTCTTGGGTCTAAGATGCTTGGTTTTAATGTTGGTTCTCCAAGTTTTGGAAACAGTAGGTACAAATGAGTAATATATAAATACATCTTGGAAATGTTGACTGCAGTTTTCATCAGTGTAAACAATTATAAAGCCAAAGAGGAATGATTCTTTAGCTGTGAGAGTCAAATCCTGTGAAGAATTTCTTGGAACAAGTTTAGTGCAAAGGTTTTGCAAACAAGTTATTAGGAGCGAATAGTTAAAATAGAAGAAGAATTTTACTGCAGTTATTTAGCTTGAACTGCAAAGAAATGGACTAAGTACATATATGAAACAAAATTTAGGATATGAGTGAAACACCTTATTTCAGTGAGGCAGTTGTGTGCTAGATTTACCTTCAGGGGGATTGAAACAAGGGCATTAAATTTTTGTCACACACAGTGAAAAGTAATGTTCAGTCTGTAAAGGTTATCTTTCATGTGGTAGGCAAAGTTATAAAATATTTTTTGTCTTTAGTCTTTATCAACTTTCATTTGTTTTCTGGTCAGTATATCACCAGAACAAATCTTTTTTAAAAAATCAGTTTGTACCATGGTTGCCCCTGCTAGTGGTAAATATAATTTCAATTTAAGATGTAACAAAGTAAAATGAGTTTGTTGACACATGTTAAATTGTAAGCTTTTTAAATCAGACTATCAGTCAGATCTCTGTACTTAACTGTTTGGTAGGAAGTCATAATTTTGTTTTAATATCTTGATGTAATTTATCATCGGGCTTGAGCCAGTTTTGTTTTTATTTATGCAGTCAAATTAAAATCTCATCATTTTCAGAGAGTTTTAATTGTTGGCAGTTGTCATGACCCTACTTTTGAAGCCAGCATTGCATTCTTAATTTGCTGTAAACCTGTTGAATGTTTTCTTTTATGCAGGTTGAGCTAGCATTGTGGGACACAGCAGGGCAGGAAGACTATGATAGATTGCGACCACTTTCTTACCCAGACACTGATGTCATCCTAATGTGTTTCTCCATCGACAGCCCTGACAGTTTAGAGAACATCCCTGAAAAGTGGACGCCAGAGGTTCGCCACTTCTGTCCCAATGTTCCCATCATATTAGTTGGCAACAAGAAAGATCTACGCAACGATGAAAACACCAAACGTGAGTTGATGAAGATGAAGCAGGAGCCGGTGCGTCCAGAAGAAGGGCGTGCAATGTCAGAGAAGATCAATGCCTATTCCTACTTGGAGTGTTCAGCCAAGACCAAGGAAGGAGTGAGGGAGGTTTTTGAAACAGCAACACGAGCAGCACTTCAAACCAAGAAGAAGAAGAAAGGGGGTTGCATTGTTTTGTGAGCTGGGTAACTTCCAGTGGTCGTAAGATAGAAAGGCAGGCAGGACAGGTCTTACACAGATTGGGACATAGAGCATGATGTCAGGTCTGGTTTAGGTATCGAGGCATCATGTAGTCAACTTCTTGAACACCCCATATAAAGTCACATTTTTAACTGCTGCTCACTGAACCAAATGCACTTCATGCTCTTTGACCCAGATGTAGCAACAGTCACACAAAGAGTGTGACCTGATCCTGCATTCATCCTAGTGGCGGGACTGAATACACACATTACCGAACAAAGCTAAGTCAGCTTTTGTTCAAAAGCTGTATAGCAGCAACTTGGCTTTTTAACACCTGATAACCCCCTCCCCCCCTTTTTTTTTTTGTCTCCTTCACTCACACTGTTCTAGTGTGGGAGACTGTGGGTAAGCATAGGAATACGGGGATTTGTTGGCTTAGGTGCAGGGCACAAAGTTGGTGCATAGACAGAAGAATTTATTCCAAGGTCTTAGACAAATAATTTGCTTTTTTTATGGGATGTGCAGTAAGGTATTAAAAGTAACTTGAATGCATAATTATGATATCTTGGACAAAAGTTGCTTTCATTCACAAATTTTTCCTCTCTTTATTAGTTTCTTTTCTCTTCACATCTTTCTGGGATCGGAAAGACTATAGGCTTTTTTTTTCTCTCAAAGATTACAATTGTGCATGGCTTGTGAAAGATATGATGCCTCTTTAAGACATCCACATCTGTGGAATAAAGTACTGTATGCTTTTTTCTTTTTATTGTTGATGCTTTCATGAAAGCTGCCTTTCTGCTTACATCATTTCAAATTCTTGTTTAGCTTTTGTATTGATACCTTTGTTTATGCAAGCTCAGGATTACCAGGCGCTGGTACTTGCTGAGTGGAGATGACAAATGAGAGATGGCATAATCAGTGTACTGTCATTTATGTAAGACACACATAATATAAAGTACATGCGGAATGTGACGTTTAGTGTTTCTTATTTCGGCATCATTCAGGGTCTGGAGAAGTGTTTTCTAATTCATTCACCGACTAGATGATTTAAGGTTCAAACATTGAATAACACATTCTGAAACCTTGGCATTTCATCATTGCATATTATGCGCGATTAAAAATTTTCTGCACCTTTTATCACAGTTGACCTTCACTTAAAAATGGTGTTTGTCCCTTTTATATATCTGTAAACAATGATATTTTAGAAACAGAACAGTATGCTGCTAGAGGATATTCAGTTTAATAAAGAATTTTTTTTTATAGTGGTGCAGGGGACTATGCTTATTGAAAAATTTGGGATGTTAGGCAAGAAAGAGTATCAAAGGACATACCACTGAATTAAAGTTTTCGTGCAACAGGTATCAGCAAAGTGCCATGTCTACTGATGCCGTGCTTATTGGTGAATTTTTTTTTTTTCGATTCATCTTCAGCATGTTTGAGACTTCATGGATTTCAATCATGCATAGTGTTTGTAAGCACTCCATAAGGTAGAAATTGGCACAGTATTTTAAGCAAGTATTGAAGCTGAGATGCTGACAAAAGTATTCGATCTATCGGCTGAAACAAAGGGTAACACACAAGTTGTAGGCTTTGTCTTTCTCATATTTGTGTTTCATTGCTGCTTATTTTTTTTATCAGATACGATCCATCCCACCCATACGGTTTTTACTAAATTAAAGCAGAATATCAATTTCTCTGAAAGCACCCTATCCTCCTTGTAGGTAGTCCAGATTGCAGTTCTTTAAGAGTTTAAGACGTGCATACAATTGTTAATACTCAAGAGTAATTGCGTTTTTACTTTTATCTTTTTTGGGGGGTTGGGTGGGTGGGTATAATAACTTAAGTCTGCATACTATACCAAGTATCAAATGAAGAATGATTAGTTGGACTTACAAAAAATTGAACTTTCTTGTTTGTATAAAGGCTTGCCTTGGTTTCTGGACTGGGCAGTTTTTGTTTATGACTGCAACCAGTATTTTCATTCCTCACCAAGTATTAGGCTTCGGCTAAATTATTTCTAAAGAGATAAGCTCTGGGGTGACTTTGTCGTGATCGTGTCTTGCAGCAAAATCGAGTGCTCACACAACTCATTGGCTATTATGTATTCTGTTTCTTCGTGATTATTGGTAATAGAACTTGCTATGCCTGGTGCATTGCCTGTCAACTGGCGGCCAAAGACTTTTGGGCCGTCATAATTTCATTAGGAGTCTTTATCAACAACTTTTGATGTTGGGATTTCCATTTTCTTTTCATTTTTGTACTTCAGAGATGAGGAAGAGTTATAAAGGTTTGTTTGTGGTTGTGCTCGTCACTCGATTGAAACTAGTGATTACCGTCATCAGCTTGTCGCTCGTAGCGGAAATCTTGCATTGTTCGCTACCGAAATTCTTTAATCGTGTGTGCATGTGTGTGCAATACATACTTTGGACTCTCACACTCATTTCCTCTCTGTTGCCATGGCTCGCCAGGATAATACCTTAGTTGCTGGCATGGCGTACAACTAATCAACTTTGTTGCCATAGCAAGGAAGCCGTCATGGTCTCACACTCGCGTTAAAAAGAGTGCCGCTGTCTCCTTTCCATACATTTGCAGGTCAATTTACACAGGGATATGGACATGTAAATTTATGAATAAGAAATAGGATGCAAGCACTTCTGCAACAAACTTTCAGACAGCGTGAGGGATGTATGTTTGATTGGTCCTCGGAGAGCTCGCCTTTGTTAGTTGTCCTGTGAGTACATGTACTCGGTAAATTATAGCTGGCAGGGGACTTGACTACATGTCCTGGTCATGTTTAGTCTTATGCTGTTATCTCCCTTCGACGAACGTGAATTTGAGGGTGAATGAGTGTTTTTTTCACTGGGCAAGGTGCTTCTTATTAGAAATGAATCTAGCAGTTTACCCCTTTTGCTTTGCCTTCGATGATATGTGCATAGTATGAGGTACTTATAGTTTACATCTTATCAAAGAATTTTAGCATGTTGAACGCTGAGGGGTTACTATTAACCTTAGATAATCCATCTTGCATCTTAATCGCCTCTATTTTCCTCCCCTCTCACTCCTTAAAAAAAAGGGGGGGGGTAGTTTGTTTCTTAATTTTTTAGAGAAAAACATTCAAACATTTCACTTGAAGTAGTTCACGGATCCCAACAAAATCAAGAGTGTGGATAGGGGAATGGATTCTGTTGAGAAAGTCGGGACGAATGTTTGTATATATTTTTCGTGCGCTAGTGTAGCCATTCCTGCTTGTATTTGCAATTATATTCGGCGTCGGAGTTTCACATCCTATTTTGCTTATGTTTTTCTCCCGTACGTTTACTTAATCATGCTTTTTTTTAAAAAAAAAAAAATTCTCTTCTGTTTGCCTGTTCTGTATCTTAACCAGTACATAATAAATAAGTTATGTCGGCATAATTTTTTGTCGAAATTCTAAGATTTGCCTGATGTTATTGATAGTAAATGAATGATTGATGAGACGTGTCATTTACAGATGTGTGCGTTCTAAAGGCAGATAAAACTATTGACGTTATCCTTCCCCCCCCCCCTTAAAAACGCACGCAAGCGTGCAAATGTGGTCCGGTGGCATAACACTTAGCACTTATTGCCAGTATAGTGAGGAGTGGCTGTTCTGGGTTCAGATTTTCTGAATGTGACACCTGTTTACAGGGCGGCTGCTTGACTGTGATGTAGCCTTGGCTCGGGGTAAAAATGTGAGGTTTGGTGAGGGTTTTAGTGGGATGCGTTTGTTTGTTTGCCCTAATGACATAAAACTTAGTTAAAGATGCCATTTTTAGAATCTGGCTGATTCCTTTACCCTCTCCCTTTACGTTCTCGCGATACTCGCCTACAAACAATAGGTCAATAATATGAAGCGAGAGTAAGTCGTTTCCCCAGAAGTGGGGATCTACAGGAAAAAGCATATTGTTTCCGAAATTATAAAGCAGTGACGAGACCCAGCGGACACTACTTCATGTTTCCTTTTCCTATGAGACTTTTGCACCGCGCCAGAGTTCAACAGGATCTGAACACCTCGAAAAAATGACATTTGTTCTTCACTTTCCACGTCGCCCCAGGGGAGAGACTTACCCTTGCTTCATAAGTAAGATTGAACACAAGTACTCGTATGTTGCAAAGACTACAGCCAATGGAAAAGCTTGGATCCCTTAACAAGTATCTGTGAAAAAAAACCCGATCTGGATTTTCTTTCTTTGATGATCATCGTAGTATTTTACCGAGATACTTTCGAGAACACTGTCGCATTCATTTGCTCACAAATAGAGTATCTTTCCTAGACTGGATGTGCGCAAGACGATAATCTTGAAGCTCCATATATCAGTGATGAATGGGTCGCTGAAAGAAACTACTTTAAATATCAAACATTTGACCAAACTTAGCGAAGTTGAGGGTCACAGGAAACCAATGGTTTTGACACGATTGTTGAGTATATCGGAACTTTGATAACTCGCTAAGTCCAATTTTATTTTCAAAAACATATCTTTGAGGCACTTAGGAGATTAGACGGTTTGACACTTTCCCTGATTAAGAATGGCCATGATGCGGTTTTTTCACCCAAGTAGGCCACCACTCGGTTGATGTGAAATTGCTACCCCACTAGGGACAGTATTAAACGATAAAATATTGAGTTCGGGCATCTAAATGTACAACAGGTGCCCTTTCCTCTGGACCGCCTTGGTTAAGTGTCAACAATTACCGAGAGTACGAGACCGATTGTTACAATGACCCCCAATTCAGTGGAATCGTTGCAATAAGAACCAAACAAATCAGAAAACCACGTGTCGGAGAGAAGTGCTGGAAGTTTATAAAGACATCGCATTCAACAAAAAACGTCTCAAACGTCTCTGGGAGCTATTGTATATCAACGATAAAATTGAATTTTGGCAAATAAGTTATCAACTGTAAAACTTACCCACACAGTTATACATGTATATAATATTGTTTACCAAGAACTTATTTTGTATAAACAAAAAAGAGATGATAGGCAGTTACCTGCACGGACTGAGAAATATGCTCAATGGGTTTTATAATTAAAAACAATATACTCTTTAAAGGTAGAAAATCATTACTGTTTCTTAAGGTTCTAATACAAATAACTAGATGGAAAAACAAAGGAGTGCGAGTCGAGGAGTGCGGCATGGGCAAAGAACAGTAACTGCGCCTCGACTGGCCGATAAAAGAGGCGTGAGTTACGTCCCCTTCAGGGACTGGCAAGCCCACTGCCAAATCTGCGAGGGCCCAGCTATGGCACACTATATTGTCATCAGTGGGGCAAGACAACCTAATTTATAGATTCATATCAACAAGCTAAGTACAAACTAGATAGCCTTAACAACCCAATAAATACCAAAACAAAAAACTGATTAAACCATACAGTAAATTTTAATATTTGAAACAAAGTAAACCGTAGGAAATATTAAGTTCCTCCACTCATCAAAAACCAGAATTATAACCAAACATAAGGTGGGATAACTTAATAAAGTATTAGTCTTAACCCTAAAAAAAAACCACACAGAAACTTTAAAGAAGATATCAAATCATACAAATACCAGGATTACAAAGACAATAAAGAAAACTAAAAGTAGATGTCCTTTAACGGTAAAGACTAACATAATATCTGAAACTAAATAGAAGTCTAGAATAAGGAATACAAGGAATATGGCAACCCGTGCAGTACATCACTGCGGACATGGCAGGCCTCATGAACACCAAGAGCATGAGACAACAACAGAAAAAAGAGGGCTGTAGCAGCAGTAAACAACACCTACAGCGTCTATCTTCACACACCAACCCAAACCTCGCCCCTCTTTGTTCCTCCCATCACCCACTCCCATATTTCCCCAGAACCTCATACACTTAGGATGCGGAATCGCCATAAGGTGGAGGCACTTTTCCCTCCAAAACAACAACAGCAAATTCGGCAAATTCTTGGTGAGTGTAACGTGAGTTTGCCATGTAACCAGTCCATCCATCCATCACCCGAATAAGGATCAACCTGATTTTTCTGCTGGACTGTATGTTTACAGATATTTGCATGAGTGTAAACGTCGTTGTGGATGGATGATATGGCTGAGCAAACTTGTCTGGAAGGCGACGTAGCCTAGCAGTTACCTGGGTTATCGGTAACAAGAAAACTCCCCCCACCGACAACACCCGGGTACCTGATTCATCACGAGATGTAAAAGACGACAAAAGAAAAGCGTTGGGGATTATCTTATCCACGACGAAGCACTTTGTTCTTCATTTCTTCGGACACCAGGTCAGGGGGTATCCCCACTCTTCCTTAAGAAAAAAAACCTATTTAAAGATTCGCCAGTGTGACATGCCTACCTGAACATTCTCACGGTACACTGATCTGTCGTTCCCATATGTTTATGATGCACAATACGCTGTCATATGTAAGAAAACTCATGTGAGAAATTTAGCTTTAGCTTTTACATCAGTTCCCCAAAACAATGCTTAAGCAATTGGTATGATGTATCTTCTTTGTTTTCTTCAATAGACAAGCAGTACACCAGTCTACGCTGATGACTTATTGATCAGTCAGATGTTTATTCTACAGCCAGATGTTTATCAGACTGTCGTGTATTTATTGGCTAATGGCCAGTCAGGTATTCATTGGTCAGTTAAATGTTTATGCGAGCATCAGATGTTCATTGGCAAGTCCGATGCTTGACACAAGTTTTTTAAAAAGTCTGTATATGCGCACCAGGTAGAAGAAGAAGAGGAGGAGGAGGAGGAGGAGGAGGAGGAAGAAGAAGAAGAAGAGCAAGAACAAGAAGAAGAACAACAACAACGAAATAGAAGCACTTAAGCTAGAGTTACTCCTATTACCAGTCGAAAGTGAGATACTAGAGATCCCCCTTATCTCGAGGCCAGATTTTGTGTGCGCGAGGGCGATGCCATCTTCCGTCCTCCACAGCTTCATAACCATTCATCCGCACGAGCACTTTGGGGTGGGCATGAAAAAATAAGTGCACTTCGTCACACGGGTATCGAACCGTTAACTAATCTCGCCTTCGAATGTGGACAACAATTCTTTTAACCAGTCGGGTATCCGGTTTGGTCTAAAGCGCTGTGAAATGTGTCCCCGAGCGGGATGAGCTCAACACTAATCCCTGTAGTTACATAACATCGACATCAACGAAGTTACCATCGCCACTTCTTGATTATGTGTTGTATGCGAAGCATTTATTAGCCGATATATAACAGAAAAAAAATGTTTCACATCATCAGCTGTTTCATTTTTTTTAGCCGCATCTTCATTTTGCGCATTAGCTGCTGCTTCATTCTGAATATTAGCCTCATGTTTATCCCAAGCTCACTCTGTGTATTAGTTTAGTGTCTGCTGCATATTACCTTCCCGCGAGACGTTCCTTCAGTGCTTCGTTGACTTCCAGACGCGTGCCTTGCCGCCTCAGAATAAAAATGGAGGTGATACAGGTGATATCTTATCGCCCTCGTGTCACTAAGGACACCAAGCACGCCCTCCCACCTGCACAATCTTTGCTGCCAGCCAATCAAATCGTTTCCTCTCCGTTCTAACCAGTTACTTTACGAAGTACCCGGGGCACCCCACTTTCCGGGATTGGCTGTCTCCATCAAATGCAAGGCCGAGGAAAAGTCGAAGGGGTGTGCGCGGTTGGGGAGGTGGGCAGGTTTCTGGACCTGGGTATTGCACGACGAGTTACCCGGCACCCGACGGCATGCATGTCAACGCCCACCTCCCTCGGAACGGTGGCGGCGTGCCGTTCGGACTTGTTTGAATGGCGTCCGCTCAAGTTTGGAGTCGGTTAATAACAGTTTGGACCACCCCAGGGGAAGACACTCGTCTTGCGTCTGCTGCTAAAAGGTAGGAGATAGTCCAGCCGTTAAATCGCCGAAACAGCACTCGCCGGTTAATCCCCCTTGTTGTTTTCGCCAAACAGATGGCAAAAACTGGCTCCCCAACTGGTCCAACACGCCGATAGTTGGACAACTGCGACTAAGGTTTGGCTGCTGGTAGGACGCTGGCCTTTCGCCGCTTTGACCTAGCGGATTCCATGTTGTTACACTTGCTTTTCTCACAAGGACTTTTTGAGTGATTATTTTCCTCTGTCGAATAACATACAGCGCTCCATTTTGAGCTGAAAACAATTTGGATGGTTATGGACGCGGTCAACAAACCGCAGCGGAAGTCTAGAGCGTAGGACAAACACCTTGTCTGCTTTTTAAAAAGGACCAAAAGAAAAAGCCTGTCGCCATGCAGACTTCACCTTTCGACACAGGATACCCTTCCCTTCACCATCACCAGAGCAGCGGTATCTATGGCACCGTCCCTGGTTTCGAACCGGGCGGATTCAAGTTTCATCCAAGCGGTTACCCTGAAAGTTCCATGGACGCTGCTGCTTGCTACCAAAACTATGTCAACTCCAACGCCATGGTTCCTCAGGGGTACGGCCCGAGGGAGCCACCCTCTTACGCGGAGTCGACAACAGCTCCCCCGTCGTCGACAATCTTCCACTCGGGCTTCATGACAAACTCTTCGCCTGGCTACTACAAAGTGTCTGGCAGTGGTACCAGTGGAGGTGGGAGTGGGGGTGTTATTGGTGGAGGGGGAACGATCCGCCAGATGGACATGATGGCGGACTATGGTGCCTCGGTCAGGACTAGCGCCGTTGCGGACAACTTCCTCATGAAGCAGGAAGTCAATGGAACAGGAGCTACCTCATGGACTACGGGGAGGCCCGGTACTCCGAGGACGATCACCAGCAGCAACAGCCGCCACAGCAGTATGTTCAGCACGGGTCGTATCATGCTCACCTGCAGCTGCAGCATCAACACCAACAACAGAAGCATCACGTCCGTGGGGGGAGCGAGCTGGGTGCTGAGGTGGGTCCGGAGGGCCTGCAGATGGAGACTGATGTTGCCCACAATGAGTACAAGATGCGCACAGATCCCAGTCTCACCGCTAGCGTTGCCATCGGCGCAGGGAGTTTGCAGCAGACACACCAATCTGACAAACAACAACAACAACAAGCCACAACAACAACAGGGAACAGAAGGTCATACGCCGGATGAGAACACTAGTTCTCCTCGCGACGACGAAGCAGCGGTGGAAGGAGACGATGTTTCCCCCCAGGACAACACCAGCAGACAAGGCGGCGAGGCCGAGACCCCCCCGCACTCACAGGACGGCGGCGGGGAGGAGCAGGGGAAGGTGACGGGAGGAGAGGTGAAGCCAACCTTGTCGTACATCGCTCTCATCGCCAAGTCCATCCTGGAGTCGCCGCAGCGGCGCCTGAACCTAGGCTCCATATACGGGTGGATCGAGAAGAACTTTCCTTACTACAAGAACCGTGGCAGGGCTGGCGGAACAGCGTGCGGCACAACCTGTCGCTCAACGACTGCTTCATCAAGGCCGGGCGGTGCGAGGACGGCAAGGGTAACTACTGGGCCATCCACCCGGCCAACATGCAGACTTTCTCCGCGGCGATTTCCGCCAGCGGCGTCGCTCTCGCCGCCGCAATCGCAAGAAGGACTGCGACCTGGGCATGTACCACCACCACCATCATCACCACCAGTTCGCCAACGGCTACCTGGGGGCTGCCGCTTCCGGTGCCGCTGCCGCCGCCGCCGCTGCTGCTGCCGCTGCTACGGGAGGAGGGCTGAGCCACCAGATGACCTTTCCGCCGACGGCAGCAGCGTTGTCCACCATCTACTCGCCCTACACGGAGGCCGAGCGGCGGGCCTACCGCCTCGACGAAGCACTCCTGCGGCAGAGCATGAACAACCCCTTCATCAAGTGGTACCACCAGTCCTCCGCCTATCCCTCCGCGTCAACGCCGCCTTCCGCCTGCAACACTGGTGTGTACAGCGGGATCGGGGGAGTGGGTGGGGTGGGCAATGTCAGTGGGTCTTCCCCCCAATGGCCTCAGAGCTACTCGGACAATGGTTCCCAAGCCGTCTACCAGCTGAACTCTTCTTTTTCCAGGTAAGCTTTTTATTTTTGTTTGTTTTTTTTTTGTTTGTTTGTTTTTTTTTGTAAATTATTGACGACACGCCCGAGAACATTCAAGCATACCCGACTGTCAGGGTTATGACTGTGCCCTCCCCCAATTTCTCTCCTGCGTTTGATCAGTTTAAAAAAGACCATCAACTTCTTTTCCCCTCAGGTAATTACTGACTATGTCAAGGGTTGAGACTTGCATGGACAGGTGTTACTACTAGAACTGTGGAATGAAAGTGCCGAGTGACATTTCATTTAATTCTTGACACGAGAAGTTGCTGGTAGTGAGGCAGATTATTTCAACTCTTACTTGGAAATGGCTCAGATTTTTTTTTCTCTCTCTCTCTCTCGTACAGCCTGGGTAATTTTATTTCTTCTCTGACTCATCAAGTCAGACTTAAATATGTTATGTGAAGTCGGCTCTTTATATTCGCTGAGGTCTGCAAGCATTTCTAATTTTTCTACCCCACCCCTCCCTCAAGAACTCTAATGCTGTTCACCATATTTAACCCACCAAAAAGTAAAACAATACAGTATTTTGCTAGATGTACAAATTAAAATATTCTAATTCATGTACTTATCACTGACCAAACTATTTTTAAACAAGTTTTTCCCATTTTCTATCCTGTGCGTGTCGTCTGCAATTTTCCGCAGTACTGTAAGTCTCAAAACTAATTTAAAAAAATAATTTTATTGAATTATTGACAACAAACCCACGATTAGTCAAAACCACTGAAACGAAACCCACGAAAGATAAAAGTCCACAACTTTCACAAATACCTCTAGCTTGTCTCCTTTTCCCTCCATCGCTCTCTTCCTCTTCCTCCCTCATCCCTTTGTTTTTGTAGCATGCGAAAGTATTTATTTTCATGTTGCTCACTGAACTCATTCTCAAGCCAATAAATGCGCTATAATTATATGCTATTATTGTTAGTATTATCATTACAACAACAACAAACAACAACTACAGTTTATCGGAAATCTTGAGTGGCATGACATTTTATTTCAATACTGCGTTTGCCAGTCAGTCCTCCCCAGTTGAGGCGATTATTCGACATTTATTACAGTGTGAGTCTTGAGCTCTGCACAGACCGGTACTAGCCCCACACTCCGAACCATTTTTCTCTGAAGAGTTGAGAGGATACAAAGATTTGCAAACTGATAACCGAAAGTCAAATAATTTTCCAAAAAGCAATTTTTGTGTTTGGATGCGTGCGCGCGCGCGAACAGAATGGCCATCTACTGCGGACGATTGCCAACACATGCTTTAGTTCTATTATTATTTGTCTACTTGATAAGGCCCAGTCATCAATTTTTGTTGAAGATGTTTTTTGTCCCAACTTTTGCCTCACATTTTCCCATAAACGTTGGTATCGCGTTAAATCGCGTTGTTCCCATCGAGCACCAAACGACCGAGTGCTCAAACTTATTTTTATTGCCACATTATTGTAACTGTATGGTATTTTATATATTTTTTTTGCGCCAGACCTTTAATGGCTTACTTCCATTTTACATCAGCTAATTATTTGTTATTTTTGTTCTCTAATGACTTGCTAGCTTTTTGTCATTTAATTTCGTGTCGTCTGATTACTTACTAGTTTTGCTCGTCCATACAGAATTAATTTTAATGTCTATTTTAAAATTTATTTTCAGTTTTCTCACTTTTGATCACATAATTGCTGGTTAGTTTTCGGCTTCAGTATATATTAGACAGTAAATTATAATCTCTGCCGCTTATGATTATCTAATTACTTATTAATATTGTCGATATCGGAGGCACGAAGAAAAACAGTGTAGATGTCAGGTGAAGCTGTGCGTGGGAATCTGTCCTGATTGGGAACTGAGAAAAATATTAACATGTTAAAAATTCTATTTTATTAAAGATAGATGAAAATTAAGTTATCACATTAAATATAATCGGTGAAATTGTACATCGTGGCATCCCGGCCATAGCCAGGCTCATTGCTCTAAGAAAGACAAAACCACGAAGTAAAAAAAAAAATCTGCCGCTTTTTTCATTGCAGACTGTTATTTTTCTGTTGGATGAAATCTTCTTTATGGACCAAGATGTCTAAATACTTTTATGTGAGGGAACTTGCGCCTACCTGAACATATACACCCCGATATATATTTATGTTTAAATTGTGAACGAAAGCATGCGTATATGTATACGTGCTTGCGTGTTTGTCCATCCGTACAAATGAACAGACATATATATTCATGTTTGAAAGGAGAACGCGAACGAAAAAAGTGCTTGCGTGTTTGTCCATCTGTGTAAATGAGTCAAGTCCCGAGTGGAACTTTGATCTCTGACATTCGCCTTCCGAACTCTTCACAGAATAAAGTGAAGAAAGTGGTATTGACATTAGGATAAAAAAAAACTTTAAAAAGATAAACTCACGTATTTATCCCTTAACAAAAGCCAGACTTTCAAAACCTCCTGCCAACTCTCAGAAAAGCGAGCAAACAAACACGGAAAATAAAAATCTGATCGACTAGCTTTCATATCCATTTTACCAGTCGTGATGTCAATGGAGGGTTGTTGGGGGACGAATCTGTGAAGGGGGAAGTAAGAATGTGCCGTTAGAAAAAAAAAAAATACAGATAAGGACGGGATTTTTTTTGTGGGGGGAATGGTCTGGCTGATATTGAACCTCCCCGGTCTGAGGTGTGGGAACAGTTTTCGCGATTTCCGAACCTCCTTCCGCGGACACTCCACCTGAGGTTGTGCCGGCAAATACACCGCAAACTACACCTTTCTTTGACTTCAAACAATGATGTGGACGGCCCGGGGTAGCCGGCTAATTAGCTGCACTTCTCTACCCGCAGGCTGTCAAGGTAACGGCCGGTGGCCATGGGACTTCCTGCAGGCGCGTGCCATCGAGCTCACGACCGTGGCGCCGTCTTGTTGGCCATGGAGTAAACACTTGCACTTACACCTGATTAACCTTTCTCTCGCCCCTCCCCTGCCGCCAGACTTCAAAGAAATCCCTGTGCACGAACCTTAAATCCGTGATGTCGGCCGACCTGTCTGCAGTCGCCATTCTGAACAGGACGACGAGAGTTAAATGCATGTAAGATGGATGCCGGGGTGGATGGTCAATTTATTTCTGTTGTGTCGAGAGGTAGGAGAGTGCTTGACGAGGCACGAACCCACTTGCCACTGCATATCTCGGGTATCTTGGGTACCTGATTTCGTTTTCGCTGATGGAGAGTTCTTCAATCAGAGGGCGGGTAACATCGGTCTATGGAGCCGGCGACGTTAGATAATCCAAACCTGAAGTTATTCTCTCAGTTGACTCAACACCTTTCGACTACTGATTAGATAGTTGTCACCCGGGTAGCGAGGCTTCCTCCCTTGAGGGCTTGCAGTTTACTTACACTTAGCAAAGCTTTTAGGAAGAGGAGAGAGAGAAAAAAAAACCCACCCTTGATGGTCGATCATGGGGAAGGACATGTATATAACAATGATATTTGTATCATAGATGTGGGTAACATACTCTAGTGTAAGTTAAAATGCGATACTTCCTGCCTTAAAACATTCTAAATTGATCTTGATAATAAGGTACCCGTTCCTGTGATGGAGGACGCAAATGGACCGTGGGTGCAAATAGACAATAAGTAGACAAGCATAAAGGACAAAGGGCGGTAAAGTCAACCTCAGTCAAACATGAAATTAATCTGAAAGCTGCTTCTAAGTTAACAGAACATTCGGCTGTCATTACTTTGTTACAAAATTGCGAAATAAATTATTTTTTTAAAAGATGGATCGTGAATTAGCCTTACAAATGACCTCAGTGTGCGTAAGCTCTGCTCGGTCACTGATTTGACCTGTGGGATGTCATCGGAAATGAAGTCTTGACCTCCCCTCCAAAAAATCAGAATCAAAAACACAAAATAACAAACAAACAAACAAACAAGCAAACAAACAACAAACAAACAAAAAAAAGCAACAAACAACAACAAAAAACAAAAAAAAAAAAAACAAAAAAACAAACAACGCCTGTGATATTCAAAGATTTGTATCTTATGAAATGGACACAAATTTGTTCTCAGATTTTGATAAATAATATTTTTAACAAACTAACGGCATTTATTTCATAAAAATTTTGCCCTAGATATACTTTTAAAAGGTAAGCACAAGCCTTAATAAATTTAAATAAATCTATTATTTAAATACTTTTTATAATATTCAAATAAAAGTAATGTTCTAAATGTTGAAAGCCTAACTAGAGGGGCACATCACCAAAACTGCCTTATGAACAGTCTGTGAGGTCTTTGCTACCACAGGATGTCCTCCCTCTCTCGGCTTCATTGAGATTATCTTATCCTGAGATCGCTGCGTTCGATTCCAGCTGTGGGAACATCAAGCGTGACCACAGGCCTGCCAGGTACACAACACCTTAACAAACAAGTTGTTACAGGAGAACTCTCGGGCTTCTACAGGATGCTATCCTCGTCGCCAACATTAAGATAGTCTCACGCTTGTCAGAATGCTATCTTCAGTCCGGCAATCAGCCACCCGCCTTCCCTGAGACATTCCGCCATCACCTCAGGTGTCACGTGCTGACCAGCCACAGTGGCATCACCACAGGATGCTGCTGCTGATTGCCCGTGTTTGTCTTAACGGTCGTTGCCTAACGGGTCTCAACGTCCCGCTAACCTCACCTGTGGTCTCAGGAGGCTCAGAGCAACCTCAACCTCTCAGTTTCAGGGACGGAGGAATGCAAAATGTTTGGACAATCAGTCAATTATGTTATTTTTCTGAAAATTGGTTTTTGTAATTAAACGTACGCTGTTATATACGTAGGAGCAGCAATTATTTCATTTATTCATTCTTTCTTCTTTTGTTTTTGCTACAAACGGTCCTAAACAAAATTTGTATTTTTTTAACAGTTTGTAAAGGAAAAAAAAAATTCAGATGTAGTCACATGTTCGGCAGTGTATACCGGTTAAGAAGACTGAAGCGTCTCCATCTAAGCTGACGAGAAATAACTGTTGTGTAGCTAATTTGCGAGAAGCAGGATGAAACAAGTTTGTTACTAACAGAACATTAAACTAATATGAAAACCACAGTTGAGGTAAATTAAGATAAATCAACAAATACATAAATTATAAATCTAATTTTCCTAACAACAAAATTACAAACACCTCTTGTATCCGAAGCTATAAATCACTGTCCACACCCCGCGGTCACTACTTCATGTTTGTTTACTCCAGGACACCTTAGTTACCTCTTTATAACTACTGCTCGAGGAGTAAAACAACATCTACTTGTCCGGATAGCAATTTCCACTTTCGGAAACAAGACACTTTTCCTTGAGGTCCTCATGGCTGCCCCCCAGGACAACGACTTACCCCCAGGGGTAGCTCGATGGGCGCCAGGAGGATGAGGGCGAGGGACAGAGAGGCAGAGATAGGAGAAGAGAGGATAATACCGAGGATAACACCGGCTATCTGTGAAATCTTTGACAGGCTGACAGTGTGCGCACTTTGACAGGGCATCGACAGCCTCGACACTCCAGCCTCCCAATTATCTTCCCTCACTCTCTAGTAACTGTTTATTTGTTCACTGGGAGGTCCATTGTTCACTTAGTGCGAGCCGAGCTTGAACAGTCCTCTCAAGGTAGCACGTGCAGTTTGTCATACACAGAGACTGACAGCAACGAAGTATTGAATATGAGAATAATTGTCCAATAATTATATTAAGTAGATGACCTGCATGATGGTGGCAAAGTCTGAGAGTTCGGCAACTAGTTGCTGCGTTCGAAACATTTCCGACAGTCTAGAGATTTCTCTATAAGAAAAAATGATCATATGATTAAGATACTTATTATCTTTATCATCTCCTGACAAAAAAAAAATCCCGTTGACATTTTGGCCACTTCATCTCGAGGGAAAGGAATTGTAACTTTTCTCGGGGAGGCGATAGTGGAGTTGACCTGACCAAACATTTTGTCACTTTTGGTATGTCACTACCACCGGCTTCAGTCTACAACTGTTTTCTTCACTTTTCCCGTTAGGAAATCTTTGCGGGTCATCGGTGACTTTGGAGAATTTCCCGATTTTTAGGAGGTGGGGTGAGATAAAGAAATGTTTTAACATGTTTAACCTGAGTGTTAACGATACCGAACATGGAGGAAAAGTCCTTGTTTTGTCTTCCTGCTTTTCTGGGACAAAATCCGTCAGGAAAATAAATGCATTAGGATTTTGTGAAGGTTGACAAAGTCTCTGAAAGGAAGCGAAACATAAACATTGATAACCATGTAGACGAACTAAGGATGCCGAAAATTTTTTAAAAAGCCCTTAAAACCAAAAGGAACTGAACCTTTAAGAATTGTTTAGCTTCTAGCAAACAAACATGGAGAACTGACCAAAAAATCTTGTTGCCAAAAGATGTTTAGGTTTTCAGAATGTCTTAAATCGCCTGTCTACATCAAATTGTCTAATCAGACCAAATTTTTTTTTTAAAAATGGTCACTTAAGACTCATTTTCAAAACCTCACTTGTACATTAGCCAACGGTAACTTTTAAAAATAAATGTGAAAAATTGAGACTAAACACCACGTCCAACCGTAGGCCTCCCCCTTTATCCTTTTCGAAAAAATAGAAATAAAGAACAATTAGCATGGTTTTATAACCCTTCGCTGTTATTTCTTGACAAGACAAGTGTTCTAACGTTTTCGTAAAGCTTACAAATATTTCGTTAACAGGCATTGCGGAAAACTATTCAACGAACATGGTTTTTCAATATTTGTAGTTATCAATATAAAGGTCTAAATTAAAAATGGTTTCTGAGTTCAGACAGAAAATCGCTTGGAGAAGGCGGGTCAACGATTGTTTTCAATCACCCAGTCAGTATTGTATCCTGTCAAACAGTCGCATCTTTCCATTAAATTACTTTTGTAACAGGTAGACTGCTGTTGGTCACCTGCCATCAACAATTTCAATATTCAGATGTCCTGCTGACATATGTTTACACTACAATCTTGTAATTATTGTAAACGCTTCTCTTCCAATTAGCGTTTCTTTTCATTTGTAATTAGCTGTCTGAGACCGTTTTAGACGATTAAAAAATTACAATCATCTGTAGGAATTTATATCGTAAGAATAAAATGTGTAAAGCTCATTTGCCCCTCGTGTGTATGCCAGCTCAATGCTCTGTACACAAAAGACAACAAAAAGAACAACCATTACAGAAACACAAACAGCAGCAGACTACATCATGACAAACATTTATGTCGAATAATATGTCTTCAACACACACATAATATTTATGATTAAATGATTTATGTTGTAGGTGTAGGTGCTTACCAGACATGCTCGCTAATGTACATGAAGCTCAATGCTTTGTAACATTGAGAAGAGCGCGATTATTTTCACCTTTCACCCGCGTTCACTTAAATAATCTTTCTGAAACTCACTTGTGCTTATTCTGAATAATTTATTTAATTATTTAAAATAACATGTCCTAAACCTGCTTGTTTTACTTTAAAAAATCTATTCATCTTTCTAAAAGACCGCGTGAGGTGTGTGTGTGTGTGCGCGCTCGCGATCGAGCTAAAATAATTTAGAATAATTACCAAGATTGCTTTAAATAGAATATCTGAAAATCCCTGTTCTTTTGATATTTAAATGTGCGAAGATATTTTGAAGTGTTTGTCCCAAACCAACATGTGGTTACAACCAGTGAGACCTGTCCTGGTTCTATGTTCACAATATTATGTGTGTTTTTTTTTGTTTTTTTAAAGTGTGTGTGTGTAGTGGAGGAAAGAGGAAACAGTGAAAACAGTTGACAAAAAATTGCCACGTATGATATGGACATATTAAACATTAAAACATGAAGCAGTAAAAGATCACCAAAGAACTGGTGCAATGACAGGAATAAAAGCGGTAACAAAGTAAAGGTCTCAAATTCAAATAATGGGAGGTATTATTATTATTATTATTATTATTATTATTATTATTATTATTATTAATTTTCCCCTTTTAGGTAGGCTCCGTGTCCTGCACAGAAATAAAAACAAATTAAAGTTCACACACAAACAAATATAGACTCAAAATGAACAGAATGCTCATATACAGAAATTATCAGAATATATATCTATGGAGACACAACAGGAACAAAGATCGTGCAATCATGGCAAGATGGAGAAAGGTTAGTCTGAACACGTCTGTTGAAATTTGTTGTGAATGAACTTCTAGGGGCAACAAAAGGATCAAGACAGGTCCAGAAATATTCGTGGATGTATGTACAGATGCAGGATGGCATAAAACACAATTATCATCGTCAGGTCAGTAAAAATCTCTCACACGCATGTATCAGAAATCAAACCCGTGGGAAAAATAGAAACATTATCCGTAAAGTTAAAAAAGGTAAAAATTCTAGTGAAAACAATGAAACCGCAAAGGCACAACTTTGGGCAAGATGGTCAAACGAAAAACAAGCTGCAGAAAGTGATAAAAGATGAAGATGTCCAGAGGTAAAAACAATGGGGCAAAGACACTAAAGAACAATCGAGAAGAGATGTCAATGGTGCAACACTGATGCTCCATGGACGAGAGAAAAGGACAGAGCAGTCCTGTCGAGGTGGTTGGGTGAAGGGAGATACTCCACTCACATTGAAGAACAAGAATTAGCGGGTTCCACTTTTTACAGTTCCTCCACAAAGTCTGCTATCACCTGATTCCAAAATTAATATTTATAATGGCAATATTTAATTATATTATTTCTTATTTTATCTGTAATGTCTATTTGTCAAATTCATAATTAGCAAGCATTTAATTAAGCTCGCGATGCAGTTTGTTTACTGTTCTTTCTCATGTCAAATTTAAAATAAGAAAAAATTTGATAATTCTAAAATTTAGAGACAATTTAAAACATGTTTAAAGACGTGAGAGAAATCTATGTGTATGTTAATGCTTGTAAATATTTATGAAATGTTCTGCAGACAGAAATACTAGGAGAGACTGTCAGACATCATAATGAGCACTGCTCTCTTTTTTCTGAGAGCTTCTGAAACTCGAACATACGATCATTCATTTTGTTTGACTGACAAAGCAGACAAAGCGAAATACATTTCCAACAAAATGTAATAATATCGTCCCAAATTTATGCTTCGGTTTTATTTTTCTGATTTTTCTGACAGTTATAAAGTTTATATTACATTTTCTGGTCCATTTCTTCATTGGAATATCACAGAGAATATTAGACAATATAATTAATTTGAAATGACCACCGGTATTATGTTCACAACGCAACAAAATGTCCGACCATTCATTCATCCCGGGTATGTATCCGAGAAATAAGAGAGGAGATGAATGGAGTAATCTACAACTCTTGAGTTCGAGAAAGACGAAATGATATAAATGAGAATAGAATTTTTAAAAAAATGTACCCAATGATTCAGTTTAATAATAGTAACAACAATGCTACTACCAACATTCTGTAAAGTGTAACAAGTCACACACACACAAGAGTGAGTGAGTGAATGAAGGAACGAACACTAAGCACACAGTTCAATTGCATTTATCAGCAAGCTTCACTCCATGACACGCAAACAGCTTGTAAGCGATAACCGTGATTTGGCGGGTAGCATCCAGCAGGAACTCGACACTCGGTCCTTGTCCGGACAACATCACGCAGTAGCCACCCAACTATCCCCTTCCCCTTCTCTCCTCCACCCCATCACCCATTTGCCCGCGGAGTAGTCTCCCCTGCCCCACTCTCGCGCTCTCTCGCCGTCTCTCGCGCCAAGTGGCCGGCCATCAAGCGTCCGGCCGGGAAGCTGGGAGGGAGACCGGACTCAGCCGATAAGGCCGATAGTTTCCGCGATTCCCAGCCACGCCGGTGTTGACTCAGCTCATCCCTGACAGGCCATTGGCGATATTCGCTGTCTTTCCCAGGCCATGGCGGCTCCACGGTCGTCATTTGTCCCGGGGCATGCCGGAACTGCTGACATCTCCGACACATTTCCCACTGCCACTGCCTCCGAACGGTTACGAAAGCTCTCTTGGATCACGTGGGAAGAAACTCTCGGCCTTTCCAATGGAAGTTTGTGGAACGATGTTCGTGCAATAAACTTAAATTCGTTTTAATTTGAAGAAATAGTTTTATAGGATGTTTTACAAACTGTTGTTGTTTATTCAGCAGAAAGTCTGTTAGTCGATGACAGTTTTATCGGCTTGCATGCAGTGTTTTGATTTTGAGAAATCGAGTTTATTTGTCTTGGTTTGATTACAAATTATTACAGTCCATTCGTTTTACACCCAGTGTTTTAATTAAAGAAATCTGTTTGCATTGTCAGAAGTTTGGGCATAAATTAGTGTCGGTTAAGTGGAATCGTTTGAAATAACGAAACATCCACACACACACACACACAGCGGGGGAGGCAAAAGAAAGATTGTATCAACCTCATCACTGTTATCATCGGCCATCCGACACCAACTTTCATCGGGCAGTAAATTATATTCGCAATCAGGGTTGACAAGAAACTAGTTTGCGGCAACATCAATAGGTCATGTGGGACCAGACCAAAGGACCAAAGACAGAACTGCTATTAACACCCGGAATAGTTCCCGTTTACCCCAAAATACAGTGACTTTCATCAGGTCCTGGCCTCCCTGCTGGGAATATTTGCGAGCACCTGGAGGGCGTCAAGGGAGGAGGGCCGGCCGTGTCCTGGTGTTGGTCTAATCCAGTCACGAGCGGTATATGATTATGATCGCAGAGGCTTTGGAAGCTGTGAAAGTCAAACGTGCCTACGGACTAACAGAACAAGCGGTTGCCTGCATGCACTCGTCGCACAGCCAGCACACACACACACACTGTGTTCCTCGCAGTCACGACCGCGCAGTCCACCGGATGAAGAGAAACAAGCCCGAGTACCTTGTCTCGGTGGTTGTGTGTTATCTCCAGCATTAAGTTCCTTTCATGCATGCGAACCTTTTATAATTTTTTTTTGTATATATTTATTTAATGATTTTTATGAAAGATTATCTGATGAAGTAGTCGACATTGCAGTTCATGATGCCAACGGTTGCCACCAAAGATTTTTCCGAACGATCCCACCCATAAACACATTGTTTTCGTAATATTTTGGAAACGATTATCAGTAAATAAAACCCACTCAAAGTTGAAAACAACTGAGCTTGAGGGTTGCTAAATGTGGCTAAGTGATCGAAACGACGAAGTCTTTAGATCTTCGCAAAATAATCAGGAGCTCAATGGTTTTATGAATAATTATTTATTTAGTCGATTAAATTAAAAAACGTGTTGAGAAGTTCGAAATAATTAATTGATTAAATACATTAAGATTTTGTTCAAATGGTTTTCGTTCAGTTGGCTTATTTATTTATTAGCATCTAATGTCGGTTCAAAGACGATAACTATTTCTGCAGATGTCGATGATTTTGAAATTTATTTTAAGAAGTGTTTGAAGCTGGACATGCAAAGCTAGGGGTGGAAGCTCTGAAACCAACTTGCATCCGTCTTCTTATTTAAGAATAAAAAAGAACCTTTTGATTGTGTACTTGTCGGCAGCGTGTAGATTTTTTATTTCTGTTTAACTGTTGTGTTTCTTCTACCCTTTACCTCTTTCTGGGGGGAATTGTAGTAAATAATGTAAGGCACGGGTAACTGGAAGACGGGTTTGAACTTCCCGAACGAGCGAGTACACCTTTAGAGTTAACACAGATTTTCATCATATAAATCACGGTTAATGCCAATTTTTATTCATTCATCTCTAGGTGTGATTCAGCGGCCGCGGCGGTTCATGACTCACAAGTAAGATTGTTTACCAATACAGAAATTTCCCGCATAAGTACATTGGTCCCTCGGAGCTAAAGACAGTTTTTTTAACTCACCTGTGGAAGTACAGTCTTTCCCTTCTTAATTAAGACAACATATGTCAAGTTTGGCTCTGACATGGACCCGTCCGTGACAAACAGATAATTCTGACAAAGACCTCCAATCACACTCTGTAAAAGATGAGAAAATTTTGAATTCAGCGAGCGAAAAAAAAAAAAAAAAAAAAAAACCGTAAGGACGAGAATTGAAAATTGCCGAAGAACTGCTATTAGAGGAATTTTGATTCACAACCTTTTTAAAAGGGTGTGTATGGGAGAGAGGGGTCAGGGGTTGGGGAAGGGATGGTGGAGGGAAACCTTATCCCCCTATCTAATGTCTGTCCGGGTGTTCAGATAGGAAGACGAGTCGGATTTCGATGATCTAACCTCTACTGCGACAACCGCGGATCTCTCCTGAAGTGCTGATGGGTTCAGGGACGATTAATCACCGAGATGTGACAACAAAACATCCCGAATTATAAAAAAAATCTTGAAAAAATCTTATCCGGTGGAGGTAGACTTCACACGAGTGATGCGAGATGATTTAGGACACGAGTGATGTAACTTGTCCAGTTTAGTATGAGGAGTGGTTGAAGGTTGATATTCTGCCTTTGCTGTCATCTTCGCCACATTCACTGACAACAGTCATCACAGATGACTCTGCTGCCATGCCTTAGGTGCACTCACTCACTCACTCACTCACTCACTCACCTCACTCACTCACTCACTCACTCACTCACTCACTCACTCACTCACTCTTTCACTCTTTCACTCACTCACTTTCTCGCTTGCTCGCTCACTCACTCACATCCTTTCTTTCTAGAACGATCCATTGAATGTCATTCCGTTTCCAGACTAACCGCACGCACGTGCTTGTGTTGGCATGCTCACATCTGCATCTGCCTGCACACACCACTGCAGCCACTTGCACCCGGTGGCTGCCATCCAGCCATTTGCTCAGCTGCGAGCAGTCTTTCCCCCAGCAAGGTGCGCCGAGTGCCGCATTCCATGTCTGCTGCTGTTAGGGCTGCCTCCTCCCCCTCCCCTGCCTCCCCCACAAAGTTCCAAAGATCTGCAAGTTTGTCCTTTGTCAATGCTGAAATATTTTCTTTCCATGCTTGATATTTTTTTTAATCCCTCCTCATTATATTTTTCTCATCGTTATCATCAAGGTTTGAATGTACGAGCATGAAGAGGATTTCCATATCTCAGAAGATAAAGTGTCGCACAATGTAGATAGAGGCCATATAGGTATCGTGTCAAAGCCATGGTATGTGGACGGCAGAGCCCAACTCTCTCCTTCTTCTCTCCTTCTCTTCCCTGATAAACCGGGTACTAAGCCTGCAAAACACCTACCTGAGTTTATTCATCCAACCACAAGTCCGAGCACACCTCGTACCGGCGATCATGTAGTCTGCTGTCAAGCTGTCCTACCCCCCGACTACACTGACTGCCATGTATATCTGTGTATATTCTTTGTACATGTACAAATATATATATATATCTACATATGTATATTTACATGCATGTATATCACTATATATATATATCATTTGAGATTAAGGAAAATGAAGAGACCAGAGAACCATGTCAATGTTTAGCTGAGAAGATGCAACATCTATTCCTAATCAACCAGTCTTGTAGTGATGAAGACGAGAACAATATCTCATTGTAAAAAAGCTTCGCATCAATTGTTGAATCGTATACACTCTTAATTATTATATAACAAAGTTGCATAACATTTTTTTCTGATTGTTTTACACATTGTCATTTTCTGTCTTTGCACAGAAACTATGCCACACCTGGAATAGTGTGAGGAGCAAGGCAGAAACACCCTAAAATAACTAAATATGTCAATGAAACACTTCGGGAAGCGAACCTCAGCCACATCCAACGCACAGATCTTCAGTGATGGTCGACTTGACTCGGGTAGCTCCGTAGCTTGGTGAAGGGTGACAGGCCTGACAAACTACAGGACAGTGTTGTGATCTTTGACCTCCCGATATCCTAGAAACCATTGGCTTTAGTTGTGAACATCCAGTGGTACTGCTGTGTACTGCTGCTCCCTTGTGAACAATGGTGAGAGTCGGTCGGCGAGACAGTTCACAGAAGGACAGAAAGGTTGTCTACCACAAGATGCCGGGACAAATGATAAAGACTATGCAAGCTGACGACTGAGTGTGTGGACTGCATTGTCTTTATTGTAAGACAGAAAAACTCATGTCCTCTTGTTCTGATATTTTGCAATTCAGACATTCCAATAATTCTGACATTTTTTTAAGTGTACAAAACGCATGAAGGGTTTCTCGTAAGCTGCTGATTGAATCAGGTTCTTTGAAACTATGAAACCCACATATTTCTCCTGTTCCGAGAGTGGAACCAAGGGTTTCTAGCATCCTGACTTCCAAGATGTACATTTGCCTGTATCTCTCACAAACTGCTGACAACATTCGCGGATTTCAATCTTATTTTTCAGACTTCAGGACCATACTTTCCTTTCATTTCGAGATTTTTAAACCAAGCATTCCTTATATTCTGACATTTTCTGTAACAGAGTGACACTAACAACTGTTTCAATATTAAAACAGGTTGTTACTTAGCAACACCATTTGTGTAAGTAGGTTTGTAAGTAAGTGCAAAGCAAGCTCTAACACTTCTTTGACTTTTTCTGGTGCTTAGTCCACAAAAGGTATTTGTCGTTATCTAGAGGAGCATCAGACCATTCGGCATGCGAGGAATGCTGGGTAAAATAGTTGTGTAAAGACAATGAATACGTTGAGAGACTAGGATGTGTGAAGATACCCGGTAAGGTTATACACCCCGACATCACTGTCTTCTCCTTTCACAATTTTTCCTTTCTAGTGGACACCAATCTTTCGTGTTTCGTGTGACAGAGAAAATCAAAGGCTTCTGGTGGCTTACAGTCAAATGTTTCTGGTTGAAAATAAAACATTAATGTTTAACCGTTGGAAAAAATCATGTAAAAACGCTTATCGCTTGTTTAAAATGTAGCGTCCTCAAAAGAAAACAGTTTAATAATAATAATATGATTAATGATAGTATACACGTGTAAATGTGTCAAAGTCAACAGATGCATTAAGACATGGATATAATGAGTGTTACAATGGGATGAGAGAGAGAAATAAGAATGGAAGGAAGGATGTAATGTAAACAGGATGAAAGGAAGAGATAACAAATTAATAGAGTAATATATGAAAGAAGACCAACAAACATTTACCATTCAGACAGATGGGAAGGCAGGATTAATCAGATGGAGCATGATAGGAATTATCTATAAAATGATATATGTGTGTGTGTGTGCGTGCGTGCGTGTGCGCGCTTTATTCTGTGTGTAAAGCTAAACATTGATTACAGCTGTCATTGGAAAGCATTTCACATTTGACTTTCTGTTTGTGTGAACTTTTAGATGAGACATTGGACTGAGGACTGTGTGTTTGTGTTTGTGTTTGTGCGCGCGTGTTTTGGGGAGACCAGTGATTAGTGATCTCAACCGAGGAACAGCTGTTCGCTGGTTCAAGGCCTGTGGGTAGGTGACCCCTCACCCCATCCTGTAAATTTTAACAATGGAGATAGGTGTGGACGGAGAGATTTGCATGTCCAAATACTGTCCCATTGAGCCATAGACACGTTGAACCAGTCACCTTTACTGCTGCTTTGAACTTATTGTTTTGGTGAACCCTCTGTGTGTGTAAGAGAGAGTTTATTACCTGCAGTAAAACCTACCAGCAAACACAAAATACATCCCCACCCCTGGAATCACATCGTTGACGAGTACACAGAGGGAGCGGGTAGAGGAAAAGGACTGTCGCCTGATGCACGTGCAGGCGCCACCCCACAGCTCGTCCAGTTCCCTCTAATGGGCCATCCGTCCACGTCAGGCGCACGACGGATGGAGGTCCAGCAGGACAAGCAAGAACTGTAATGCAATAGCCGGCAGTCCAGTAACAAAACGTGGGAAACCGTGGCCAACGATTGCCGAAGATTCGCAGGGCATTCCTGGGGCGATAGGGGCGAAGTGGAATTTATATTGCTCACCCCGATTGCGAGGGGCTTATCGAGGGACATTCTAATAGAGTGCCCTGACTGGGGCTGACGCCAGGCCATTGCCAACGACTTTGATAGGAGAGGGACGACAGTAGGTAGGTGCAGGAATGTCGGCTGACTGTGGACCACGGGTGCATGGTGGGGTGGGCGGGTGGACAGACCAGTAGGGATGACGAGGTTAGAGAGAGAAAGGGAACTAGTCGGGCTTTAGTCCTCCGAAAATGTTTGGCAGGAATCCGTTGGCCAATTAAAGAAAGTCTGTTAAAAGTGCCAGGATGTGAGGTGGGGTGCAGGAATCAGGCTGATGTCATTGGATGCTTTTTCTTGGGACGCTGAACCACGCTGTCTTTTCTTCCTGTTATTTCTTCCATTTATTTATTTATTTATTTTTTATTAACATTTTTTTTCTTTGACTTCAGTGTCAAAACACGTTGCACCTCAACCTAATTTAATCCTTTCTTTTGTGTTTTCCTTCTTCCTTTTTGCCTTTACTACCACCTAACATCTCTGTTTCTCTGCTCATTTAAAGTCTTCCTTCATCAACCAATTTTACACACTTGTACTACAGATAGTCTGTTGATTGTTTCTCCTTCTTCTTCGTATTCTGTCCATGTTTCCAACAAGCGCTGAGAGCATGTTCCTTTGTGAGCGAAGCTATGTGCTAAATAAATAATACAGCAAAGAAAAATTAAATAAAACAAGCCCCGACCTACTCTACTAAATCCGTGGAAATTATTTGTACTCAAAATTCCTAGCCACGTAGAAGCAACTATAAAATTAAATCTTTTAAACATTGAATTACTTCCTTTATTGAAAATAGTGAAAATACCTCGGTCTCATCAACATAGTCCTCGGCTTTCATCTCATCAGGACCTGTCAACACCAGTTTAGGTTGTTTATCTACCTGCGATCACGCTTTCTCATTGGATGCTCAGCTCATCACAACAATCGTTGTTGCCAGGCGATACAAATGAAGATTATCTCTAAAGATAATTATGTTCTCCCTTGAGGCATCGTGGCTCCCATCTTTATCCACGTAATAATTTTTTTTTTCGTTCACAATTGAGTACACTGTGTGGAGAAAGATGTTCGTGTACTTTACAATTGTAGTCATAGCATCATTAACAACAAATTAGACACTAAATATTTATAAAAAGAACAAAAGCAGAAACACTTTGTTTATCATCCATATTCCTCCACTTTAATAACTTATAAAGGTTATAAGAGGTCAGAGAGGTCGGGAATAAAAACAAGCAGCCTTGAAGATAGAACTCAAACATTAAGCTGTAAACAACTGTAAACAAAAGTTTACATGTCCTCGTAGATCATCAGCACAAAGCTTCGTTCTTCTTGTATTTCGAGGAAGACTCCAGTTTCATTATATGAGTAGGATCAGGACATAACAACACAGTCTGCATCATTAATATCGCTACAGATACTGATAAGGCTTGTTTGATATTGATATTAATATTAAAATCTTGACAAGGAGCTGTCAGAAACTGTCAGCCAACCTTCTGTTATATTTTTTTCCATGCGGATTGACCATCAGGCACGTGGACCACAGATGTGTATGAACATAAATTCGTGTTTGAACGAACTCATACATCTTTGTTCCTGATTGTTCAGGTTTGTAATAAAACACTTGAAGTGTTAAAAAAATTCAGTATCCAGAGATGGGTGGAGCAAGCGGTTGCCGTCAGTTGGACATGGAGACGAGAGCAGACACCAGTCGTGGCGAGCTGTGTCCTGATGGCAAGACGAAGACAGAGGAAGGAAGCACAAATTTATTCCCACTCATCATCAAAATAAAGTCTGTTGCATCGGATCCGCTTCATGACCGAATCCCGCCAACGATTATCAACTGATGTCATCAAACATCGCCGCTTCCATCTCCCGTTTTGTGGTTAAGGGAACTTTGGCATGGTGGTGCTCCAGTCTAGCGACATGAAGATGTTTAAAGAAGAGGAAGGTGCAACATACTTGTTTAACGAAACAAAAAAGGAGAAAAGCTTTTCATTTGGCCATCAGAAAATATGAATATAAAATTCCAGACATCACACACAGATAACTTCTTTTGTAAACAAATGTGACTGCACAGAAAATGTAAAATGTTTCTTAGTTCAATTATTTTTAGTATTTAACATTTTAGGGGATTACATTTTTTTCAATGCAAAAGAGGAGTATTAAAGTGTTAACAAATTATGAACTGTTTATCAAATAACTTCAAGAGAATGAAAATGGGAACATTTCACTAAGCAGTCGCTGAAGACCTCAGGTCTGCTTCCACGTTGATGATCGGAAATAGTTGCCGCTTCAAATATCACGAATCACTCCTTTATCTACTCACATATACTCACTATCTAAAAAAATAATAATCCCACGAAATACACACATAATTTAACATTTCATTTCCAAACTGAAAACTACTTTGAGAATTGCTTTTCAGCATGAGGTGGCAATGTGAGGCACAGAAGATGACATACAGACAACCTCTGGACCCTAGGGTAGATTTTTGCTAATTAAAACATTAAGCATGACGACAGCCAATAAGAATTCAGTAACCAGTTACATTTTACTTGCATTTGTCTGTTTTGATTTCTTTCTATATGAAGTAAATCTGGGAACCAGGTGAACACTGAATCACATTATGTATGTAAGTATGTACTTAGATGTTGAATGAGCATGCGCTCTTGTGTCTGTGTGTCCCCTTACTTCAGTCATGGACACTGAACAAACTTTCTCTCTTTTTCTTTCTTTCTTTTTCTTGTTTTCTGTTAGTGGGACTTCCTACAGACCCTTGTGCTAGCCCTATCATCCCTTCTCGTGGAGTATCCTCGGTCCTCATCGTGAGATGTGTGTTGAGAATGAAGTAGAGGTGCATCCCTGAGTGGACCTAATGGCTGTGTTTGGCACGATGGCTGCGCACCTACCTGAGGGGACGAGAAGGCCGAAAGGAAACAATCATTTGACGGAAATCATTGATAGCTTCTTCACTTGCAGTGGTTTTTTTCTCACCCGAGAGACTTGATGTGTCGAGGACAAGACATTTTGTATTTTTGATATGCTTACAATCGGTCAGACTGTTTCGGCTCTCTAGATATTATTATTATTATTATTATTATTATTATTATTATTATTATTATTATTATTATTATTATTATTATTATTATTATTATTATTATTATTATTATTATTATTCAAAGAAGGAATCACATAAGTGCCAACATTTTTTTAGACGATAAATTGCGGCATTGTATAAGCATCTTGTAAGCCTCAATGTCTGAACTGAATCAGTCGTCTAGACACATTAGATTACTTTGCCATCTCTGTGAATGTATGTAAAACAACAACAAAACAGACAAATAAAAAAAATCTCATGCAAATCCAGTGACATTATTTTAGCCTATTAGCTGTCAAATGTGCATCCAATCGTAATATCTATTTTTTCATAATTATTATAATGGATTTTCATTATTTCATTATCAGAAAATCACACTAAGATTCTATCAAACTACAAATAAAATCGTATTATTTTTTTTAAACAATACACGTTTTAAACTGCATTTCCCAGAATCTCATTTATTTACTACAGTTTGAATATCAGTCCAGAGAGAAAATTGTCTTCCGTTTATTTATTATTTTAATTGTACATCTCGCAACTGGTTGCACAAAATGCCCACTCAACCACCCAGAATGCTTTGAACGAGTCCACCCAGCTTCCTCCTGTGGGTTACAACAGCGGCATTTGTTTGTCTGCCTCTCGCCGAGTAGGTTTGGAGATGTGTGATTGATGTCTTTCTGACTCGAAATCTCTTGTTTGAGTGAACGAAACGCATTTGAAAGAAACGATCTTGTGAAACCTGTATTCTGTACCCGTCAAATCCTTCATTAAATGTGTACAAACTGGAAACAAAGGCATCACACTTTTTTCATTTGTTCCGACTCAGTAGGAGTATGTAAATAAAATATACGAGAGAGAGAAGAGAAGAGAGAATAAAGAGAACTCTCACTGTTCTCCCACGGCAACATCTGTGTATAAACTCTGTTTCCCTACAAATCATCCAAGTCCTCAAGTCCTCTACTCAGTATCATCGAGGACGATGAAAGGCGAAAATAGAAAGTCAAAGTTCACCTTTTAGAAGTAGTGCCCTCCATACCATGAACCGACTACAGTTGTCTGCCCTGTAATTCTAAAGTTATTCCACTTTCACTTTGATTATTATTTGCTGCAAGAACTCTGCCTGTCTTAGCTAATGAAGCCACATTGAATGAATTCCATATTCTTTTCATTATTTATTATTTCTAGCAATCTTTAGGTTCAGTATACGACAAATAAATATTCTTCGCTTGGACTAAGGTGAGGTGGGCAGACATGGAACCCGTGGCATCATTTCACAGATAATTAGTTCTGGTTGAGGAGGCCATAGAAACACGAGACGATGCTGGACTGCTGCATTTTGAATTTCTTGTGAAGCGACCAATGAGGAGTCAGGACAGACAGCAAGTCTGGAAGGACAAGTATGGGTCTGAAAATAATGTAAACAAGTAGTTTTGTGCCATCTTCAATAAGACATCTTCATTTTCGAACCAAACTTAGTCCCCTCTCCCTCTGTTTTACACAGACTTGTGAAATTTTAGTAAGATACAGTTTCATAAAGGATTTTAAATTATTACCGAAATTAAACAAATCTGCTAATCGTTTCGCTGATAATTTATTATCTATCATGAAACCCCAAACCTTGTCAAACTAATTTCAGCATTTTAATTGTTAATCATGAATTTATGTCAAAACTGTAATTCTCAAGTGAATAAAGTATGTCCACCAGTTTGCATGACAGTTCATATTTAAGTGCTGGTTGATAACAGCAGAGGTGAAGTGGATGTGATGAACAGACCCTGTTCCCAATCACAAACTTCTATGATCTATGATGTAAGTCTGTGGTCCCAGTACTGATCCACGTGGAACACAAAAGAGTCATTTACAGAGTATGATCCTTAAAGAAGGGCTGAAACAAGGCGAGTGCTTCTTCTCAAATACAAATAAATAAATAAAAACTACTTTAACACACTATCATAAAACAGACAGAGGAAGGACTAGAAAAATTTGGAAGAAGGGTACGCAAACAATAACAACAGTAAATAAAAGAAGTTTATTTATGTGGTGATCACCTACTTGACAATAATTATAATATTTTAGTTATCCTAAATTGTCTTTCTATGGGACACCAGGAGAGTTGACACCTGCATTTCAAAAAAAGAAAAAAAAAAAAAAAAAGAAAAGAGGAAGAAAACTCCTTCGCCAAGGACACTGGGATACCACCCTACCTCACGTGGAGGGAAAAAAAGACTGGGTGGGTGGGATGGGTGGGGTGGGATGGTGGGGTGGTGGGGTGGAAGGGCCCGGGAGGACTGGCGCCTGAGGTTATCATCGGTTTGTGAAGTGGGAGGACCCTGAGACGCGAGACCTGCGCTTTGCACAACACCTGTCCACCACAGGATAATTAATGGACAGGTATTGCCACACCGGCCAGCCTCTCAGTGAACGCGCTCACTCGCTACACGAGGGGAGGGTAAGGGGGTGGGGCAAGGCTGGAGGGAGGAAGGCGCTGGGTCAAACAGTGGCTAAACTTTTCCATCAAACGGCGCTTAACATGCATTAAGACTCAGACCAGCCAAACTCGCGACTGAGGAGGTGCCTGCCCCTGCGAGCACAATGTACCTCCAGTTGCTAGGATGATGTCCTCCAGTACATGCACATAGATATTGGGAGGTCTAGGGTGTCTTTATATAATCTCGTCCAGCTAAATATTAATATAAATCTGAAATTTATAAAAAAGTTCATCTTATCTATGTATCTATCTACGACATTTTTGAGGTCGTTTTATTGAAAATTTTGTCAGGTGGGTTTTACAAGAGAAAGGAAGTTTACGCTTTTCGTTCTAGAGTATTCATAGTTTGACGATGGACTCATAGATATATTTGAAATTGTGTAGGGTGGGTGGTGGAAGGAAGCAGGTTCTCGTGGACTGTACTGATATTTTAGCTGTCGTTTAGCCTCTGAGGTCCACTAAGTTCCTGTTTTCACATGTATGTGGCCAAAATATATTTAAAAAATCAAATCTCGATGCGGGTATTAATTTCAATTTTTTTAGTATTATTTACAAAAACCGAGACGTTTTGTTTTTTCGTGACTTTTATCCAGCTTTAACTCCCTGCACGTTTTCAAAGGGATACTCAAGGTGTGGTGCTGTGGTGAAGGTCCAAACGTTTAAAAATAATATTTAGTTACGATTGCAGTACACGAGAGCAATGAAGAAGAAATAAATGATTCGTTTCTCACTTTAACACCACTTAGTAGCACTATTTCGGTTGCTGATGTTTATACAAATCGAAAAAATCCAGTGAAATCGACCCTTGTGTCCTTCCGCCGAGTAGCCGCGATAGTTTCCCGAGATCGTCAAGCAGACGAACCTGCGTGTGACGTAGGACCAAGACAGGAAGTGTCGGTGGTCATTGCTAGGATTTGAACTCGTGATAGGTGGTGTCTCGTGAGTTGGATTAGTGATATCCAAAATTGTTATTTATCAAGATACCTATGAGTAATGTCCAACCAATTGCATCAGCTCACACTGTCATCGACTGGATATCATCGGAGGACGAGGGAAATGTTGCAGCAGTCGAAGGACAAAGAGGTAGGACTAAGCAAATCATATTGTGTCCAATAACAGAAAAAGAACAAATACTTTACATTCTAGCACTTTAAATAAACTTAATGCAGTCGGACTCATTACATTAGGGGATTGTGTTGACGAATTTACTAAGTAGTCTATATAAAGAATGAAATTACATTTGGCATGCTAATTATTGCACACAAGATCTTTCTCGGCGTATCTCTTGCGTCATGCGGAAGCATCAACACTCGACGTCTGGCAAGTCCCTCCAGCGAGCTCAAGATGTCACCACGAGCCACATTCTGACACATCGGGTTTATGGCGAGAGCTAACTCGACCTCTGTTTCAATCTCGTCGACACTCGTTGGTCCACCGGCAAACTACTGAAAGCGGACTAACTAGTATGCTCGTAGAGCCTCTGCCCACCCAACGGATAGCATCATGGTCCTCTCTATGTACTAATCTTCTGTCGTGGGCTTCTGCCCGTGATGAACAAATGTTTCTTTTTGTTCAGCAGTGCTTTTAGGCCCTTGTCACCAAGTGTTGTTGTTAGGATAACATACACTGCCTTGATGGACTGGTGCAATCAACACTATTTTACTCCTCACTTTTACTCCTAACTGTGTGTTAAATGTCTGTATGGGTATGTGAGCAAAGACAAATTTCTGTCCTCCTGGGCAGACAATAAAGTCTGTTTTGATTTTGATTTTGATTTGATTATTTCCGCAGACATATACACACACCGGAATATTCCCATTGTATATGATAATTTAGGTTTTAAAGTGAACTTTTCAAAGCCTAGTTTAAAAAATTATAGAAAACAGTCTGTCTCACTTTGTAAGCAGTCGTGGTCATATGTCATAAAGTCACGTGACGGAGAACGAGATTTCGTCGAAGCAAACGAAAGAGTCCTGTGTAATTTCTCTAATTAAACACAACATGCTACAAAACCTTCAATTTTTTCCACATGAACAGACACGAAAATAGACGAGATTCAAATTGGTCCTACTCTTTACGAGATTCTAAGCAGTTTTATTTTGTCTTTACAATCCCTTTAACAGAAGACACCGTTGCTTCCAGAACATCAGCGACAGAAGCTACAGAAGGACATTTTGTTGACAATGTCACCCACACCGGTCTTATGCCAACTGTCAGGTACTGCACAGAAAAAGTCAGAGAGGACTTGTTCGTGATACAATAATATCCTTTGGCAGACATAACATGAATTAAAAGCAACAACTTTAATAGTGAAAGAGAGACAAGGATACAAAAAAAAAAAAAAAAAAAAAATGAAAGACAGGATAAATAATTAAAAGAGCATTACTTCCAAGCGAATCAACAAATAAACATGGAACAATAGGCATTAAAAACTGCGTACAAAATTTGCGTCTTCGATATTTTGATATTCAAAAATGTTACCGTTGGACAAAGACTCGTGAATAAAACCCGTGAATCACTAATTTGCTAATGAAACCGTCTTATCTGCTTGCTGTTATGTAATTCGAAGATTTGGGCGCGCGTGCCACGCACGCACACCACACACACATGAACATCCACACAACAAACAGATTTGAAATGTGTGCAAAACCTTTCTATTTCTAAACCAAATGCCTGTCTCGACCGTTGAAAAGAACACCCGATCCCACATCTACACATTGTTGTGGACAATATTATTTCTTTTTTTTCACGCTAACCTCAGTAAATTTCTTATTCACAAATTTTGTGCGTTTCAACACTTAGGTGAATATCTTCCTAAATCTTGGAAAACATGTGAAAGTCAATATTTAAAAACCACTCCAAAATAGCTGCTGTTTGGATGTCCAGCTGTAGCAACGGGTAGAAAATAAGGAAACATGAAAGATTAATCCCGCACAAAAGAAAAAGATCTTTTAAAAATTGAAAGAGAAAACTACATATAATCATCTTTGCGCTCTTCCTGTCCTGTTGAAAGTATGGGGCACAACTCTTTCTCGACCTCTTCCTTAATCCTTTGGTTTACTCTCTTCTGCAAATAGGAGCGACATTGGCAAGGGAAGACAATCGACACAAACAAGGCGTTCTCTTTTTCTTTCTTTTAAAGAATGCGTTAAAAAATTAAAGACGATGAGCAACAGTTTTTTTTTTAACGTTCCTTTTGGTTTCATCATGAACAATTCAGTTACCTGAATGGTTACTACTTCGTCTGTTTTGTCAGAGTTATGTCACCTGATCGTGAGTGCTTTTGAGTAAAATTGTATACCTTGAGATCAAACTACCAAATTCTCGCATTTAAACATTTGAAAAGTTAAAAATGTGATTGCTTTAACGGCCCAGGATGAAATAAGACCTTGATATTTTTAAATAAAAAAAATAATCTATACAAAATGCAAAATAATTATCAGCTTAACTGCCTATCCTCAGCTTAATCTGTCGCTGAATTTTATGTTTTTTGCATCTTTCAGTTCATTTATTCAGGGAGTATTGAAAGTGCATCGGATTAAAAAAAGTCTTTCTGTATCGTTTGAATAGCACATTCAAGTTTTTCCCCTGAAATTTTAGTTCCGTTCGAATTCTAGGTCATTTAAACATTTAATCATGCTTACCATACCATGTAGGATAATGTATAATAAACACGAAAAAAAAGTTTATGTATTGTCGTTTGCAAAGTTTATGTATTGCTCGTCTGCAAAGTTTGAAATATTGTTTTAAAAAAAAAACAACTAAAATTTCCAGGAAGAGCCAAGTCACCTTTGAGCTTTGAATGTGATGGCTGTCTTTTAGTTGGATCTTAACTACAGCAGCAGCAATAACGACAGCAATAATATATATATATATAATGATGATATGGATCACAAATAGAAATAAGAGTTACTTGAGCTGTAATTTATATAAATGAGGTATCCCAGATATTTGTCACATAAAATAAAGAGCCCTCCGCCGCCGCCACCACCACCACACACACTACCACCACCACCACATACACTACTACCACCACCTAAATGCTCAGAAATCTTACCATACACTTAACAGCAGGACTCACTACGCTTGTATTTTTTTATGATGATGATGATGATGATGATGATGATGATGATGATGATGATGATGATGACGGGGGTGAGGAATGTCAGCTTCACTACAACGGCAAAGAACGAAGAGAAATATTAAGAAGTCGACAAACTAAACAAACGACAAGTAAAACAAAAAAGCTGTAAAATAACCGATGCCAGAGACAAGATATACAGTCTATGCTGATATTTTTCGTAAATGAGATTGTTATTCTGTCATACCAAAGCAAGAACAAACAATTTGCAACCAAGGAAACGTCACTTCCTGTATTTCGGCCGCAGCACATTTTTTACAGGTGAGGCAAAACTGTTAACTTTGTCTGAAACTTTTTCCTCTTCTATTTTTTTTAACACAAAGTTTTACTTTTGAGGTTGTAACTGGAGACAGGAAACCAGTCTCTAGAGCATCAAATATTTGGCAGTGGTCAGGGTGGTCTCAGGACTGACAACTTTATCTCAAAGGACATTTTCAGCAACTGGGCAGGACGCTAAGAAAAACTGTGTAACCATGGCTTGATTTACACGCCAAGTTTTCCTGTTTACAGTCACACAGTCACACAAACAACGATGCTAAATTTAGTAAACAAACACCCTTCTCTCTAAAAGTCCCTGAAAGCTTTTCTCACAAGGATAGAACAATAAAATCTCTTTAGACGGAGAAAAAAAAATAAACAAAATGCACAGCTTGATGAGAGAAGCTGTGGGGTCTTCACAGGCCGGCAATGAAACATCGACCTGATGATCTCAGTTTGAACAGCGGCTGGCGGAGGACTTGGAGGATGAAAAGCAAGCAGGTGCCGACAGCAAGACCGTGGCTTGTGAGTTCACCTCATCCCTGGACATCACCAGACAAAGCCTGCAGCAGCAGATGACGATGATGACAATAGCAGCTGGCAACGAGAACAAGCTTTGCTGAGTGGGTCTCGCGCTTACGTCGTCACGTGGTCACGTGGTTCAAAGTGTCTGCCGCCACGTAAGAAAGGGACGCGACTCTCATGTAAAGCCTACGCCGACGTTGTCATCTTCTGTCCTGGGATCAGAATTTGTCAAGGAAAAGCTTTTTGAGGGTTTGAGGATTTTGTTTCTATGAAGAAGCGAGAGGAAAATGGATTTTTTTTTCCACAAGAAGAGTGAAGAAAAAACTCACGTCCACTGTTTTCCTTTCGTTTAGTTCATGTTTTTGTTAATACACCTGTTCCATGTGAAGTAGTTCCGGTAACTTCTTTAAAAAAAAAACAAAAAAAAAAACAACAAAAAAAAACAAAACAGAAAACAAGATAACTGTATTTATCTTAAGCAGGGTCTTTCTTTTGTCAGTCTTCTTTTTATTATGGCAAAATAAATGCAAATGTTCCGCTGAATGAGAATTCATGTGAAATAAAAGTGAAGAGGATCATTGTGCTGAAAGATCCTTCATTTGTTCAGTTAAATGTAAAACAGATATTTTCCTGAACAAATAGTAACAATATAAATAGTTTTCGTGACAGAATTTTGAAAATTGAAAAGGCTACATATATTTCGTTTGGTCTGTGACCAGAGATTTCGAAAAGAATGTAAGTAAAGAAAGTAATTTTATTTTGAAGTAACGAGGATTCTCTTCAATTCTGTCCTTTCCTTAATTAACTTCCCTCTCTCTGTCTCTTTTTTCATACCGACAATATAATAAAGCTCAGTGATAGACAATCAACGCTTGTGCGAGCTATCCACTAGAAGAGCTAGGTCAGGGCCGTGCTTAGGGGCAGGCAGACGAGGCATCTGCCTAGGGCCCCCGCACATTTCATTAAATAACAACCGTGGCGATCGTGGTGTCAAGGGCCCCGCACATACCCTATGCCTCGGGCCCCGCGGGGGGTAAGAACGGGCCTGAGCTAGGTTATTATGTACGTTATCTTAAAATGTTTATATATTGAACTAAATCACTGTATGTATACAACATTGTTTTGCATATCTAGAGCAAATGTTGAATCCGTCAAGTGGTTATGATTAATTCTACTGTACTCTATTGTTTAAAGGTATAGTAAAGACTGCGGCGGCGGTGATAAGGCTGTGGCGTGCTGTGTGACGTCAGCGAGGGAGAGAAAGTGTCGGTTATTGTTAGGATTTGAACTCAAGTGATCGGTGGTGTGTGGTTGTGTGGTTAGTTAGATTAGTGATATACTCATATATATATATATTAGTGATAACAAACAAGATGGCTATGAGCAATGTCCAACCTTATCATGTCATCAGCTGAGACTGGGGTCGAGTTGACGTCATCTGAGGACGAGAGAGATGAAAGAGTCCCGTGTAATTTATCTTATTAAACACAACATCCTATAAAACTTTTGTACACATGAACGAAAATAGACGAGGTTCAAACTGATCCTACTCTTTACGACATTCTAAGCAGTTTTATTTTGCATTTACAGTCCCTTTAAATAGTAAAAAATGTTTTAAAAATTACTTTTAATGCCGCTCTATGTCTGCCATCATGTCTATCTTCCCGCCGGTCTATGTCTAGCAAAATCTACTTTTCAGTTGTAAGTTTTGGTGTATTGAGAGGATGTAGTCAAAGATATTAACATCGTGTAAGACGTAAGTAAGACTTAAGGTCAAGTGAGATTTAGTTTAAGATATAAAATAGAGACTGGAAGGTGGAGGCCAGACAAGCAGGTCGTCCGAAGATGATGAGGTGGTGAGATGGTATCGACCACACACCCCAATTCTTCATACAACCGGCGACACCCGGAATACGTTCACCGAGAAAGATAACTTTTCTGACTCGTTGAAACACGCTGATGTCTCAAGTCGGAGACAATCCAACAAGAAAAGAACAGTGAGTCGAGGAGGTGTCGTGTGTCTGCAACGAGAAGAGTTCCTCTCTGTGCAGCTCCATCCGAACGGTAACTCGCAAGAACAGTCACCGTTGTCGAGAGTAGTGTCCCTTTGTATGCCGACGCACTACCTTTTAACACAGGGCGGAGGGTGGAGAAAGAGCAATATAAACACTTCAAAGGCATGATACTGGGGAAAGTATGTCGAGTTGTCGGAGGAAGAGTATCCCTCTCACGACACCTCCAGCCCCAGCACGGGGCGCACGGGGCGTGCGTGCAATCAAGCTTGGCCCGCGTGTTTACCCAATGTCACGTGTGACGAGGCCAGGGGACGCCACCCGACATGGCCTCTTCACCTGTTTTTTTTTTTCCTCTCTCTCTCTCACCCTCCTCCACCTGCTCTGAGTGACTTCTCAGAAGGCGAACTTTACTGATTGTTGTTATTCTCAGCAAGCTAGCGTGCTTGAACAGGCGCGATGGCACCCGAACGACATCATGTAGTATACCCGAGTGGACCGGGGTGGGTGGGTCACGACTACAATTTTAAAGGTCAGCCTGAATCGAACCTGAAATGAAGTCTAAGTTGCTGACGAGGTAACAGAGCTTTTATTGCTTTTCCCATGAAATGATTGATGAATTGATTGATTGATTGATTGAAGAAGGCACGTGGTCATGGCGTCACTGAAGCATTCAGGACCCGAGTGTGGTATCCTACCCACTGGGCACTTGGTGTTGATTGACACACAGCGGGGTCGACTCCGAGGGTTGCCAAGTCCCGGGGTACCGACAGGCCGGCCGAACATTCGGTGGTCCAATCATAGACCATGTGTCGTCCCTCTTCTACCTCCACCACTCTCTCCATCCCGATGTACACGTATATCTCTATAGGGTGGTCAGAAATCGCGCAGCACTCAGGTACTTCGCTATTGAGAGTTTCTTATTTCGGAAATAAATTGGTGACTGACTGACTGACCGACTCACTGACTCACTGACTGACTGACTGGCTCACTGACTCACTGACTGAGGGATGTATGGTGAAGGTTGTATGCCTGACGGTTGTTTTTAACCCAGACAAATATGGCCGAACTTTGACCAAGTTTGTCAAAGATTTCACCTCACGATTGTATACAACTTTGCGAAACTTGTTCAAACCTTCGTCTATTTATTCCCGGTTCTTAACACAAGGTACACATCAACCCCTCCTTTGTTTGTTTGTTTTTTGTCATCTTCTCGTTTGTTGAAGTCTGCGTCGTCAGTCAGCTTCTTGGTTGATGTTTATTGTTGGCCCGAGTAAGAAGACACCAGGACATGAGGAGGATGAACCTTGTTCATAAGTTGGTTACCTAAGAAAAAAAAGCCATCAAGATTCAATATTTCTGTGGCCAGCTATGTTGTAGAGGGAAGATTCAGATGACATCGGATAAGAATATGTTCGGCATCAGGAGTTGGAGAGTAAGATGTTTGTCTGGCAATCATTAGACAGACACAATGTACTACAAGCTGGACAATAGTACGCAGTGTGCGGAAACTGAATTTAACAAGTTTTTAAAATGTTTTCTCTATCATTACTATTTTACAAATCCTCTGTACCAGTCCCTACAATGTTTATTTGGTAGGACTGCATGCTCCCCTGTGTGTGTGTGAAAGGCAGATAATCACTTTCCGTTCACCGTGAAGTTTCGAGTTACGCTTCTTTGCTCCTTCCTTCACTCCCTCCTTTCCCCTCCACCACTCCATCCCTTTGTACGTTACAGTTCTTCGATTTCTCATTACCTGTACCCTCCCCCCCTCACTACCCCTATGTTACGGGTGTTGTTGGCGAGCACTTGCGGGCTGTGAGCACCCTGATTAATAAGGCCATTTGCCTGAGGGAGGGACTGCGGGGACACGGAGTCATCTGTGAGCCGCTTGTTGTGCGAACTTGATTGACCCGGAAACCACGAGAGAGTCTCCATGTCAGTTCCGAACCGGGCTCCTGAAACTGGTAACTGAAAGCTGTAATCTTTTGTTGTCCTCACGAGGCGGAGATAAACACCATCGCCTTTACGTTGCCATGGTGACGGTAGGTTTGGTGGGGGGAAAAGTGATGCCGATGATAGTTGAGAAGAGAACCGAAAGTTTGAAACGAACGTCGAAACAAAAACAATTCCAATATTTTAAGTAAATTGAGAGAAAGCGATGAAATATAATTTTGTCGACCACTTATCCCATGCAAGAACAAAACCAGAACCTAAAAAATATCCCCCTTACCTGGTCTCTCTTTCAGCAAATGAAGGAGAAATGGAAGATGACATAAAGACACGTTTGAGTTATCTTTAGGATGTTGATGTCTTTAAGAATTGGACCTCTGGTTTCATTAAGAGATATGACTACCTTAATAGATCGGATTAGTATGAGATAATTATTTAAGAGATATGGTAGCTTATAACAGACAGAGAAATCGTCCGACCAATCAAACAAAACTGCAAAAAAAAAAAAAAAAAAAAAAAAAAAAAAAAAAAAAAAAAAGAAAGAAAGGAAAAAAAGAAAAAAAGCATCAGACAAAACATAGTTCACATCAGTTTCGAACCGCGATCTGTAGTGCGGCTGGAAAGCTACTCCGTGGAGGAAACGGGTGGTTAATTACAGGAACAGACGGACACTCGGAGGGATGCTCAATCAGTGTCGATCAAGACTCAGTGGCGATAATTCTTGGGCCAACACTTGAGTCGCACGAGCCGGCGACCCGCACATTGCTCACCCCCACGTGCGCACGACACGTCGTAATCTGTTCGACAGGATGGATCACCACCAGCGCTGACCCTCTCCCCTACCCAGGGTACTCTCTTCCTCAGCCACCCCACCCACCGATTTCGTAAAAAAAGGAAAACGAATGCTTAGGCTGGAGTTAATAAGAACCTTTAAAGACCCACCCGAATCAAACGTCAATTGATGTTCGAAGTTGTTGACATCCTTTTATCAAAATATGGTGAGAGAAAAACACACTTATAAAAACCACAGCCAATTTGGGAAAAAACTTTAATGATGGGGAAATTAATGAGAGGGTTGCAATGACTTTTTTGACATCATGGAAACTAAAGCTTTGATCCCAAAACGCAGGTAAGAATAATAATGATTTAAGGCTCATGACTCTACACTTGCGACAAATGTTTTGTCAGTGAAAGTCAGGGTTAAGAAATCGGTAGTTTGCAATGGACCCAACCTAATAACTCAAAAATAATTTGTCGCTCGGGGTGGCCTTTAAAAACATCAGGAAACTCACAGGACAATGCGACAAATTGCCGCCATACGCCCACGAATCTCAGGGACTGACTCACGCACGCTCTGGCGATGAGAGGGTGCACGTGACTTTCAGAACTGGACGTGGACGAGAAACAACCCTGATGAGGACTAATCTCCTTATCGTTAAAAGGTCAGTCGCCGATTGTGCTTTCCAACCCCTTGGCGCCACGATCAGGCAGAAACTGCAATCTTTCTTGATTAATTTTCTCGACAAAACATCTCAAAAGATCCCGGTTTTGCAATCAAGCGGCTCACTTTCTGCTCAGGCATGCGCAGGGCAAACATTCCTTTCTAGGCGATGACCATTTTAACGAAGAATTTAACAATTTTGGTTGCAGTGGTCCCGGCACCAAACTGAGGCCTTACGCTGATGACTGCTCACGAACCAAATTTTGTTATCAGGTGTGCAGACGTGCTGGACGACAGTTTGTTTGATAATAAGACACGTACAAGGAAAAAAAAACCAAACACGCCGTCAATGAGTAATTAAAAAATTTGCCTGTAATTAAAAAAAAAACAACAACAAAACTTCAGTGTCAGTTATTACCACAAGCAACTGTTTCTCAAGATGAAACGTATATCAGTTTTTTTTTTAAAACGGCATTTACTCTATGGCTTTTACCAACAGTGACATATTAAAAAGACAACAACAGCAGTAATATTAATCATATATTAAAGGCTACTACTGACAGCTATTAAAAGCTAAAGCTATTCATATCCCACATTCACTCAGTAACATACAAACAAACACATCCACGTAAACACACACAATAATATATAAATAAATATACATAAAACATATTACTGTTATTATTGTTATTATTATTATTGTTATTATTGTTGTTACTCCTACTACTACTCCTACTACACAAATCAATCTGTAAAACATTTACGGAAAAGTCTGGAAACGCTTTCTATTGCTTCACTTTGTTTCACCATGAGATACCAGGATGTGAAGGTGGCTTAATCAACACAAAGAACGTTTGTGTGTGTGTGTGTGCGTGCGCACGCGTCGCACGTGGACATTTTTGCGTCTGTGTGCGTGTGTTTGCGTGTGCGTGCGTACGTGCGTTCTTATCTGTGTATGTGTGTGTTTTTTTGGTTTAGGTAAAATGACGTCAAGGTTCAATCCGACGTCATCGTTTCTCCAGTTTATGACACACCATCTGACGTCATCGTTGCCCCAAGCTTATGACGCACTAATCGACGTCATCGTTTCCCCCCAAGCTTATGACGCACTATCCGACGTCATCGTTTCCCCCCAAGCTTATGACGCACTATTATCCCACGTCATCACCAGAACGTGCTGTTTTGACGTTAGACGTTTCCCGACACACGCGACACTTGCTTACCTACTCGGCGAGATCACTGACACGACGCGCGACACACGACGAGATTCCCCGACACGACGATTCCCCTTACACCTGGAGGGATTCCTGCCACAAAGTCAAACTTTGCTGTCCTGACGATGTCCTGACGGATGCCAACCGTTGCAGCTGCATCTCAAGGCCGCGACCCACGACGCGGTTGTTAGAGTTCACTGGTTCAAGATGGAGGTCGTGGCGGAGAGTAGCTCTGCGTCGTTGGTGCTGCAGCAGGAGGTGACGGAGCAGAGGAGAAATGAGAACCGGGTGTGCAAGGTGCTGGACGAGCTTCGGCAGGGTGGCTTCTTCTGTGACGCCAGCATCCGCTGCGGCAACAAAACCTTCAAGGTGCAGCGGAACGTCATGTCCACCTGCAGCCCCTACTTCCGGGCCTTGTTCACGTACGACGAGAACCCGGGAGAACTTCCCAAGAAGAAGAAGAGAGCGATGAGCGAAATTAACATCCAAGACATGTCTCCAGAGATCATGGAGATTGTAATCAGGTAAGCAAGCGGGCGTGGCCTGTGGAAAATACTTCTGAAGAACAATCTACTCGTTACACTTCATTTCATCCCGCATTCTATCAGATTCAGCAAAGGTTGTCACACAAAGCTGATAGCTAGCAATTATTTTTACATAAGATATTCCTGTGCAGGTTACTGATATTAAAACTGTAGCAGGAACATAGGTTAAAAAAAAGACCCCAAAACAACAATAAGAAAACCATCCAGCGTCATTGCCAACACAATCACCAAAAAAAAAAAACAGCAAAAAAAAAAAATAAATAAATAAAAAAAAACAAAACAAAAACCAACAAAAACCAAAAAACAAACTGACAGTAAAACAGTAGTGTTTGCTTACACCAGCTATTTACTGCATGCATTAGATTTTTATTGTTATTTAAAACTTATACTTAAATTTTTTTTTTTTTTTTTTTTTTTGATACACAAAAGCAAGTCGAACGTGAGCGTTTGCATAAGTCCTTGTTTTGTCTGTCTCTCGTAACCAAGGTATGCGTACACCCGGGATGTGCCGTCGGACATGTCGACAGTCGTACAGATCATCCAGGCTGCCGACAGGTTCCAGATTGAAGGCCTTCTCAAGACCTGCTGTCACGCCCTCGTGCAGGAGATCAGCCTGGAGACGTGCATGCAGATCCGGTCCTTGGCGCGCGCCTTCCCCTTCTCTTGCTGCGCCATCAAGGTGGCAGCTGACAAGTTCTTGCTGGAGAACTTCACCTGGATCTACTGCTTCTCCGCCGACTTCCTGCAGCTCGACACCGACGACCTGTGCGACGTCCTGGCCAACGACCGTCTCAACGTCCGCACAGAGTCCATACCGTTGGACGCTGTGTGCAGGTGATGGTGCGGCCAGGCTTCTTCTTGTCCTCCTCCTCCTCCTCCTCTCTCTCTCACTCATACATGTAACAGGGTAAGAATTGGTCTCTTCCCCCAGTCTCTCCACAACACCAAACACAACACTGTCGGGGGTTCTAGATGGCTTTAATCCGACGCCAGTCGATATTTCTGGCAGTGGCGAACTTTGATCTCACATACTTTCTCTCTCCCACACTAACTGCCCTGTCTCCTTATATACCCCTCGGGTGGGTCACTTTTCGCGGTCTTCTACATCAGCACTATTTCCCGCAAGCATCAGCACTTTTTTTCGCAAGCATCAGCACTTTTCCCGCATGCATCAGCAAAACTATTTCCGCCCTCTTATGAATCAGCACTTTTTCCCGCAAGCATCAGCAAAACTATTTCCGCCCTCTTATGAATCAGCACTTTTTCCCGCAAGCATCAGCAAAACTATTTTCGGCCTCTTCGGCGACCACCCACCATGTCTACACACTACCATATACACCCCTCGAGGAGAAATGTTTGTCCTCGACATTTAAAAACTAGAACCCATATTTTTTCCAAATGTAACGTGCTATAAAAATATATACATCTTAGGCAAACTTTATAAACATATATGTACAAATTGTTGCTGTAGCCATGTTGCGTTTATAACAGTGGCCAGACAGCCTTAATGAGCGTGGTCACCACAGTCTCAGGCAGTTTTTCTAAAGATAGCTTGCTCAGCAGCATTTTCAGTTTGTCACATTTAAAGCTATAATTGTCTAGTGTTTGCTGCTGGCGAAGTATGTAGTCTTCGCTCCTCATCCACGTCGGTTGCTGACGTGGCCTTGTGGACGCTCGCGGGGCGTGGCGTGGTGACGGGGGTGGGGTAACCACCGCACGTGGCGTAGCGCCCTCCTCGTCTCTCCCTCCTTCCTGAACATCCGGCACTTGACTGTCGTTGTTATTAGGCAGTGGAGGAAGGGTGGTGCTTTCGGAATCTGGATCAGGGAGTGGCCTGGGTGGTTCTGCCTCATTTTCGTCCCTTGCTTGCTGTTCTTGGTCACTGTCATCACTCGCCGGCGGCTGTCCTCTTGATCTGGTGGTTGGCGGCCGGGTATGTACGACCACAGAGCTAGACGTGTCACTGTCGCTCTCATTTTCACCGGCGGATGACTCTGCACTAGATGTGTCGTCCTTTCTGAACGGGCGGCGTAGCGTTCGTTGCCCCCGATGATGCGAGTGATCCCTCGCACCTTTTTGTTGATGCGCATCTTGTATTAATCCGCTCACTGGTAACAACATGTTGCGGTGAAGAGTCCGTTTTCTTCCTGCGCCGTCCTCTCTCCGTACGACGTACACGGGTATGGCGCTGTTAGGGTGGCTCAGCACACTGTACACCTCTGTCTCCCAGCGGTCTGCCAGTTTGTGTTTGCCGTCAAAGGCAACGGCTTTCACCAGCACACGGTCTCCCACTTCTATAGTGGCTGCCCTTGCCTTGAAATCATAGCCACTTTTCTGTCGCTCGCTTGCCTTGTTGGAGGCTGCAGCTGCCAGATGGAAAGACTCTGTCAGTCGTTTCTTCAGACTGTCGACATACTTAGTGAGGGGCTGTCGCCCTTGATCGTTGCTATCGATGCCAAATAAAAGATCGACAGGGAGACGCGGGTCACGGCCAAACATCAAGGAATATGGGGAGAAGCCAGTCGACTCGTGGCGAGTGCAGTTGTATGCGTGCACGAGACTGGCCACGTGACTTTTCCAGTCTTCTTTCTGACGCGGTTCCAGCGTCCCAAGCATGTCCAGCAACGTGCGATTGAATCTTTCGCACATTCCATTCCCCATGGGGTGGTAGGGGGTGGTGCGCGATTTACTGCACCCGATGATCTGGCACAGTTCCCTTATGATGCGGCTCTCAAAGTTGGCTCCCTGGTCAGAATGTAGTCGCTTTGGCACCCCGTAATGAACGATGAAATTATTAACGAGGGCGTCGGCTGTTGTTTTTGCCGTCATGTTCCGAGTCGGGATGGCTTGGGCTAGGCGCGTGAAATGGTCTGTGATGACTAGAATATGCTGGTATCCTCCTTTTGATGTTTCGAGGGACAGATAATCCATACACACCAGCTCCAATGGCTCCGTGGTAACTATGGAGACCAGTGGTGCCCGCTCGGTCCCCAGTGTTTTCCGGCGCACACAGCGGGGACATTTCTTGATCCAGTCCTCCACGTCGGCTGTCATGCCAGGCCAAAAGAAGCGATCTCTGATAAGACTGAGGGTCCTATCTCGGCCAGGATGGCCGGCGTCGTTGTGGAGGCACTCGAGGACAGTGCGTATGTAGCGCGATGGTACTACGAGCTGTTCTTTCTCTTGCTCACCGATCGTTACTCGCCGGTGCAGCACACCCTTTTTCATCGTCAGTTTATTAAGTTCTTGCTGCAGCGCACGATGGGGTCCGTGCGGTTGCCTTTCTCTGAGAGGCCCTCCTCTTTGTTCCATCGCCGTAATCCACACACTCAGCACCGGGTCTTGCAACTGAGCTTGTCTAATGTCACTGCATGATAGCGCGCGCAAACCCTGCCCTGCAGCGAAGCTTTCTTCCACTGCGCGGGCAGAGCATGCTATGCATTCTGCATACGCGGGTGTTTGCAACGAGCCGCATATTGCTTGTACTGATTCCTTGCCAATGTAGCCGCCGAGGTTCTGCGATTGCTGACCTTCTACAGCAGGCAGTCTCGACAGTGCGTCTGCGTCTGCGTTGCTCTTCCCTGGCCGGTACGTGATGTCAAAATCATATGATGCCAATGATGCCAGCCACCGGTGACCGGTGGCATCTAGCCTTGCTGACGTCAGCACGTAGGTCATGGGGTTATTGTCCGTCAACACAGAGAAGCTGTGACCATAAAGGTAGTCGTGGAATTTCTCTGTGACAGCCCACTTGAGAGCGAGAAATTCTAGCTTGTGCGCCGGGTAGTTCCGCTCCGAACGGTTCAGTCCCCTGCTTGCAAAACACACCACTCGTTTCTGATTGTCTTGCACCTGGTACAGCACTGCTCCCAACCCGTGAATGCTGGCGTCGGTGTGCAGTTCAAACGACTGCGCGTAGTCTGGAAATGCCAGCACTGGAGGTGACGACAAGCAGTCCTTCAATTTCCTGAACGCTTCTTCTTCTCTTGTGCCCCATACCCATTTGACGGATTTATTACCTTTTGCATCTTTACCTTTCTTCTTTTTTCCTTTCAACACGTCGGGTAGCAAGTCAGTTAGGGGCTTGGCGATTGCCGAAAACCGTCTCACGAAACGCCTATAATAACCTGCGAATCCCAGAAACTGTCGTACCTCCTCAGGTGTCCTGGGCACTGGCCAGTTTTTCACTTTCTCACATTTTTCAGGATCTGTCTCGACACCAGCCGCTGACACGATATGTCCCACGTATTTAACCCGATCCTGCGCGAATGTGCACTTCTTGGGGTTCAATTTCAAGCCACAATCCCGCAATCTGTCTAGCACTCTCTCCACTCTTTCCAGGTGCTCATCAAACGTACTGGAAAACACAATGATGTCATCAAGAAACACCAGGCATATGTGAAGATGTAGGTCCCCCAAACACTCTTCCATGAGGCGTTGATATGTGGCCGGTGCATTCGCCAGCCCCATTGCCATGCGATTGTATTCATAGAATCCAAGGGGCGCAACTGAGAACGCTGTACGTTCTTTGTGCCCCTCGGTTATCTCTACCTGATGGTAACCACTCTTTAAGTCGAGGACAGTGAAATACTTGGACCCCGCTAAGGCGTCCAGCAATTCCTCTATCCTCGGCAGCGCGTATGAGTCTTTGATTGTCCGTGCATTGAGCTGTCTATAGTCCACACATTGCCGTAGGCTACCGTCTTTCTTTTTAACCCATACAACATTCGATGACCAGGGTGAATGTGATGGTCTAATAATCCCACTGTCCAACAGCTGTTGTAAATGTTCTCTCACCTGTTCGTACATGCCGGGTGGAATTCGGCGATGCCGTTCTTTAAATGGCGTATCATTTGTCAGCTGTATTTCATGTTTGACCCGTGTAACATGACCAACATCCGTTTCGCCGGTTGAAAAACTCTCGGGGCGGCAGCTAATTAGGTCTCTAATGCGTGCTTGCTGCTCCACCGTCAGATGTGGCGAGATGGTCACCGAGTCTTCACAGCTTGGTGCCACCTCAGTCATACACACGGCACTTCCACATTGAACCCTGGTGACTGGCAGAAGTTCGCCTATCACCGTGCGTGATGGTATCACCACTGTTTTTGTTGTTGCGTTAGCAACGTGCACATCCACCACGCCCATATTCTTACTGTCATAGTTGACCAGGCTCGGCGTGATGTCCAGCAGTTGACCCCAGTCGCTTTTCAGTGCCGACTGGAGCATGGCACAGGTAGGCGCGTAATCCAACGCTTGATCCACAGCACACTGAATGACAACGGCACTGTTAGGCTTGATGGTGGATGGCTGTAAACACCGCACGTATGCCAGTCTGTTGTGACTCCTGCGCAGCGCTCTTTCACGCATTGCTAGGCAACGGAATGAGCGATGCCACAGCGGTTGCAGCTGTGTGTTCTGCAGGAACTGAGGCCCGTGCTTGTCCTGTGCCCGGTGCATAAGCTGCTCCAGGATGTTTGTTCCTAACAGTACAGGAACGCTGTTGCTGTATCTGTTTGAGGGGACCACAAGCAGTAGGCAAGTGAGGCTGTCAGTCCCGCCCCCTGCTCCCTCCACTCTCAGTTCCGCTTCAATGTACCCTTTGTAAGGGAGCCGTTGGCCATCTGCACACTCGATATGTAACACTTCCTGCAGCGGGCGGACAGCCAGGTGTGCCAGCTTCTGGCGATGGAATGTGTCCGTCACCGTCGATACAGTGGCCCCCGTATCCAGTAGCGCCACCGTGGCCACACCTTCGACCCAGACATCGACACACGTGCTCTGTCCTATTAGTTTGTTTGTATAAGAGGGGCTCAGTGCTGGCGGGTGTTGACCTGCAGGTTGCCCCTTCCTGTAGGCCAGTTGTCGTTTAAAGGCTTGCGCAGATGGTCAATTCGCACCCGACACCCCACTTGTATGTGGCCCTTGCCACCACACCTGAAACAAGTGGGCCCGTTGTCATCATAGCGGGGGCATGGTGGCCGCTGGTCTGGCGCTCTGCCCGCCGCTGGTTCGTTGCCTGGACCCTGTTGCAGTTGGCGCCGCAACGACTGCACCTCGGCCGACAGCTTCCTCACCTCTGCACTCCAGTCTTCGGCCGGGATGGCTTGTGCAGCGTTGACCGCCGCTTGCTTTCCTGCACCTGTCTTGTGTACTGGTCCCTCGGTCTCCTGCTCTGCCTGCCTTAAGCTGCGAAATAGAGCGTCCACGTCTGTCTCCATTTCGAACTTGTAGGCAGTTCGATCCTTTAGGGGTTGCCGTAGTCCTCCCCACAGTCTGCAGCGCAGCGTCTCGCTGTATACGCGTCTTTCTATCAGGCGCGCACTCAGGGCTTGTGTCAGGATGTCTTCAATGCGACACCGCCACTGCGTGACATTCTCCCCGGCCTCCTGGCGCGCAGTGTAGAATGACCCGAGTAGGTCTTGGTCACACACCACGAGACCAAAAATACTGTCAAATTTCTGCAACAGCTCGTTCAATGTCGCGTGCGGGCCCAGACGCATGGCCACTCTGGCCGCCTCGCCTCTCAAAGAACGGCGGACAGCCTCCAACACTACAGCGTCTGTATACCGCCCCCGCAAACACATCAGTTCATACTTCCACAGGTCCAGAGCTGTGTCGTTCTTGCCCCCGGAGAATGGCGGCAGTCGCGGTGTCTGTGGTCCGCTGGCATTCAGCGGCGCAGTCTCCACTCCATCCCTTGTCGCAGCGTACCCTGCCGCCCATTGGCGCAGGTCGGCAGAGGTGTCTGCTGTTGGCTTCACTTCCAAATTCCTGAAGGCCTCCAAAACTCGCTTCTCCTCCTCTGTTAGTTCCATTGTCTCCGGCGGCACTAAGCTGACTTGAGATGTTCAATTTCGCCCAGTGTCCCACATTGGGCGCCAAAAATGTAACAGGGTAAGAATTGGTCTCTTCCCCCAGTCTCTCCACAACACCAAACACAACACTGTCGGGGGTTCTAGATGGCTTTAATCCGACGCCAGTCGATATTTCTGGCAGTGGCGAACTTTGATCTCACATACTTTCTCTCTCCCACACTAACTGCCCTGTCTCCTTATATACCCCTCGGGTGGGTCACTTTTCGCGGTCTTCTACATCAGCACTATTTCCCGCAAGCATCAGCACTTTTTTTCGCAAGCATCAGCACTTTTCCCGCATGCATCAGCAAAACTATTTCCGCCCTCTTATGAATCAGCACTTTTTCCCGCAAGCATCAGCAAAACTATTTCCGCCCTCTTATGAATCAGCACTTTTTCCCGCAAGCATCAGCAAAACTATTTTCGGCCTCTTCCGGCGACCACCCACCATGTCTACACACTACCATATACACACCCTCTTTCTCCCCATTCCACGTCCTTTTTTCCATTAAACATACACTCCATGCCATTGAAATATTGTCCTAGTCTTTCCTCAGCGTTCTCTTTCATCCTCTCTTTGTCTGGCTCTCTTCCTCTGTCTTATGGACGTACGCATGAGGTGACAGGTGGGTCGCCTACGACTTCGAGCATCGCTACACCCACGCAGACCGACTGCTGCGCCACGTGCGACTGGGTCTCATCACCAACGACGCCTTCTTCCGCATCCTCAACTACCACAAGCTCATCGCCGCCTCGCCTGCAGTGCACTCCGTGCTGCTCAACGCCTCCAGACTCATGGGGCAGCCCGAGGTATCAACAAAAAAATATATATAAATTAAAAAAGAACTTGTGTGCGACACTGTCGGGGTCAAGGGGTCAGGGTGCCAGCGTCACAGCTCAGCCTGAGGTCACGTGTGACACTGTAAGCAGAAGGGAAATGCGAGTAGTTATGGTTTCTAATGGTGTAGTTGTAAGAAGTTCTCACCTGAGAGCTGTGGATGTCAGCATAGATTACTTGTGTCAGGTGCGAGGATCCGCGCAGCTCAGCGTGCCCCGACTGCCCAACGACCTCGTCTTCGTGTTCGGGGGATCAAACCTCGGGTGGCCCTTGCAGATCGTCGAGACCTTCGATATTCGATCCCTGACGTGGAAAGAGTGCAGCGCCGCGGACTTTGGTGAGGAGTTCTGTCTTCTTAATCCCTTCTCCACCTTGCCGCCTGCTTTATTTTTGTACCTTTGCGAGGTTTTGTTGTTGTTTTTGTTTTTTTTTTTATGCCAAAAACTCGACCATGGACATTGCTGTCAGATAGTCAAAGGGAAAGCAGCGATACGCGACATTGTTTGCTCGCAGTTGCCTCCCTTGAGTCACAACCTCTCGGGGAGGATGAGGCCCGTCATAAGTGAATTTATTTCCCTTCTCTCATCCACCAGCCTTTGTCAATGTCATCGTCCCATCTATGAGTGAATTGATGCAAAAGTGAAAAGAGAGGAGTGGTGGTGGTAATGGTTGTTGTTGTGGTGGTGGTGATGATAATGATGTCGACTACAATTCCAACTATGGCAGGTCCCCGGTCCTATCACGGCACTGTGGTCCTGGGGCAGGTGGTGTACATCGTCGGTGGTTTTGATGGCTCCGACTACATCAACTACTGCTGCGCTTTCTACCCGGCCTTCTCCAGATGGGCACACGTCGCACCTATGCACGACAAACGGTGAACCCACCCACTTTTTTTTTCCCACCCACCTTCTCTTTCTTCTTATTTGCTTCTATCCCCTTCTCTCTCTCTCCCTGTTTTCATCCCCCCTCTATTCGTTGTAGGTCACTGTATTGTGCATCTACTTATGTCTGTGTTTATATGTATGTATAAACACGTTTACATGCGTGTACCCAGATGCTACGTAAGTGTCGCCATACTGGACGGGTACATCTACGCGCTGGGAGGGTTTGACGGGAGGATACGACAGAGGTCAGCTGAGCGCTTCTACCCGTCCTCCAACCAGTGGACCCTCATCCAGCCCATGCTGTGTCCGCGCAGTGACGGCGGCGCCGCAACGGTCAGCGGTGAGTGCGCCTGCGCGTGCGCGTGCGCGTGCGCGTGGGGTCACGTGACGCCTGTTCCCCCAATCAGCGACTGGTTCATTTTCTTTTTTTTTAATTTTTTTTTTTTTAGGGACAGAAGCGTTATCAGACGGTGCATTTGTCAAAGCTGTTCATCCACCGACAGACTGCTGTTCTGTGGATTTAAGTCTTGGAGGCAAAACGTCTGGTCGGGTGCATCAGGCAAAATCCGTTGGCTTGAATATTTAAAAAAAAACCCCACATTACTCACTTGTACTAACAAGCGTGATATTAATCTATAGTCGTTCTGATTTGTTGGACCAGGCAAAATTTACATGTTGGGTGGCTTCAACGGACAGGAGAGTCTCAGCTCTGCCGAGTGCTACGACCCGCTGACCAACCAGTGGACGCTGCTGCAGCCCATGCGCGAGTGCCGTAGCGGGGTGGGCGTGGTGGCGCACAGGGGGTGCGTGTACGCGGCTGGGGGGTTCAACGGCACACGCCGCCTCAACAGCGTGGAGCGCTACGACCCGGATGAGGACGAGTGGCGCCCCCTTTCGCCGATGCTCAACGCTCGCAGCAACTTTGCCATGACGGTGAGCGGGGATCTACCCCTGGGTGGATGTCACCGGAACACTTTACTTATAAAAGACTGAAAGTAATTTTGATTGTAGACTCTGGGACACGAGGGTGTCAGAACTGCCTTCGAGGACTTTACAGTCAAGTCAGTCTAAATCACTTAGCTACGAGTTGTCTCCCTGACCCTCAGATGACTGCTGTCCACGACACTGTGATTTGGGTGGTGAATGTATTTTTATTAATTTTTTTTTAGGTCACCGTTAACCATCAGCAGTGGTCACTTCGTCACTAGTTGCAGTGACTTTTCTTAGCAAAAATAAGGAAATAAAAATTTTAAAATATTAAAAGAAGAGATAAAAGCTCCCTTACTCGAGAAGCTCATTGACAGATAGAAGATGCTCTGTGGTGATCGTTTCGCCAATTTCAACGTCCATGATGTTCAGAAACAAGCACACAACAGAAGATGTTCTAAGAGTATCCATTCACATTTCTTGAAAAAATTGCTTTTTTATTTGTAGTCCATGCCTCGGGTTAGTGAGGTGGTCATAGGTCACTGGTTTGTCTGCTGCAGGTTATCGAGGACATGCTGATGGTGGTAGGAGGCTACGGAGGTCGACACACCACCACCAGAGTGGAACTCTTCGACGTTTACGGTGACCGGTGGTGAGTGTGGTCCTCCTCTCAGTGGCATGGTGTGTCTTTGTGACAATAATTGTTGGGACAAGTCAGTCAACTTACACCGTCTGGGTGTCTGCCAGCCTGTCAGTATTTCTGTCAGTACAGATGATTCTACACACATCCATGCATTTCTGCTTCTGTGTTTTTTTTTGTTTTGTTGTTGGTCGTTCTCACTTCCGGTCTAATGTTGCAGGAGCATTTCTACTGAGCTCAGTTACTCCAGGAGCGCTCTGAGCGCGTGCGTCGTCTCGGGGTTACCCAACGTCGAAGAGTACACACTTCGTTAAAAGTCGTTAAAATCAAGTCCTCGAGTTTTTCTTTTAGATGGAATCTCTCGCTGTCTAACATATTTTTTATTATGTACGATTGTCGCTACGGCAGACAACTCAAACTGTCAGCAATATTTCAGACTTGTCTGCTCTTTTAGAAATTGCATGTTTTGCTAATCTTCAATCAGATTCAGCTTTTCGAAGTGAAGCTATTTTGTAATGAGGCTATTTTAAGACTATTTTAAGGCTATTTTAAGACTAGAAATAGTTTGTTAAGCTAATGCCTTAGATTATAAATATAAAGTGAACATTTAATATTTTTGGACACGTATGCTATTTACAAAATATAAACAGAACGTTTTGACGAGTTTAGAAAGCACTCTAGTATCTAGTAGCAAATTATACATGGACCTGAAATGATGAGAAAGAACATATTGAAACTTAGAGATTACTGTAGTTTTATAGTGGTTTACGCTTTACACTGTGAGTTTGGATTTTGTGTATGCAATAAAAGAGATGAATGATGAAAATAAATGTCCTGTAGATGCTGCACTTCTTGGCAAATATTTTGCGAATTGAATGAAAGTCAGTTTAAAAAAAAAATGATAGTTTCAAATAATTGGACATCTACAGTTCACTGGTTTCATAAATGCTCGCACACATATTTCCATGAAGATAATGTGTAAAAAGACAGAATTGTTGTCTTATTTGAAGATCGTAAAATAAACTAGAGTGTCCCTGGTGTCCACCTTGCTTTACCCCATGTCACATGACGGACACCACTTCTGGTCTCGGCAGTCTCCTACCTTTCGTCCCGCGGTGGCGGCACTGCTGTACACACACCCAGCTCCAGCAGTGACGCAGTGTCAGAGCCTGCGTCATTGACGAGGTCACGTGGCATGGTCACGAGGTGATGGTAATCGTCCAATGATGCGTACCCGCCTTCGGACCTTCGGACATCTGCCAAAGGTCGTATGACCTGAGGCACCTCGTAGCCGGCGCTGTCTACCCGTCGCACGGGTCTTGCCTGTACCCGCTTCCCTGCACGGCTTCCACGTCAGGAAGAAAGGTGCTGTAGTAGCTGTTCTTGCTGCTGATGGTGATGATGTAGATAACGATTCAAGGGTCCTTGCGGTTCGCTTGGGGTTTCGGGTCTTAAAACTCTTGACGTGGAGTTCTTCAAGAGCCATTGTTCCCCCTATGTGTGTACTTGTTTGAACCTGTCATCGAATGCCGCATCTAAATAATTGTCATTGAAGTTATCAAAAACGCAGCATCCATCTGCTTCATCGAATGCATGAGGACACGGCTCTGTCTTCCTGCCGTAGTCTCTGTTTTCTAGCACAAAGTCTTCATAATGTCCATCGTCATTTCATCACCTTGTAGACAATACCCTGACCCCGAATTCCCTCGAGCGAATCTGACAAGAGGTTGGCTTTATCAGGGTCACGTGCCTTTGTCTCGCGCTCTCGCCGCTTCCCGACAACGGGTCGAGATCTGAGCGAGGTTTGGCGTCATCCAACCAGCGTGCAACACCAGGAAGGTCCTTGTCACTGTCGTTGGTGTTGATAGTTGTCTGTGGAGGTGGACAATGTTCGGATACTTGTCTTCGTCACCGTCATCGCCAGGCTGTTGTCGGTCCGATGCAGGTGAACGATGTAAGGTCGTTGGTCTTCGTCGCCGCCCTCGTCTCGGAGCTGGGTTTTGCGTTTTCTGCGCACGGTCCTCTTTAGGACTCGGGCTGTCCAGCGAAAACTGTACAGTGGCCGTCGTCCGGAGATCTTGTACTCTCTGAAAGAGGCGGACAAGAAAAAAAAAAAAAAAACAAACCCACAGACCTCGCACACCTACAGTTCACGTTTATTCAAAGGAAATAGTGCAGAATGCACGTGAATTCAACACACTTCTATCGTCTTCTTTGTCATTGCCGACATCCAGGATATTAACTACTTTGTTCATTTATTTCTATACGGAACTGCAAATCATTTAAGACACCATAATCTGCAGGGTTAAAAGCAGAAATTCCAGCTGACTGAGTTTGAACTACAGTCCTAATTAAACAGCTAATTTAAAAGTACTCACTTGCGTCCTTTGATGATTACACATCCAATGACAGCGAGGGATGTGATGACGATAAAGGCGATGACGATCAATACGATGTACCACGCATGCCAAGTGCTCACCTGGAACGAATTTGTACAGTTTCTTAGAGTCTACAGAAGGAACACAAGTGACTTGGAAGTGCTGGCTTGCAGAATAAATGAATGACAATGTAGAAGTTACTTGTAAACAGTTGTCTGCAGAATGATCGTACATATACAGTTACTTGTAAGTGTTGTCCTGCATAAATGTCATATTGGTAAATAAGTTACTGTGATAGTCTCCAGGAATAGCATCAACAGTGAGAGATGCTACAGTGTAGAATGGAAATGTACAAACATCTGGAACATTCTGTAGTGTTTCTTGCGCACAGATACGTGATTGTCAACACTAGGGGTTTTTTATCCCGATAGTCAGAAGTTTTCACCTGACCAACGGACCTGTAGAGATTTTGCAGGCAATCACCACAGTTCTGAAGAGCTCAGTCCCTCGGGTGTAGAAAAAAAGACGAGAATTAAAAAAAAACCCACTGTAACCAAGTGACTATTGTGGGTGAGTTGTAGTAATTATACAAATTTATCAATGATAGCTAATATCCATGGATGAATGGATGCTTGGATGGACTGACGGAAATTTCTCTTAACCAGGGCGTTTACCTACCTGCTCTTGTGACTGTGCTTCTGTGTTACCTCCACCACCTAGAAAAGACAGACATAAACACACTTTCTGAGGAGCAAGACAATCACATCATCATCATTACCTCCCTCGATCAAGTCTCACCACAAACCATTCCCCTCAGTCAAAGACAGTTATTAAAAGTGTGTAGCAACAAGTCATCGTACCGACAATTTAGGTGCCGTCATGCTGTATGGACGATACCGGAAGTGGCTGCCCGACATTGTGTACTGGCATGATGTCACTTCCGCCTTGCGTGGCCAGGACTGTCTCGCACTGATAGCCACTGAAGCCTGGACGGCAGAAGCACACGAAGCCGAAGGCTGAGTCCAGACAGGTGGCGCCGTTGAGACAAGGCCGAAGGTGGCACACCTGTACTCGCGACTCGCATAGTCGACCTGTGTAAAAGAAAATAATAAAAAAAAGACCTGGAAGACAATATTCAGCCATAATGTGAATGTGTCTTTTGATGAGGTGTGTGGTGTGCACTAAGTTCATTGACATCCATCCGCCATTCATTAAAAGCTGTCTTCTTCGTCTGTCACGGATGTCAAAAAGTCATGCAAGGTGAGCTGGTGCACCCAGTCTTTAAATCAAACTTCATCTAAACCTGCTTCAGTTCGTTGTAAATCTCAATATCTAGCGATGACAAAGTATCACCCTCACCTCACTTACCTCCTGTTCCCAAGGGACACTTGCAGGTAAAAGACCCAGGTGGGCTGTTGACACACACGGCGCCATTATGACAGAGGCTCAAGCGGCACTCGTCAGTGTCAGTCTGACACCCTGGCCCCTCCCATCCTGGAGAACGTTTGGCACAAAGCAAGAATGAATTTGTTCAGAATTGTGATAGATAATAAACTGGATTGTTCATGTCCATGCTCTACAAGACAATTTCTGTGACGTTTCTGTTATCCTCAATTAATGTTTTTTGCTTACTTCATCTGTCAATAAATTTTTAATTGCTGTCAGATGAATGGATCAGTAGTTTTTGTTTTGTTTTAAGATGATTAGTGATTGCTAGATGTTAGGTGTTTAATTTTTAATTGACAAGGTTTGGCGGAATACAATTTCTGCAAAATATAATATTGTCATTGTCACTCGTTGTTATTGTTACTGCCATTGTAAGAGATGCTTTTGGAGACAGGTGTACTCGCAATCTGTGACTATACCTGGACACATTCCAGTTCTGGACCTTAACAAAACACTTCAAAGTACTTCTTGTGATTAAGACAGCGAGAATGATGCAGGAAGAGAGAGAAGGGGAGGAGGGAGACAACACATGTAGATGGAGGGAGAGAAGTCATACTAAGGGGAGTCTACCTGCCATGCATTCCTTTTGACCAGTAGTGACGTTGCAGACAGCGTGCTCTATCCCTGGGGTATCCACCCGCATGGCACGTTGCAGGCTGGACCGTAGAAGCCCTCGTCACACTCGAGAACCATTCTCAGCATCAGTCTGCAAGGAAACGTCCTTTTCTCGTTACAGACGACAGTGATGACAAGCACAGCACTGCCTCTCACACAGATGTGTTCGGGTACACACAGCAGCCTTTCACAGACACAGACACACAGATACACAGACACACAGACATACACACACAGACATACACACACAGACACACAGACACACAGACACAAAGAAGCAGCGGCAGAAAGAACTGCAGAAAGAATGGAACATGGAGCAGAAGATGGTTTGACTGGCTAAAGCCCTGAACGACTGTCATTTTATTTTTGCGAATTGTCGGAGGTAGATGTTGAATACCTTCCATGGCCTTGCAGGAGGACGGTGCGTGGTTGCGACTGTGTACCGCTGGGAGCAGGTTCACCTGCAATGATGTGTGTCAAGGTCTCCTGACACTGACCGGTGTAGTCATGCGAGACGCCGCAACACGTCACGAAGACGGACACGCGCAGGGTACCCTGGGAACAGAGTTGCAGGACAGAAAGTCAGAGTTCATGAGCGGAGATGTCACAATCAAAACAAATGATGAGATTTCGCGAACTAACAGTGTGATGTGTGGGCGAGGGCATTCGGAGGGCATAGCAGACGCGTGACTAGAGTAAGTCATCTGGATTGGGTTGCATGAGGAGTTGCTGTAAGTCCATCTTACCATCTAACATTATGGGTACGCATCCTCTCAATATTCTGGTTTCGCATTCCCTCAACACTGTGGACACCTATCCTCTCAGCATTGTCGGTAAATATGCTTTGAGTCTACGAAAGATGTGAGATGAAGTAGGAGGGGTGTGTGTGGCGGGAGGTCATGTTGCAGGAGGGGCATCTCGATGCCATGGAAACGAAATGGTAAGCACGAATTGGTGTTTTCACACTGAAACTGGCTGTGTAGTTTCTTTGTTTGTTTGTTTTTTTTGTTAGCAACGATTCAAAGCTTTGTAAGGTAGATTTCTATCGAACGTATGTCGTCGTCATCATCATCATCATCATGATGACAAAAATGTTTTACCGAATCGTTATTAACTGATTTTCTTTATCCCATATATTACGTCAGCTTTACCTATTGTGAAACTCATAGAAAGAAACTTTGTCACCAGGAAGCCTCACAAAACTTGGTTTACTCACCGGCCAGTGGTTGAAGGCGACCGTCTCAGGGTTGAGCCGCAGCTGACCTGACGACGTTGAGGACAACACCAGGGGAAACGTGACGACATCACGCCCCTCGCCAAAAGCTCTGCAGGTAGGGCGTCGGTCTCTAAACGCTCGAGCTGACAGGGGCTGGGGTTCGGAACTCCGCTAACACCCAAAGTGAGATGTAACGTCATTAATTAATGTACAGAATATATCATTAGAGGGAGAAACATAACTGACCATGACAGCAAAGCTGGAAACGGTTCTTTTACAGAATATAATTTTTTTTGTATAGCACCCTGTGTACAAATAAGAATATATATATATAGGAAGTAATATTGAAATAACGACGACAACGACGACGAGGATGATGATGATGGAAAGACTATGTTATCAGTAACAGCTCACGGGTCGCTGTAGTCGACACAGAGGAGGAAGCGATAGCGGGGCCTTGGCGGAGAGGTCGTGTTGCAGACGGTCTCTTGTTGCCATGGAAACGAAAGTTCCTGCGTCGTCGACGGCTCCTCTGAGTCTGTCTCTCGATGCAGAGGCCCCCTGACGTCGCCGGCGTCTCGCGGTGTGTCGGTAGTGACGTCAGAGGGCGGCGGCGAGACAGACTCGGTTGACGAAGGGGCGGCTACTGTGGGTTGAGTCGCAGCGAGGGTGGACGTGCGCGTGGGTTGTCTCCCGTAGTATAGGAACTCGTACCGGATCAATGTTACTCGCAGTCGGCCCGATGCCAGCGCCACCTGGAACAGAGGGAAATAACCACCGTAAGGTAATAGCTAATAATCACTCGAACAGAAATTTTTACCATTCACCATCACCCGGAAAGTATCAATAGTTTTTAGCACTAGTCCCATTTAACACACATCTCACAGCAACAATTTTCTTCAAAAAAAAACCCAAAAAAAAACAACAAAAAAAAACAACAAAAAAACAAACAACAACACAAAAAACAGGCAGCCAAAATACAAACAAAAAATAACAACAATTTAAGATCAATTATAATTATTCATTTCATGCGAACATTAACAAAATAACAACCGTAACTGTATCGCCATAAAACTAGAAGCACTTAAATGCAGTTTAGAGCGCGAGCACGAACACACACACACACCTCCATACATATAGTCAACATTTTTGAGAACAGTTTAACTTGACTCCACAACAAACCCGCATTTAAAGAAAACTTTATGTATCCTCCGAAGCAATAATCAAGTGAAGACACCAGTCACTTATTTTATTTTAGAAGTAGTACCATATCTACCTTGCTTACACCCTGCGACGTTTGACCCTTGCACCACATGCCACTCACCATTACATTGCAACATGTTGCATACAAAATGTTTAACACAACCTGTTACAAATCTTTGAGTGATTTGCAACATGAGAAAAGTCCTTAACGATTGAGCTCACGATGACAGGTGAGACAGGTGTGGAGGTGCACCTACCTGAACGGTCACAGCGAAGCAAATTCCAGCAATGAGTAGGTATACTCCAGAACTCGGTATCTCCATCGTCTGAGTTTCTGTACATCACAAGAGTAACCAGTGCTCAGCCTGCCCACATTTTCACAATAATCACAGCATCAACGGTCACCCACATGTCCTCCGAGGACGCAGAGTCTTTTAAGGTAACCAAGACCTCGTTATTCATTCAAAATAATTTCCCAGAAAACTAGTCAACAGCAAATATTCCTCGTTACTTTGTTTTCGGGGTTAAAAAATATTTTCTGATGTCTAACTCAACCACAAAAATCAAGTCTAGATGTCGGAGCTTCAGATCGTGTGCAGTTCAGTTCCCGTAGGTGGCGCGCGCCCATACACGTGATCTGGGGTCAGGTGCACGGCAAGTCATTAAGCGCTAACCGGTCGGCTAAGCTAAAGCCGTGTCTTAGCTGCACGATCCTTGTCGGTCTGAATATCGTACAGAAAGATCAGTGTTCAACTTCAGTCCCAGTTTTATTCTTTAGAAAAAAGGAAGCTTCAAAACCCCTATTGCCTTAAAGGCCACGAAAAGATTCAATGATGGAAATCTTTGCACCTGAGCAAGCAACCAATTACTAGTAGTCTGTAGCGGTGCTTAGAGAAAAGGCGAAAAGGCTGGTTGTACAGCTAACTATGCTCAGCATTGCACACAAGTCAGTGCTGCCCCTAGTGCTAGCCATCCAGTTTCCCATGTCAAACAGGGGCTAAACATGCATGGCCAGAGGGCTCGAGTGGGTGCGTTCGACTCAAGCGTGGGATGTCAACATTTATGAAGGAGACTCCGTTAACTAGCTTCTAACGGACCAGAAATAAAGACTGCTTTCCCATGGGCCTATCATTTTAAATGAAATTTTATTGAGCACGCAGTATACACTTTATATTTTACAGACATATTTTAAAACATATAAATACAGACTGTTCTTTCACATTCAGAAAAGTGAACATTGTATATTTCAGAATATGACACCTGGTCGTCCTGCCCTCCCCTAACCTTCTCCTCCCAAAAATTTGAGGAGCTGTTTTTTGTTTTGAAGACTATCGGGTTATTTGTACAAACGTATATGCGATGTTCTACACTAACAAGTAGGCTCTGTGTTAGCTGTAGACGCTCCTCTACCATATTAAGGTCAACTGCGTGCCTGTGGGCAAGTTGATTACGTGACACGTGACCCTGCCTCTTCCTGGTCCATCCATCACACTTCGGCGACGTCAGCAACGGCTGAGTGGCTTTGTTGTGCTGCAGACTGAACTTTATTCTTCTTTACATTTCTTTGTCGATCAGCAATCTTTAAACATTTTACAGTCGATGTTTTTCTGTTTTTGTAACTGCTCGTGGAAAATTTCGTGCCATGAAATGTACGAGTTAAGAAAATGTTTGTTTCTTCATTAGGCGAGTAGTGTTCATTGGTTAATTTAATAAGAGTATGGATACAGCGTCGTAAACTGTTGCAAACACATCCACGAACACAGCAACACAAGTGAACAGAGGAGACATGTCTACCAAAAAGCACGTTTATTTATGAAAGCTCTGTATATTATTATTTACTGATGTACACTGGATGATACATGTACAATTCGAGGATTTTAACAATCGAATTTATGACATCGAAACTACAGAAAATAATCACCAAACGGAAGCAAGCCAATAAGTAAAAAAAGTAGTTACAGAAAACAGAACAGAGGTAAACTCACCACCTGCTCAACAATGGGAAGTGACAAGATGTCTCACGCAATTATCAAATCACTCAGCACGCACACTGGTCAAATGAAAAAAAAAATCCATCCATTGTAGTCTCTATACAGAGAACAAACTTTTAGGCCGAATACCCATTATTTTGTAAAGTGTTTCAGCTGCAAGTGAACAATAACTGAATTAAGCTTGGCAAGGCGACCCACACCCTGTAAAAAACATGCCACATCCAGAGAAATGTTACGTGTGCCAGAGCCGAGATCTGAACCCAGGACCCACGGTACTCCCGAGTTTCGATCACCAGCGTTTGATTCGTCCATCGGACCGCTGCTGTGGAAAGTAAAAGTATGGAGAGAGAAAAAAGCGTGTGGAGTGGGGTGGGAGAGAGGGGGTAAGACAAGAGTGATTGAGTGAGAATAATTACAGGTCCCTGTCAGTAAACACAGGCCGCCATCAGTAAGTACAGATCCGCGTTTTCTTTAAAAGTAAAAGAATCAATGAAAGCTGCTGGAAAAATGTCGATTAACAGCAAAATGTTCGGAAAAGCTTCGCCCATAAAATGAAGAAAACAGAGGAGCAGGTACATGTTGAACGGTGATTAGTGAGAGTTATCGGATTGAAACCTTTTGGGAAACAAAACAACAAATTTAAGACTGTGCGTGTGTGTGTGTGTTTGTTGGGAGGGAGGCAAAACTATCACATAGCTGAAACATTCGAACACTTGCAAACAGGAGTTTCACTTATTTACTTTCTGACAGGCATGTTACACAGGGAAGAAAATTATTATCGGTAGTGACGATGAATGCAACATCTTCATTGTCTAGCTGCACCTTTAGTTACTGGAATCCTGTCACACGTGGTTACAACATACTTCCATATGTAACACTACAACGGGCGATATGCTCTGGCATTAAGATAGTCTACAAACAACAACTGCCAACACCCGATGTCGTCACGGATTCTAGAGACGATGTCAAGTCCATGTCATGGGGTGAATACGGTTCCAGACATTTCCAGACATTTATATACACGTATGAGCCTCTGTAGAAGACGACCAAAGGTATTATAATGGTAATGTAGATGTAAATACCAGCAGTATGTAGTAATGACCAGAGCAAAAAGACGAAGAATGAATGAAACAAAATACCCTATTATATAAAGAAACCAATGAAATACGTTTTGAAAAGCGATATTAGGTTATATTCCAACATAATAAAGGTATGAAGACAATGTACTACTTATTACACCGTTTCGGTAAGAGTCAAAGTGAATGTTTAACCGCAAAGATTTTTTTTGTTTGGTCTCCTTCCGGTCCACGATTTGTCCGAACGATGAACTCTACTCAACTGTCTGCAGCATCACGAACTGGAGGTCACTTCACATTTGATCATCACATCCAGATTAGTCACAATGATACTTGAATTTAAACCTGCAGGTCAGAGGTACAGCTGTGCAGTCACGTGTTCTTCTGGCGCTCTTCCTCCGCCTTCACAAGAGAGTTCATGACCCCGAGCAGTTTGCTCCACGACTGCTTGATGAAGGGAGTGGCGTTGGAGCCGGCACGAGCATCCAAGAACTTGGGAAACATTGCGGCCAGTTGCTGAAACACATGGCAAAGCAGAAGCTGGTGGAAATAAAGTTTATCTTATTGGCCGAGAGAAGAAAAGTACAGTGCACCTGCTGTTGCTAGCAGCAACAGGGAGAAGAAAGGTTTACTATGGGTGATGAAGAGGGCGCTGTACTTTCGAGTGCTCGATCTAAGGCAGGGGTGGGAAACGTCCTACCCGCGGGTAGTATGTAGCAGGCGAGGGGGATGGGATGAATTGGTGAATTGTATAGAGACGAGAGCTGAATCAGGACAGCAACCTTCTCTGTATTAGCGACAAGGGCTAACAACCGTTGCCCACTGGACCGTCCACAGCAGGTGAGGAACGAACTTCAATATGCGAGCATTTTTCATAGCAACAGCGAATTATAAGAAAGATAAATTTTGAGGGACAAGCAGTAGATAATTTTGTATGGCCCACAAATTATGTTAAAAATCTCCAAATGGTCCTTCTAAAAAAAAAAAAAAGGTTCTCCACCCCTGACCTGAAGGTACAGAAACCTTTAGTAGACGTAGAAAACTCTTGCGGCAAAAATTTCTTATTTACATCGCAAACTTTCTATTTATTTATATGTAGATCAGCAGAAGCTTGTTTGTGTAACACAAAACTGCCATTCTATGTTAAATGAAAAAATAGGAAAAGATGGCCAGTCGAGACAGCAAAAAAGATAAAAAGTAATAATAAAGAAAGAAAACAAGGATAAAACTGTAAAAAAAAAAAATTAGCGAAAAAGAAAATGAGAAGAAATAAAATCAGAATTTTTTTTAATGAATAAAAGAAAGGAGAAATAATAAAAGTGAACAAAAGAAAACAATGAGAGCAACACAAGTCACACTCATTGCCGTTGGTGGCTGACACTCGGCGATAAGGAAGGACGCTCACCTCAAAGTACTTGAAGCCTACGTCACGGGCCACGTGATTGTGCGCGATCTTCTGCACGAGGAGAGCCAGCTGGTCAGCGTCGTCCAGGTTGTCGACCAAGGAGGCGAAGCTGTACATGACGGTCAGCGAGTGCGAGTACATCGTCCGGTCCTTGCGCAGGGTGGCGGCGTCCATGCCCTTGAAGGCGCTGAAGAAGTTCTGCATCTCGGGGTACTCCGTAAATAGCCTGTGACGTCACAACAAACAGACGAGCTCACCTTCGGTGCTAAAAATATTCGTGGGGTGCACCTTGTCTTCTAATGACAGGGTAAAGGTCAATGCAAGATTTGTATCGGTTGAAATTCTTGACGTCCCAATATTTTATGTTATCTTATCTTGCTACCGAGCAGTTTCGTGTTCAGGTTTTTCAGTGTCACCTGTCTGCCACACGTTGCTCGGGTTAGCTTACCTGTGTCTCGTATCTCGATTCCCCACCTTGCCGCCAAACCTCTTATCCACGAACACGAAGGTTAAAGGTAAACAACTCGACCTGCTCTGACCTATTTTCGTGGTCTTTATCTCGCCACCCAGTTCTCCCTTCTCTCTATACCGTTTCACCTGTGGTCTATCTTGGTGTCGGTATCCCCCAGTTGTTTTTTTTCCTTGGAAATAATAGTCTTGTAAAACACTATCCAATTTCCTATTGCCTTTAATGAACAGAAAATCAAATTTAGAAAAAGGACGAGAACTGAATGGGCACAGGTTATAGGTCAGGTGAGCTTTTAGGGTGAAGAGGGGAGGGTGTGAAGAAAAATATAGAGTAGCAAACTGGGAGAGAAAACAAAAATCCATGCAGGTTTAAATGGACAAAGGAATTAGTTCAAAACCTACTTACCAAAAAGGAGATAATAAAACATCTCTTGTTTGTCTGCTTAAAAATTAAAACGAGAAAATTTTATGTACACAGAAACCTTATGAACTAAACAGACAAATAAACATAACCATTATTCAAAGGGAGCATGACAAGCTCTTATGAATTAAGGTCGCCTACGCCTGTGGCTGGAAAACCCTCTCCTCCACCCCAGCAGCTTCATTAGCAGAAATGGATACCCGAGTTATCAGGGGAGGTAAAAAGCGGAAAGGTTGGATTTCTGGTTTGCCCGGGAAAGGATGGACTGTATTAGTTCCCTCCCCTTGCTGCCATGTGATGTAGGACTGTATTTGGATTTTTAAATTGAGTGTAGAAATCAAATAGTACATACATCACAAAAAACTCCACTCCGTTGGTTCTGAGGGCCTTCTTGCTGGCCAGCAGCGCCCAGCTGCTTCTGATGGCCTCCTTCTCCTTCGCTGTCAGGCCTGTGGCAGGGTCCACCACGTCGCCGTCACTTCCGCCAAAGATGGCGGAGTAGATGCTGTTAACCATGCCCATGGTGAGTAGTTGGTTACCTCACGCTTTGCACGCAGTTACTGATATGTCAAAGGTCATCTGAAAATAGAACAATGCAGGTGATTTGATGGAACGAGGGACCTGATACTATGTCGGCTAGAGTACTACTAGCGTGAAGAAAAACACACACACACACTTGTTAGCGAACAACACATTCAGGTCATGGTGTGCCAGACCCGAGATCCGAACCCACGACACCCTGAACCACTAGCACCCGTGTTGGCCATCACATCAAGAAGACTCAATCACAGGGTAGCCATTGTTGTCAGCTCACTGTTCATGCAGGCACCGGTCACCACACCTGATGTTCACTGTAGCTGAACTGTGTAATATCAGTGCACACTATTCACCCATTCACTCACATCTTCACGAGTCGCATCACAAATATTTTCACTTCCTCAGCAGCCTGCCAGCAACCGGCCAACGGACAGCACCGCTTCACCTTGATGTAAAGGTGAGTTCACCTCTCCTCCTCCTCCGCGTCTCAGTACGAACACTGCGCAGATGCCACACAGTCCCTCCAGCCCCCAACCCCCTTCCTCACGGCACCGAGTTATCTCCCTCGGAACCGACCTGCCACTTCCTGTGCTTTTCCGCATGCGCTGGAGTGACGTAATGAGTGGCTGGCGAAGATAAGTGGGCGGCAAGGCCTCAAGGGGAAGTAGTTATCTCTCCTGCCCACCGCCGGTCCCTGTGTCATTATGCTGCTGTTGTAATCGTTGTACTGAAGGCAGCACTAACCACAAAGCTTCACACCACACTGTACATGGATCATGCAATTTTATATTCTCTCTTCTTTCCATTCTACCCCTTCTTCCATCCCTCCTACCCGTTGTTTAGGGAAAACCAGCGCCGAAAGTCGAGGCTGTGACCAAGGAGGTTACGCCTTTAAACGGGATTATGAGGCTGCAGGAACACAAAGAGTGAACAGGCTCAGAAAAAATCGTTCTCTTATCTGAATTTCTCGTTTTTGTTGCTTTTTTAAACAAAATGGAAAAAATGGGCTAGAATTAGGGTTAGGTTAGGATTGTGTAAAGTTTAGGGTTACTTTGCTTGTCACACCACGCGAAACCAGAAGCGATGTCAAGACATTTTGGAAGTTTTTCTAGAATGGACATAACTGTCAGAAGAACGAACAAACCAGCAGCTCTATTACAGCCGAACAGCTGCCAGACCTATCAACAGGTGAAACAGGTGTCACAATCATCACTGTAATGGTCAGAGAGAGAGAGAGAGCTATAAACACATAAGATAACCGAGCCGATACAGAAAAGTTAGGTAAATGATAAGTACAGAAATAATTAGCTTAGTGGACCTAGAGGTTTTGTATAAAGGTGTGCGAGGTTTGGACTGATTATTGGTGCACGTGAGAAGCAACACGCACCTGGCGATGTGGGACAGACAAGGTGAGCGACGCGACAACCTGCACGCGCTGTGGGAGAACAGAGGTGGGGAGGAGGACAGAGGGGTGGGGTGAGTCCGTGGACAGCGAGTGTGGCCTCATTTCTCTCCACGAAGCGTGCAGGACCAGACATCTGAACTCTTTCTACAATTTTGTTGTTGTTGAAAACAAGTCTACTTTTTAAACTTTAAACAAACACACAATGTCCTAGTCAAGCAGCCTGCGCAGCATCGTGAAAGGTGATCACACCTCACCCCAGGAGATTGTCATCTTCACAGCCAGATGGCGCGCTGGTGATTGTTCAGTCTATTAACGGGTTCACTGTTCAACTTAATTCCCTCCGTGACGTCATACACCTTCGGTTACCGTCTTTTCCGTTGCTTCTTATTAGTGTAGACGTGGAATGTTTGATTCAACGTTTTGAAGAAGAACCTCGGTAAGTGGACCTGACTAAGCTCAAATAAAATAAACTGCTCTAAACTGAACTACTTGCATACACTACTAGTCTATGTGTACTATACTGGTTCAAAATGTCGTCAACAATAATGGGCAACAAACCTGCGTTGAAATCGATGAATCAAAAATAAATAAGTCACACCAACCAAAATCTAAAGGCGTCGACAAAGTGTTAGCAAGCTCGTCTACACACTCACACAAAGAGAGAGAGCATGGAAGGTGCGAGTGAATCTCAAATGACACGAGCCACGTGGTGCTGTACATACAGGCGCCATACGCACGAGAGAAACAGACTTACATCACGAGGAGTAGAGGTGACTGTAGAAGTACTCACAGTCCAGAGTGGTCCACTGAACCTAATACTCTCCAGTCCAGAGTGTGGCCAACTGAGCCTAGTCACACCTAGGGGCAGAGTCCCGCCGTCGTCTCGCGGCATGCGGTATCTGCACTGCAGGCGGGGCAAAGGTCGCGGCGACTGCTGCAAGTGGCGAGCGGGCCAAGCAAGGGAAGACAAGCCAGTCTATGAGGTCAGGGAAAGTGTGCAACGAAAGATCATGAATGGGGACAGGGCCACCCGACCAAAACGGGTTTTGCCAACCCGAATATGAAATTAAGCTTGAAGGTGTTCTCAGGTTATTAGTTTCTTACAAAAAAGTGGAGTCGATTTGTCATTACATATTGTATACAAGAACTCGTGAATTGATATCAATCATGACCCTTACCCAATCAGAAACCGACATTCATCACATCATGGAAAGCTAATACTTTTCATCCTCACGATTTTTCATTACGCAAAAAAAATTCCATTACCACCCACAGAGTACAAAGAAAAAACGGAATCATGGGATTACAAACAAACAACACGTGTGGAGGGAGAGGGGAGATGAATGTTTTAATGACGGATCATCTAGGGGAGGTCACTCCCACAACCAAAGTTTCGGGGACGATGTGCAAGAGTGACTGCCGTTCTCATGCGAGTCAGTCCCATCTGTAGGGCTTAACCTTCACGCCGCTTTCATCTTGCCTCGTACGGCGCAGTCACGTACCGCTCATTATCCCAAGTACTTCCGGAAAAAAGGGAGATAAATGATCGGGACAGTTGTGAAAAAGTTGCAAGGAGTAGACCAGCGCGTGAGCATGAACGAACAAGAAGAGGACAAACAGAAGGAAAGGGAGCGAGAAAGGGTTGAAAAGGTGTGAAAGGTCATATCAACAGATTTTGTGTCGATCTCAAAGATTTCGTTTGGAATCTGTAAATTTTTTTTTTTACATGGACGCAGACAGACCCGCAACTCAACCCTCAAGCACATGACGTTTGTTGGGCAAGGTGAGGGTAAAGGTTGGACAGATGGCGAGGGTGGATCACACGTGCACGTGCGCAACATTACGTTACACGTTCATACGTTATCCCGTGTATGGGGTGTGAAGCTTGTACCCTTTCCCTGCTAAACAACCGATGAAAAGTGTTCACACCACTCACAGCTTGCACGTGCGCAATGCAATTTGTGTGGTTGCAGTGTTCAGTTTATTTTCCGCGATTTCAGTCAAGCTTTTGTGCGACACTGTCAAGCAAATGCCGTGAGAGCACGATAAGTGTGTGGGTCAGTTCAGTCACACCTCACACTGTACAGTCACACCTCACACTGTACAGTCACATTTTACGGTTTCATTCTTTACTTCATATTCCGTATCCGAAACTGTTTCTTGCCCATAACTTTTTGTAAGTAGTATCTATATATATATACATATTATATTATGACGTATTATGAGCATTTATATTTAAGAATGCTGTGGATTGGTATACCAAGGTTTACCTATAAATGTCCTTAAACGTCCTTCTTGCCTTCGCACTTCATCGAAAAAAGAAAAATAAAGCCTTTGCCAACCTACTTCCGGGAGCACTTTTAACCCAAACACATAAAAGAACAATGAATCTTTGTATAGTGGTCGCCTTTAAAATTAATCACAGACAACATAAGAACATTTATATGACTAAAATATCGACATCACTGGGAAAAAGTGGCACTGATTCACTTTTTTACGTGGACGACACGTACCGAACCAGCGACATACCAGAACGAGGCTCATCGCCGTACTCTACTGTAACTAGTAGATGTTATTGGTCTTGTACACTCATACAAACCTACCCCAAGGGAAGTGTAAACAATTTTTTTAATATTTTGGTTTTCGTTTTCTGAATGTAATTCACTCGCGTGTGTCTAATTTCTTCCTCCTGACAGACAAGCACTCTGCGAGTGCGAGCATCCACCATGAACTGCGCATGTCTGTCGACGCTTCGCGGAGCAACAAAATAAATAACACAAGCAGCAGTCAGCCTCGTATTCATCTACTGGCGGGTTACAAAAACAACAAAAGACAGCAACGTATGACAGCAGAACAATGCGGACAGGGTAGGTGGGAGGTGGGGAGGGACAGAGGAGGGGTAGCGGCGTGCGACTGCCAGACGCTGCACTGACGTTCAGGGGAGGTTACAACGCGGGCGTCAACAGAGGGCGCTACGGTTACCTGCGGAGTGAGGTCAAGGACGTGTTGGGAGGTCGTCAGAGAGAACAGTTTGTTGACATTTTTGTGCTTTCCCGAGTACTTTATAGACAATAAAAAAGTATGTTGAAAAAAGTCACAAAAAATTCCACCCCAACCTTTAAGACATCCTCATTAGAACTTCTAGAAGTTTCTGTTAGCGCCGCCATAGAGTTAAGAGGATCGAGGTCAGGTTGTTTCTGCCCAACTTATGAATGGTACAAGCTTCGCAAAGAATGTTCTTTCTTCTCTCTCTGTAAACAAGTGTTGCTTTTACACAGCTTTCTTTGCCTTAACTAAGCACAGCTTTGGAAAACATCATCACCATGGTTATTACTAACATCTTATTCTACCTTAGGCTTGAGCCTCGATGAAATTAAACAACAATAAGGAGAAAGACAACGAAAAAAAAAAAAGACGATGATGATAGAAGAACAGAGGACAGTAAAGAAAGAGAGACAGACGCGGAGTTTAAAATTATGACAAAAGCTTAAAGAAGCAAGTAAGGACGGAAAATCTTGGAATACCGATGACCTGAGAATTAATTGAGACACAAAAAGATTTCAACAATGGGAAAACCAGTAAATGGAACTGTGGCATGTTTGCTGTAGTTTTTTTTTCTCCAATGACTCAGAAACTTATATAAATATACAAATAAAGAGCGCGCGAATGGTAATTAAGCATAACAGACCTTCTAACGCTGAATAAGCATTCAGAGAGTTCGCTAAGTGCAAGTTCATTTTACGAGTTCTGAGTGCAAGTTATAATGATGAGTAATTAGGCTGAAGGAACAATAAGTAAGCGCAACACACAGTAATTAGTGTGTATGTGTGTGTGTGTGGGGGGGGGTGAGAGATGGGGGGGGGGCAGGCTTGTAGTGCACCTGATATAGTCGTGGTGTCGTGTCGTCTACGTTGTAAATGATAACAGCGAAAGAGCAGAAATAATAGAAAAAAAAAACCCAACGCTAAGCATAGATGTTGGAGGGGAGAATGTAAACAATAAGAGAAAATAAAGGAGATAAGTAAATCAAACGCCTTTCCTCTCTTTCTCGCATGCAAGAGCGCATGTACACACATGATTTCTAATCATTTAAGTCTTTAAGACAATGATGCTCACGAGCAATCACTCACTGCTGGCGAGCGTCCGACCTCTCACCTGATCCTCCTCACAGGTAGACCTCGGGTCTCGAAGTCTCGTCCTTTTGATGTACAGACGATATCACCAACACCAAGACACACCACAGCGAAACGCTGTCCCCTCGACAGGTGAGCGACTTGTGATTCTCCTCACGACGAGCGCAAGGTGGGACACGAGGTGGGACACGGTGACAGCCAGGTGAACAGAGGGTCCTTGTCGCCTACACGTGTCAATGTTTCACCTTTGTCGGCCGCAGGTAAGTGTATGTCTGTGAGTGAGTACAGTGTGCATACAGCCAGTGAAGGCCGTGTGTCGGTGAGAGAGAGACATGAAGGTGAACAGGACATTTGTGACAGGCTGTTGGAGAAGAATGTATTGTTTTCCCTTTTCATTTGTCCGGGTACGGGGACTTTTGAATACGGAGACAGAGGAAAAATAAAGATAAAACAAGAACAAAAACATGAAGAGCAAGAATGAGAGCGGGACTATGAACTCGCCCTCGTACAATCATTGTTATCTTGCTAACAACACGATGACAATGGAGACATCCAACACCGTCACTGAAGTGGCGATGTCTCCATGCTCAGTCTTCCCACAAACTATTTTCTCTACAGTATCTAGGAGCAGGTAAGGGAAGGGTTAGTGTCCTACAGTTCAGTGTAGTACTGCACTAGAAGGTCAGTAAAATATTCTCCAACTAGGTCAGTGGAATGTTACAGGAGCACAACAATAAATGTTACAGGAGCACGTCAGTGAAAGGTTATCATAGTAGCTCAGTGAAAGACTGCAGGAGCAATATTTTCAAATATTATATTGATATATTTGTTGCAGCATGTCTAAAAAATTTCGGCTAATCTCATGGCTGGGAAATATTGTGGAAGGTCAATGAGATTGAGATATAAACACAACTACAGAAGTAAAGCAACAACATGTCTGTCAACAATAGTGAAAAAGAAACAATAGTGGAAATGAGGCTTCACGATTATCAGCTGTTGCTATCAATGAGGCCCCAGCGGTTTACATTTCGGCTCAGAAGAAAGGACGGAGAGAAAAAAAAACACCTTCCAGGCACGTCGTTATAACAACCAGACTGCCATCTGCTGAAGCAAAACACACAAAAAGTCGTCTGGGAGATAAACATCTTGGACATATTTCTTAGGTTGTCCCTTTGCAAGCCTGCGTGTGTGTGTGTGGATGAGAGAGAAAAAGAGAGAGAGAGAGAGAAAAGCATCTGGAGAAAGAAGCCAGTAGACGAAAAAAGGGTGAAGTGTGAGAAACTCCTTTTTTCAAACACGAAAAAATATCAAATAACCATTTTAAGGCATTTGCATAGTTCGGAAATATGATGTTATCTCTGCGCCATCCTCCCGAACAACTCTGTAAACATCGACAGTTCTCCTTCTCTGCTTCACTGGCTGGCGATGAACATACTTCCCAACTTCTCTCTCTCTCATCTTCCCACCCCAACCCACCCCACCCGACAAACTGCGCCTCAGGCTGGAGTGCACACCACGCCACGGCGCACAAAGAAAACATTACACACGTTCTGGAAATTTCTCTCAGGTCGAGCATGACCCCGACCTCACTGCAATTCAATATGCCAAGACTAATAAATATACGATTGCGGAATATTAACACCGCTCTGACTGCATAACAATATTCCCATAGAAACCTAGTTATCCAAAACCTTTTTTGTGTCTAAAGCTCATTCCAAGATTTATCAACAAATTATTTTCTTATGTTTGTTTCTTGTTGTTTTTTTTTGCATCCGGGGGAAAAATTAAACTTTCTCTCCTCTTTTCTTTATGCTAACTGTGGCAGTGTTGGAATCTCAGCCTGTCTGGGAACACGTCCTACCAAGAAGCAAGTCCCACGAGGTATTGTCACAAACCCACATCTGAAGTCCCACCCAGTTCCAATGATATTATTTCAGAAAAAAACAGAGCACTCAAAAGTTTTAGAAGGTTCTATTTGCTTCACTTGTGAGGTACTGTATATTTGTTTCCAGATGTTAGTTTTCTCTACAGACATTCACAGCCTGCAAAGCTTTCTATCAATCATCTGGCGGCGTGCACAGAAATAAAACATAAGACTGTCTTTCAAAAAAACGCAGCTGGCTGTGGACAAAGACGACGATCAGCCGAAGAGAAGAAAAACATTGCATTTGCCCTTTCCTTTCAACCCTGCTATTCCAGGGCTATCAATGATTTCAGTGTTTACATTAGCTAAGGAAGTGTGAAATGTATACAAAGATAAGCAGGAGAACTGCAGCGAGGAAAACTAAAACTGCGGGTGGAAAAAAATGTTAAAATGGCGGAGAGGGTAAAGTGCACACACACGTGGACAACGCCCGATCTCCAGTTTGTAAGTGGAGGCAACAGACATACAAACATCATTAATGCTCATCATGTATGTGTGAATAGCATTTAAATGGCCGGAGACGTGTGATTGTGTTTTGCCCTTTTGTGTGGCTGACACAACAATTTTCTTATCATAATCTCATTTCCGACAGTGACTGGTTGACATGGCTGGTAAAGGTCTGAGTGCTGCACAACCTGTTTTTTTTTCTTTCAATGACTAGACAGAGCTCAGTGTAAGATACTGCTTCCCTAAATCCGGGTGAGTCCCCCTACACCCCTATTTCCCACGTGTTCTCAGAATACACGCCTACAAACATCATCACGCACAGAGTTCGGTACCGTGACGTCACGTTTGTACAGACCCGCCTAATTAACATATGTTCCCAGCCCTTCCATTGGCTGAGATTTTCACAACGTAAAAGCCTCCATGTACAGCCTTGACGTCAGTGTTGTTGACCTATTTCACTTGACCTTTTAAGAAGTTCACGGTAAGTTTAAACACGCCAATCGACTGCGTTAGTCTAACTTTTCAAATTATAGAGCCTAATGATGAGGAACTTGCTGCTGAATACATTTTCGTCTCATTTTGGTCTCGTCAGAAACGTGCGTTCTCTCCCCTCCCCAACACACACGCACTCACTCACCCTCTCCCCCGGATCGTGACCTTTAACATCGATAACAGACGCAGCCTCCATCACTGTAATCAGGGGCCGCGATCTTGCGATCTATAATGCAATCATGGCGGCTTCGATTTTGGGTGAGCAGCGACATTGGCATTTCCAGAAGGATTGCAGAGAAATTCTGACATGTGTCATGTGTTTTTTCGACTGCCAGGTCTCTGATATGTCGACACGTGCAAAGCTGCTTATGTCTTTTATTCCTTCTTTTTCTCTCTATTCAAGTCAGGTCATGGAAATCTGAACAATAAAAAAAAAGCAAGCCTAGGAAAAGTAAGCTAATGCATGAGGACGTCCATCAGCCTCTGAATCTTTCTTCCACGAATACAAAAGTGTTCATAAAGGGGTGGAATCGAACTCACCCTGACCCCACTCACTGACATGGTGTCGTCTGGACAAAAACCTATCAGGATGTGACTTTACAATACCTCTGCTTGTGACATTTTTGTTTGTTTTTCTTTTCTTTTCTTCTACACATCCAGTGCATATTTTATGACATCCCACTGACTCCACAAACAAGCAAAATATGTAAAAATATAGCAAAGGTAAACTTAAGGACAGCTATTCAAACCCTCCCACTGCAAATGAATAAAAGTGACTACTAAACAAAGAGAAGAGACATTTTAATGTTCAGGTTAATGTTTTAGATAAAAAAATCACCTACCCCTAGTTGTAAACATACTTGATCGCAGAGGGATTTACCATCGTATTGCTCCATTCAACCACAAGGCATTATCAGCCTGAGAAAGGTCGAAGGTCAGTCGGGCTAGGAGTTTAACGAGCTCTACTTGTCCTCTGCCATCGACTATTATTGCCTCCGATATCACAAATACTTTTATTTGCTACCATTCACCATATGAACTTGTTTTGACCTCCCAGATGTATTTTTCTCCGAGGGGACGAATACATCCTCTGCAATCCGATGTTACAAATATTTGCGCTGACATCGTAAATATATTTATTTACTCTGACGGTCGAGCCTTGCCACTCGCCTACCCTCTCTCTCTCACCCAAAGGCCGGGCCTGTCTCGTGGGAAGAGATTTTTTTCACCCACTTCCATCCATGTTTACTACCCGGTTCTTCGTCTTTTTTTTATCTATATTTAAAAATAATGTTTAGACCCCTCGTCATGTGAAACCCTTGAGGTTGAGGGCTGGGTTGGGCCAGTGCCATTGCTGTTCTTGTTACTTCAACAAAGGACAGGACAGGATCGTCTGAAAGGCGAACTTTGCGTGCAAATAATTCAATGTAAGCTCACCAGTGGCATTGCTGACAACAAAATAACTATCAGGTAACCAACCTTACAGGATTTAAAAAAACCACTATCAAAACATTCGTACTCTGGGTCTGTGTTACAACTTGAAATAACACATTCAAGTATCAGCAATACTCAACAAAATAAAACATGTAACCATGTAACAAACAGAATTTAGAGAAAGATAAAGAGCAAGACAGAGAACAGAACACAATGTATTATAGAAGAGTTAAGATGAGTGAGTAAAAACTCAAAGCGTATAGAGAAAATGAACAACAAACAATATAACTGCGATCCCTTAATGATAATAATTATGATTATTATTTCAGGAAACTGTGTCCCGAGACAGTGGCTGAAGCTGGTCGAGCGACAAATTGCTGGATGCCAGTGTTTCTATGTCATCGAGTTCTTTCTTCACCGAGGTTTTTCTTTTTTTTTTTTTTTTTTAGTACAGGATTGTGTGTCTGCAATTTACTTGGATTTGGAAAGCTTTCTTTTCTATGATTGCACTTTTTTTAAAAAGTGCTTGCCCCAACCTTCAACTTAAATATTAAAAAGCCAGCAGAATTTCTTAAACTCGACAGATTGTGATAGTCATGAACGGTATGTTTGTGTGCGCGTGCCTATGTCTGAGCGTGCACGTGCGTGTGTATGCGTGCGTCCTTAAGGAATGCATACGAGGAAGGAGAGAGAGATCAAATTGCAAGAAGATGAAAAATGTTAAACCAGAACAGCTGTCGCCAGACACTACACATCCCTGCACAACACCTCTACAGACATCTTTGTCGCCAGCCACGTGCATGGAGTAGACTGGTCCCAAGCTCTGAGCTGCTATTGTAACATCTACGTGTTCATCAGTCGTCGTGAAAGAAATACAAACAAAAGGAGTTTATCCGTTCTACAAACTATTCCTTGTACAACGTGTGTTCCCGTAGCGCCGTCTGGCGAGGACAACTCCATGTTGTGCTGACCTGGGCCCTGACTTTGGACTGGGTCTGTGGTGTGTTAAAAAACCACTCACCCAACCTTACTCTCTATCGAAAGTCAAAGGTTAGTTGTAAAGACGAGTTCAAAAGTTCAAAGACTATGTCAGAAAGTAAACGAACTGTGTTTAGACGGCGCATGGGATTTTTTTTGGACACGTGACTTTTGAAACCTTTGCGTGAAAACGTTTACAGGTAAACAGCGAAAGTGGCCTGAAGATCTTGGCAGACACCTCATGGGATACGACTCCTGCTGCACAGGTGTTGAGATAGAAGGTAGATGAGGATAAACAAAAGTTTCAAGGCAGTAAAACACACACACAGTCTCTTTCTCTCTCAGACATTCTCTCTCTCTCACACACACACATAAATAAACACACTTGCAAACAAACACATGCATACACGCACTCTCACAGGGTAAAGAAGAAGACAGAGATGAGAGCAGCAGGTGCAGGTTCTGTGCTTTGAATCCCTGCGGCCATGACGACGAGAATAAAACCTTGCGACTTTAAGTCACGTGACATGGGGCTTGAGGCACGTGCGGCGCGAACACGCTGCTTTCTCGCAAGGATGAACGCAGAGCCTCATTCACAGAAGAATTAAGAAATGTGGAATTTGCTGCTAAACATACCGTGTTCCTTACTGCTTGCCAGTTGGGGATAAACAGCATAAAGGACCATTTAAATCACGGATCTTTAAACCACGGATCTCTGCCTCTTCAACTAGACATTTTTTTTTTCAAATCGGGGTTCAAACATTGATCATAAAACCAAATATTTTAAGTGTTCAATAAAAGATCTTGAAACCACGGATCTTCAAGAAACTGGTCTTCAAAATTCACCTTTAAAATACGTCTTAAGATCCCGGACCTTCAGACTGCGGATCTTTAACCCCCCGATTTTCAAACCCAGGTGGACACACTTTGCTGCCCGATCAACAAACGCTAGCCAAACACAGGCCACTTATTAGGAACAGAACAAGGGCAGACAAATGGCCTTCAGGGGACGGAATTACACGAAAATCCTCCAAATTGACGTTCATTGACCAGCTTTCTGGGGTCAATCGATGACCGTTCAGTGCCCTGTGCTTTCGGGTTGAACTGTTTGTGTGTGTGAGAGAAAGAGATGGAAATAGCGACGAGGTTGGGATGTAAAAATTTTGGTCAAGCCAAACCTCTTCCATCGGATCCGGCCACGTGACCTTACAGCATTGCTACTTGGTTCATGGATAACAACAACCAAGGAAGTTATTTCAAGACGATTGCGATCAAGCCCAAACCTTGGTAATACGTATTGTAAGCAACTCTTGCGACCTAAAATACGATCTTTCTCTAATATTTAATTTCCCTGAATTTGCGAACTTTCATGAAATCGAATTTCTTCTGTCTATCCCTATCAACACCTTTTACGAGCTTTGCTGTGATAATTCTGTCGGCGTACTGATTGGCTTACTGCCAGCCAATTAGATTAGCTCTACCTTTGCGTGACCTCTGCGCACTTGCTGAGTGCGTTTATATCGAGCTAAACATGCTCACCTCCAGCATTCATCGTCATCACAGTTTTCTTATCATCGGCTGATTAGAAGAGAACGTTGCGTCGTGAATTTATTTCTTTAATTTAGAAGAGTACACCTGGACTGACCTGAATTTGTACCCTGACCTCACCGAAGGACGCAGCCAATGAGAGACATTGAGGATATGCTAAGAAGGGAGGAGGGTTGCACAATCCAACAACAAGGCCTGGAATGTAGGAATAAAATTAATAGTCAAGGAACAACGAGCCTACGTGACGGTTGCTTGACATGTCTGAGGCCATGACCCCGAGAGTGCGGCTATGAGCTCACCCATAACCTGTGACACGGACCTACAGTCTATACATTTACATAAAATGTAGGTCGTGACCTATGACATGGCTTCAATCTCCGGACTGTCTCGTCGTCAACATTTAGTCCAGTTACACCTGTCCTGAGCCAGTTTCCTTTCTCACAATTGTCTCTCTTGGATTTATTTCTTCAGCAATAAAGAGTCGATGTTAGGCAAATTCTTTCTCATTCTCTCTCTCTCCCACCATCGGCGTTGTAGTTGTCCTTTGCGCCATTTTGTGCAGGTTTTCGACTAACGAGATTTCCAGTAGAATATTTTTTCGGACTTCGTTCTCCAACCGAGATGCCCCTGGGTCCAGACAAACGAACCGACTGTCGCTGTTGTTCCGTCGCCTCATATGTTTAACTCTGCCACCTCCACAGATGATCCTGTCTGTAAGAAAGGACATTTCTGAGGAGGACAGGAAGTGTGACAGACGGGCCCACAGGGAACAAAAGTGTTGATGATCATGCCGACAGGCGTGGTCACAGAATGAATGTCAGACTGAGTGACCTCCTCTCACCGAGGGTGTCCCAGGAGGCGGGCTGGAGAATAGGATGTAATTGCACGGGGCTCGCATTTCCAGAGATGCCAAGAGACGAGAATACACCATGCCACTCAGACATACCAATAAATGTGCCGACATAATGCCAATCAGAGGCGCCGAGAGACGTGTCCCAGAATGCCCGAGATGTCAAGGAAAGTTCATGTAATCCCTGATCAGACATGCCAAGAAACGAACTCATAGAATGCCAGAATGCCAAGAATGTGCCCACATAATTCCAGTCAGAGTTGCAGACATATGTGCCCACATAATGCCTGTCAACACCAAGAAACATGCCAACATAGAAGCCAGGTGTTACCGTTAGGCAGCTAGGCAGCTGAGGGGGGAGGTGGTGCAGAGATGGACTTGTTTGAGGTGGCGAATAATAGTAGGACCTTGTGGACATGGGTACCGTGTCTTTCTGTTTGAAAGAGGAACATGTAGAATAAATTCTATCGAATCTTTTTTGAAATATTCAGGTCTGGTTCTATCAGAAGCCAATAACCGCTCCCTGCGACGCAAGCACTGATGGGCGGGGGTGCTGTTTCCTTTTTTAAAATCGACAAATCGCTTATTGTCTGTACACGAAACACAATCTGTTAAATAATTATCATTCTGTAAAATTTCAAAGAAATGCAAAAAAAGGTAAGCAAGCAGGTTGGACATCCGATCATTATTACCACTAAGTTCTTTGTGCGTTTATCACTCAAGGGAGGACAGTTGTTCATTTACCAACTTTATTCCAAACTCCAAAGGAATTACCGAATAATTTACTTAAAGGAGAAGGCAAGTCAAATCGCGAAGTTAAGCTTAAATGATAGATATTGAAGTTTTAACGCATGTCTGACAAAATTTTGGGTTGTAAAATGATCGTTTATTTACAATCACAGACTCACAACAGCCGCCATATTTGTGGAATCTTTCGCGGGAAAAAAAAACCAAAATGACTCTAATCCGTGACGTAGACAGGGGACAAGAAAATTTTTTTCCCCACAATGCTAAAAAAGTGTCAACAGTGTTGCGACTTGACGAGGAGTGTCGGTCGAGCTTTGCCGCGATACTGTCACCAGTTTTGCTGGTTTGTCCACGTGATCTTCATTGATAGCTTGCAGTGTAAGGGCCTGCACTCTGTGGCAATCACAGCTTACTCAGAATGTCAACCGACTTGTTTGTGTCGCACCTCTCACAAGCAGGGTGCGTGTGGATCACTGGCTTTGTGTGCGAACATTTGTATAACTTCTATTGCAATTATCAAGGCAAGTTACGTCCCTTACTAAAAAAAAAAAAAAATATATATATACAGATTTTTTTTGACACACACACACAATGGTAATGGAATTCTTCTATTTTTCTCACAGAGATCATATGCCTGGCAACTTCTTTCACAATGATTGTCATGTGAAAGCATGCTGTAGCTATACTTTGAAACTGTCGCTGTTTGTGGAGTGTTGCTTTTCATCGCCGTGAACTTCACTACTCACTCACACATCAAACCAGCGCTTGTAACACCTCCACCCGAACTCAAGAGACTAAGTTTACTGTCGAGCTCAACGTTTCAGTCACGTTATTTGAAAACACGACGTGATGGCCACGTTAAATTACCAGACTTGCTCTTTAGACTCGATTTTAAATGAACCATCGAGCTGCAAACCAAAATTTTGCTTATCCGTGATTGACCACATCAGTAGCGATCATTTTAAGTCCAGTCTGTCGTTCGAGCGTTTCCCTTTAAATAAACGTGACAAATAAATAAAGTTGTTTCAAATTGAGAGAAAAGCAAAATGAACACAAATCGAAAGAGCAATAGAGAGAGAGAGCTCACGTGCAAAGGAAGGAAGGTAAGTACAGACCTGTGGCGACGACAGAAGGATGGGTACCCCAGAACAACCGTCCCAAGTGTTAAGCAGTGGCTCCACCTATGGTGCTACGACGACAACCGCGAGAAACACCAACGTTTTCTACGTCGTCCACCCACGTTGCTGTCTGACGTCCGTTCGACCCACCACCACAACCACCGTGTCGTCGCCAGGCGCCCTCCCGACGTGACTGCTGACGGTACAGTTGAACGAGAGCTGCACCACAGGTGCACCGATACATCAAGCTTGACGATAGATACGTATTTTATAGATATGTATGGCATTAATATAGCTGCGCTTAATTTTAGTGATTAACTACTTGTACATTCTTTTGATGACTTTTGCAGTTATAATGATTGCTCACTAAACTGAAAACCTTTAGTTAGTTATAATGGAAAATAGGCAAAAGTTTAGATTTTCTGTGTCAGAAGAAAATGCATGTAAATGCATCCTTTGAAAGCCTTCAAACCTAACACTCTTTAATAAGAATTTAATATTTGAATTAGCAGGACAAGATTGAGGCTTATAATGTCAGCAGGAAAGTAATGTCTGAAAAAAAAGCCTATCACTAGAAAACTTCGAAAGATACCCCTTTTACGAAATACCTATGTTTGAAACCAGGAATGAAAAAAAAACTGTATTGTTTTGGAAAAGGTATTGTTCACAAATCGACTTTCACCTCCACGAGTTACAAAGCTTAATTCAACTTATTGCGATGTGTACGGCTTCCGAATGGTGTATAGATACACCCCTATATTATGGAAGTGTTTCGTGGCTGCCCTGCCCCTTGTAGACGTCCATCCAACAGACAAGTCAGTGAAGTAGATCACACATTTATTTACAATTTTCACCTCCCTCACTCCACAACCGGGGGACTGGGGTGGAGAAGCAGTTTTTCCCAGTTTAAGGATCCGTTTGCTGTCCTCAACATCAGCTGTCATACTAGATACGAGGGGAGAGGGTGCACTCCGCACAGCTGGGGCCGCTTGTACCCCTTCCGTCACCCTGGTGCACTTAGGGAAACAAAAAATAGGTTACAAGGTGGGAACGGATTGTGAACAGGCGAGACGAGCGAGAGAAAGAATGCAGGGAAAGGGGTGTGGGGGTGGCTGGGGAGACATTGGAAAGGGGTGGCTGGGTGGGTTACAGTTGGTGGACAACAACCTATGGTTATTGCGACAGTTATGATGTGTAGATATATGCGGTGAGAAGGCAAGGTGGGAGTATATATATAGACTAGAGCGGGGTAGGGCTGTGGTTTACATGACAACTACGCCGTTAGTTAATACCACACTACCTGCTGCGACTGTTACATTTGTTGTTGTTTCTATCCTGACCAGCCTCTAGTTGTGTTGCTGCGACTGACTTTATTGTTTGATGTCTAGTCTTAAATAGACATCAAGTCTCGTTCGCCGACATCGCAAGCAAACGAGGCTTTGACTTCCGCTCTTAAAGCAAACCTTAAAGCACACCTCTCTCCAAACATGAAACTAGCTGATGAGGGAAATGATATTAAAAATATCAGCCTGTAAATTTTTTTAATGAACTGTTAATTGGCCACTCAATAAAGTTTGATCAGCTCCTTAAAGTTTAGTTATAAAGCATATATTTTTCTTCTTATAGAACAGTCTCTGATTTCACCTATCAGAAAGAAATAAAAAGAAGAGATACTCGTGACAGCTCACCATTGTACTACATGCCTCGTTATCAACCTAAGATGCCGTTCAGCAAACCTGGCAAAAAAAAAAAAAAAAAAAAATGACGGGTGTATTTTACCCCGTGGTATGCTCAGGGACACGTGATCGTAACGAGATGCTAATAGTCTGTGCTCAGGTGAGCACGTAGGGTGTCATCAGACTTAAAACCCACCCAGGGTCACATCAGACATCAAGCTCATCGTCCCTTGCAAGTAATTAGTTTGCGACAAAAATATGTGGACTTGGTTGAATGCACGCAGCTTTTTCCCATCAAAATTCTTGACAGTAGTCTATGAAACACGATAGGCACACCTTTAAAAATACTTGTGCTGATGGATTTTAAAAATATTTTTAATGTTGGTGTGCATTTCAGGACACATAGCAATATTTATGTGCCCATGGATGCATGCAGCACATGACCTGCTTTCTCCAGCTTTTTCTATTAATTATGAAGGCGGGTGTAGTGTAGTTAAAGCAGTGAGGCAGTGAGTTGTCGAGGTGGGCGGGAGGAACAGCCGTGGTGCTCACCAACAGCTTCGGTCACTAAGGTCATCATGAACAAAGGTTGGCGCAGAACCCGGACTCCTACACCGGGTGTGTTGACAGAAGGATGAGTTATAATTATGAAGTAGAGGAAATACATGCTCCTTGTCTGCTCAACTGTAAACCGACACTATCTGTAGGTTAAACGAACCAGCGAACATAAATTTCAGCAGGTGCTTCTCGGAGATACAGGTCTACAATATAGTAACCACACACAGGAAGAGATCAGACTCATAATATGTAACTAAAGCCCTCGGTAGCCTGATTAAGGAATCGTCATTCTACTGGTTAAAGTCCGAGAAATGTAAAACATACCCTCCTACAACCGTGAAGTCAGTGTTTCTACCCTCTTTGTGCTAATGGGGATGTTTGTAGATACCTATCTCGAGAACGGAAGGGGCATGTTTCCCCGAATTTTACGAAACAAACATCTTGTACTGAGTTCTACACAGTGATTAGAAAATAAAAAGTTCTGTATTGTAGTGGACCTTTAACTTATGCATCAAACTTGCGAGACAGTTGAGTGCTTTTAATTCTGAATACCTCTATACTCTAACTAGCTGTGGATAGTAGATAGAAACCTTTTTATCACCTATCGTCGGTACCACTTGGAAAAAAAGTTCAATGTCAGTACATTAGCTCCTGTGTTCAGTTTCCCTGAAAAGCATCCGTTTCCATTAGTGCGAGGTGAACACTCCTCACAAGTCGTTTGCAGCACTCAGCAGATAGTTCCGCCGTTGATGTTGTTATCACGACAATGATATAAATCATGAATAAATAGCTGACTGTCAAGGAGAGAAAGAAGGAGGAGCGAGCGGAGTTCGACTGAAATGTTCCTCAGATATACTTCAGTCAAGAGGACAGGATTTCGTGTTTAGTATGTCCATTAGTATTATTTTGAGGGTCCGAGCCCCAGCCCGTAAACAGGTTCTGCATGCAACCGGAGGCTATTTCCAAGGGAGGAACCTCGTAGTGTCTTAACGACAAGTGCTTAGAAGTCACGTGGTCACTTTATTGTGACAGGATGTTTGTGAAGCCATCAGCACGCACTAGAACTGAAACTAGAAAAAAAAAAGAGAAATAAAAATACCCTCGGGGGTATATTATCAACATTTTACACTTTTGACTTTTCTCATAGGTCCGATGGACTCCTCCTCTTCGACCTCCTCCACATTATCATCTATCCGATCCTTCTTCCGATTCTTCTACAGCAGCAGCTTGGATGCCAGCTAAAGTTGTAACTCGTAGGACCAACGTAAACAACAGGTATGCTCACAACACTGTGACAATCCCCTGCTATGGTCACGTGACATGTAGACAGTCAACACGCAGGTAAGTGAATGTCGCCAGTTATTAAGTTGACACGACAGTGACACGCAGCAGATGAAAGGACAGTTTTGCAGGTTTTTGCTTTACAAAACTCCGATCCGATAGCCGTGACAGCCTTTATACTTACATATATACAGCTGAAAGGCTACGAAAATTAAAGGAAGGGGCCACAACTGACTGGTGACCGAGTTGCGGGCCCTTGCAGACATTTTTGTTTGCTTGCAACTGTACATCTTTGTTTGCTGACAACTATACTTCTTTGATTACGTTCTATTTTCGGCGTTAACGATGGAAAAGGGTCATTTTTGTAAAAAGGTTTTGTGTTTAGAGGTCTGTTTCGTAGATCACAATCTGTTTCCTGAAGGATATTAGGTGTAAATGTCCCCGATTGTTAGTCTCAACACAACCAAGCCTTTAAAAAAAAAAACATTTTCATCCATCAAGCGATCAACACATTTACAGCCATTCCTCCATCGTACCATCTTAAACATTTCACAAACTAGGAACAAGTGTTTATATATACAGTGATACCTCGGTTCTCGAACGCCTTGACTTTCGACCAAATCGGTATTCGACCAGGAAATTCGAGAAAATTTTGTCTTGGAATTCGAACAAATATTTGGAACTCGAACATCCGAACGTCCGTGAGCGAATGGCGTTCATTCTGGCCCATATCAGTGACAATAACCATCCCTCTCCCTCCACATTCATTCCCTCCTGCCATAACAGGTACAGTAAATGAAACACAATATACTGTAACTGTACTGTACACTTTTATTTCTTATTCTTGTTGGACTCATGTTTTTCTACATATTATATACAAATTAGGCCAGTAAATACATTTTCTGAATTAATCCAATTATTTCCTATGGGTTTCATTGAACAATTTGGTTCTATCCACTGTATATCATACCACGAAAACTCAATACATTTTAAAATGTTACGAAATTTAATTACAAAACCCTGATTTCTAACTGAAAGTCGATGCCTGTGAAAAATTAAAATCCTTTTCTGGATAAACTGACGAAGCTTAATCCAACATTTCTGCCACAATGTTTGGCCAACCGTTTGTCTACAGTGCTAGACACCGAGCTCAAGGAGGTTAAAGCACCATGCGATGCCTCATGTCTGCCGCCAACGGTTCCAGGACCCCAGAAAATGACTTCATTCACCCTTTGCAACACCATTTCCTTTCACCACAAATGTGCCACGACGAACAGTCAAGAGAGAAAAATTGCACTTAATATCTCAACAGAACACGGGTTGGTGGGCGGAATAGATAAAAGCCTGAAATGAATTGCAGACGCCGCCAGCCTGCAAATCTGGGGAAGGAGGTAAGGGAACGAGGTGAAGAGGCTAGGTGGTTGGGTGGCTGGCTGGCTAGTGGTGGTGTGGTGGAAATGTGAATGAATCATTACTGTGACACAAAATCTTGAAAATATTACAAAATTTGTATTCAAACAACACAAACTCTTAGCGCCGACATGAAGTGTTATGGCGCTAAGTTGACGGCCAGGGGCGTCCTCCGGCTCCTCAACAGATGTTTCTTACAACTAGCACGAGGGAAGAGACTCACAAGGTGGCCAAGGGAACAGCCTCCGATACTCTCTCGTCTCTTGACCTTTACCCCAGTTTAAAAAAAAACTTCACTAAATAAACAAACCGGATAGCTGTGTGTATGTGTTACAATAAAAAAAACAAACAAACTTTACTACCGATGATAAGACCGCGGTGCCAGCAAATCTAATCCAAAAGTTGATGACATTGACGGAGCACATTATTTGTCTACTGAACTACACTCCCTGTCCACACAACGGCTATAAGTCTATATTTAAAATAAAAAAAAAAAAAGTAGTGGTTGCAGAAAAAGAGGGTTGGGTTACACCTTCGTAACCCATATACCATGTTCTAGGCACAGTGAACTAGTTTCAGTTCACTGTTTGTGTGACCTTTGCCATTTTATTTATTGATTTTTGTTGGGCTGTTATAATGCTGTACAGAACATTTCAGTTGAAATGCCCCTTGACCTTCGACCTACCTCGCTCTTGTCAATATTTTTGAAAAGAAGGACAATTACACGATTGTCACGATTCTCTCTCTTATTTGAATACTTGCTATAAAACACACACACACACCCACGCACACCCACGAACGCACACACACGAACGCACGATGAAAGTGTGGTATCGAATGAGGTAAAGGTAAAGGTCAGCCCCTAACATTTTCAGGTTGTGAGTGGGAGGGAGGTGTTGGAGACCTCGCTTTTCTCGGGACAAGCTTTACGTCAGGCCAGTGTCCATCTCCTCCTCCCTCGTTTTACAATCACACATGGCTATTTACTTGTATACGAGCATCCACGCATCCACCCACACACAGGCACACACCCACTTACCGATAGTAATGGACATCAGACGCACGTCCACCGTTGACAGGACACAGGTCGTAGCGAGATTTTCTTGCAGTGACCTCAGCAAGTCAGCCCGCCAGGTGAGGTCAGTCCCTGCCTTACCTACCCACCTGTTTTCCCAGTAAAACCAGTGCACACGACAGGCCAGCACCTGCTGCATACCTGCGCCGAGTACCCGTGAGACCAGCCAACGTGTCCTACTTCTTCTACCTGTCTACCTGTCTACCCGAATGGCATTTGATGATTGCACGGATATTTTTTCTCTTTCTCTCTTTTTTTATTGTAATGTCTGAGACATGTGCTGTGTGTGTATGTGTTTTGACGAGAAAAAGAGAATGTGTTGATTTTTCGCTTGCTTGTACCCGTATCTGTGTGCATGCTTAGTTTTTTAAAATCTTTTCTCCCATTTCTGCCTCTCATTTTCTATCTTTAGCTTGTCCGTCCACCTATGTCTATCCGTCTGTCTTGTTTCTAAGTAAAGGAGATACTCAAGATGAAATCATAATCAACAAGCATTGATGTAAAAATTGACTTGTGGTACGTGCAAGTCCTCATGTTGCGAGCTGGAGAGTTCGTGCGAGGCGCCCTTTCGCACCAGGTATGCGCTTATCGGGGTGGCCAACGCCGCAACATCAAAACACGCCGACTGTACCACATACCTCCGTGATCAAATGTTTTGTGGAGAGGTCTCGAGAGTGGCTGAGGGGGACTGTTTGCTTACACATCGACAACACCTTGCACAGTCCTTCGTCACATCGATGAATTCATGGGATGGGAGAAGGTTACACTTTTCTCTCTCTCCAGTTTCCTCAGGAAGGTTGGATTCAGAGGGTGCGTGAAGTGTGACACAGTCACAGAAGTCTCTTGTGTTGACGACAGATGACATGGTTGTTGAAGATTAAAAAGAGACAAGAGATTACCTGTGATGGATGGGCAGACCAGAGCTCCGCTACTGACCCTATTTAACCCTTGACCTTTATGTATGCAGACATATGATGTAGTGTCTTCTCAGGACATTGCCAAAGCTAAGAGAACTGTCAAGGGAGAATGAGGTGTTAGAGACCCCAAGAAAGACGAGAACTTAAACAAAATCGAGAAGAAAGAATCGAGGATAGAAGGACAAAGTCAAGGAGTGGCACAACTCACCTGGTTTAGCTTACAGGTGGAGAGTTTTTTTTAAAGACACCTTTTAAAAGTCATACATTAGTAACAAAGAGTAATTTCTTATCTTGTTTTCGACGCTTACGGTCAAAGATAACAAATAGGATATGGGAAACATGGTCACGTGTTAAAAGTGTAAATGAACTCGTCAACATAGTTTATTTGACCTGTCCTTCTGTTTGCTCGCGCGTGTGTGTGTGACTTCCTTTCTCTTAAGCACTCCCCACTTTCGATGGTTCACCTAGCTCGGCTATCTATAATTACCAATGACTGATTTCCTGTCCGAGAACTTCCGTTGTGTCCAACAACGAACGGAAGCCACGAAGAACCCGAGGAGATTGATGGAGAGCTAGACCAAGCTACGATCAAAAGCTGCAGCTCCCTGAAAGCCTAACCTCTGACCTTTCCATATTTCTTGGGGCTACGTTCGAGATCGAAGATGAAAGATTGATTCCCGAACATGTGCTTGCCGCTGGGGTGTACTTCCAAGTAACTTCCTCCTCCTTCTCTCTCTCTTCGACACCAATTCTCCATCATTATGCTCAACTTTGGATATTTTGAAAAGGTGTATATAAGTATTTAAACAAGTGAGAGAAGATGAGCACCGCCCTTACACAAACCTGACCCCGAGAAATGTGAGCTCACCAACGTCTAATTTTCTCAACCGCAAGAAAGTGAGAAAATCAAACGCCTTTCCCCCTAAAACAAACAAACAAACAAACAAACAAACAAACAAACAAACAAACACATTATCATCATCATCCTGACACATCCAACCTCTAAAGTCGAGGGTTTCGTGCGTACTGCATGCACATACTGCTGTAGTAACTTTCCTCACATACGGGTCACAATGTTTTGTATAACATCATGTATGTACTAAAAACACATTTGTTTCACGAGCAGGACTCCTTAAACAATCAACATAGCTGTTAATAGTTGTGATCATAGTCCATTGACTAGTCTACTTGCTCGCCTTCCTCTGCAGATTTATGACACTCTCCATCCTTACTATTTGTTCCCTGATTCCTCTTTGTGCCTTCTATGTTTGTCTTTTATTGCTTGTCTGCATACTCGCTTCTCCTTCCGTCCTTTTTATTCTGTTGAAGTCTTTTACTTGTCGAGAGCATGCTCTTTCGCGAGCGTATGTGCTACATGAATCATACATTTTATTATCATCCAGCTGACAGTTTTTGTAGCTAACCTAGCAGTATACTACTGACAAAAAGTTTTGGGTCACAACACACAAAGTATCCAAGCGATAGGTATAACAATAGTACCACCTGCCCGTCTTTTCTTCTCTCTCCCCTTACAACCGCCAGGTGTCAACACCGCCTGCACCAGTTGTGATGACTACGTCACACTAGTGCTGCACGTGGAGAGAAGAACATGTCTGCATGTATTGACCAGCGTATTGACCAGCTTCTGACAGATTTGTTTCTCCAGCTGTCAGCAAGACAAGGTGTAGGGAGGGGAGAAGGTCGGTGATGGGAGCTTGGATACAGATCATGAACATGGTGACTTTAGAACCACACACACATATACTCTGTTACTGATGAGGACTGCACAAAGTATACAAGTTGTCAATCCCATGTCAGAAAACTATCATCCTCTGCATCAGCCAGCATCCCTCGGTGCATAAATTAGTTTAGTGTGAGCTCATTCGGGGTATAGCTTGCTCAACTGACTGGAAAAGGGATGCAACTCGTAGCAACAAAAGTGCAGCTGGATTTGATATTACCTCCCTTTCTCTACTCTTTATTACTTTCTTCAAGCACAATGGATTGATCTGAGCAGCAATACTTCATGTTCTATGGTCGTAATGAATCCATAATATACACACTCACACGTGTAAGTTCTGTTTATATTATATAACATATCTATATACACACTTGAAATAAAGTAACAACAGTTTTTTGTTATCATTTCTGGCTTGTCTCACCTCCCTTATTTTCTTTTTCGTTATGTTTTCTTTTCTTTTTTTTTTTTATCCATAAACATGCGTCACGGTCCCGCACGTGAGCTACATCGAACCAACACCACGGACAAACACCACGGGCTTTGTTTGTTTCTGTCATTGACACTGCAGCTCTCGTTTCCCCCTTTCTCTGTCTCTTCGCTGTTCCTCCTCGTTTGTTTTCTCGAAGAGTTATTATGTAACACGCCAGTCACACTTTATTTTGCACACCCCATCTGAGAAGCTAAGCTCGTCAGAAGGGAGGAAAGAGAGAAGGACAAGTCTGTGGAGGGGAGGAATCAACGAGAAACACATGTGGTTGCTGTCAACACTGGTGGTCATCGAGAGTCGCCTCAGGTTGGCCCTGATGGAGGTCTAGCTCTGCCTCCGTTGTCCAGCACAGGTGTGATAACTTGTATTATCCTGTCTCTGTAGATCGTTTGCTACAGCATCTCCTTTCTTATGTGAACTTTCGCAATTTTTACGATTAGAGGGAAAAACAGAAACGAACAAACACGGCTGACAAGAACTCTGCTCCTCATAAGCGCCGTGTTTTCCTCCCTTTTCACAAGTTCATACCTACATTTTTTTCAGGCAATACTGTCAATTGATTTAAACAAATGTAAATAATTGACTGCTAAAAAAAATTGGTGGGTGGAGAAGAAAATAAGAAAATAGTCACTATTCCCACCCCCATAAGGCACACAGTGGATATTTCTCTCTGTCTCATACACGTACTCGCACACACACACACATGCAAAGAGAGATAGAGTGAACATTTAAAATACTAAAAAAAAAAAAAAATGGAACATAAGTCAGACAAGAGTGAGCAATCTAAATGTCCAAACAAGATACAAATAAGTCAGACAGACAGACCGACAGAGACCTGGCGACTGACAGACTTGGGCAAGACAAATATCTGAAGCGCCATCGCTGGAGACTGGCAAACTCGACAGACATGCGCCACAACTGATTGCTGAAGCTCTGGCGGGCTCCACAGACGTACGGACACATCCACAGAATCCAACACATGTGCACGATTGCGAATCCCAGCGCAATAGATTGACCCTTCACACTGACCCTGCAGCCTTCTCTCCTTCCTCCTCACTCCACGAAATAGTTCTCTCCCTTGCTGTGTCGTTGTGCAGACCGTCCGCGGGGTCGGAGCTGTAAGAAAACGACGTTGACCGCTCGCTACCCCCGGGTGGGAGCTCTCCTTTGAATGAGTTCATGATGAACGGAGTGGCGTTCTCCTGAGCAGCGCCCCTGTCGGACGACATGGCGTTGTAGTCGTTCTCTATGTCGCTGCGTGAGAACTTCCGGTTGAAGAAGTTGACGATGGAGATGGGCCTGAAGGGATCTCTAGAACGATTAATCTGGAAAACACAATGAAAGAGTCCACTAGAGGGCGCCATGTAGCTTCTGACCGGCTGACTGTTTCACGGTCTTAAGACTGTTCGTTAGAAAGACGTTAATTAAACTAGAAGGATCCTTGTAATTCTGCTAGTCTGCTCCTCTCTGGATTTGTGCAGACACACAAACACACATGCACGCACACACACACATGCAAGCTCGCATACGTGCACAAGTTGCAGGCTTGCATGAAATTCTCCTTAAAATGAGTCAGTAAAATAAATAAATAAATAAATAAATAAATTTTACAGACCGCAAGTTCTTCAATCGAATGTGCTGTAGACATCAGCGGAAACCTTTTTCTGAGAACCAAAATACACAAAAAAGTGAAAAAGCAGTAAGTAGTAAGAATGTAGTAAGTAATCACTCTATTACTGTTACAGTCGAGACACTACCATCCCTGTGTGTAATATCAGCAGTTAAGCTCTTGTTTAAACAAAAATAACAGCAAAACTAGGTAAACCCCATCTGATGTTTGTAGATTCCATCACATTAGGTTCTGATTTTACCCACAGAAGCATTGAGCGGATGTACATGTGTACACGTGTGTGTACCCTCCCCCTCCCACCAAAGAAAAATGAAATCAACAGATATAGAGAGGGTCAGAATGTATCCGCATACAGAAGGGAAAAGGTGAAAATATAAAAATTAAATCTGTCTTCAAACCTTCTAATCACCAGGATGAGGACGATGACAATGGCGACACACACCACACCGACAACAACTCCTACGACGATGAAGATGACTTTATTGCTGCTCTCATCTCCTAAAATAGAAACAGTCAAAGTATTGCGATGCCTGATAGCAAAATAGCTGTAATAGGGAGGATAGACCCATAACTTTTAACCCCTCCCCTGCCTAAGTTCTTTTCCAACCCATTGGTCAAATATCCGTCTAGCAACAGCTAAGTTAATTCGAGTGGTGGGAGGAAAGAGTCTGCTGTGCCCTCTGGTATCGAACCTGCTAGTTTGCGGTTCTTTGCTTCACACCATTTGTTGGGGCGTCTATGAAAATGGTTTACTGATCAGGAAAACATCTTTGCCAGGACTACTTTCGATATTGTTTTATCTTTACACTGGTCAGTAACTTCTGAAAGAAATATCAGACATAAAAATCTGAGATGACAAAATAACACACATAACCATGCTTGTGCGAAATTTCCATGAAGGCACGAAGCAATTGTTATCTCTGATCCGATAACTAACCCGTTTTGCCTAAAAAAAAAATAATAAACCGTCTCCAGCTGATATTTTTAACATAGACTAAGCAGATGAATTATTCAGTCCACAAATATGGTTTTTCTTTTGGTAGTTCTCCATGAGTTAACAACTCAAGATATTAATCTAATTTGTGTCCTTACTATGTCTAGTATTTATAGTTAAATAAAAAGTAGGTCGTGTCACTGGCTTTGTTAGGGTCATTAGAATCTAGGCAACTTCCGTACTAACTACATATTTTCCAGATTGCCGCTCGAGATAACAATGTCAGATAACAAGCTTTTTTCACAAGTCATACCGGATACATTTGTTTCCTCACTTTGTTATCTGTTTCATTATTGCTAGTCATTGAAATCTGAAGCTAGTTGGACACAGCTTTTGTCGTCGGGCTGTTCAAGCTTATTTTATTTGAGTGTATCCCGAAAACACAGATGTTTGTAAATAAATCTCGCATCTACAAATTTATAAAGTTTAATAAATAAATGTACATAGGAGGGAAATATGATTTTGAATTTTTAGAAAAGAGAACTGGCACACATTTACATTTTCATCAATTTTGTTTAGATTTCTTTATGAGGGATTAGCGGGTGATATAAAATCGAAAGCTAGGGGTAGGCGAGGCGTGGCATGCTCACAATGCTAAGGTGAGAATAACCTTTGACCTGTCGGTACCTTTAGAAAGAGACTGCTGCGTCTTTGAGCCTGAGGTGCTTCCACTGGAAGAAGGCGAGATGGGAACGGGGGTCGTATCGCTGGCGGGACCGACTGTCGTCTCCAAGAACCCCGGGCTTGTCACGTGGTGTGACGTCTTTGAGGTCTGGACGACGGCAGGTTCGCTCGATCCTGTGGGCGCAACAGCCGCAGTGGACTGTGAAGTCACGTGATCTGGAAATATGTTGACAACTTATAAAACAACCAAACAAACTAAGCTTCGAGCTGTCAGCACCAGAGACAGGAAAAGGGACAGGAAAAGGTCAAACCTGTGACGTCACTTTCTTGGACAAACACATTATTTCCCGTTTCTAGGGTTACCGATGACAATATTCGCTAATTAGCTTTACTTAACTCCTAAAAGGATTCCGTTGATGTTGCAGTGTGTTTTCAGGGGTAAACACCTTGACTATTTGCTCGGTAGCGGGTCTGAGAAACAGATACCGCAGGTAGATTCTCACACATTTTGAAGACAAGACATAAAAGTGATTGTTTTTAAAAGTGCAAATCTGGCAAAGTCAGCAAGGTTCGGTGGGGAGAAGGGGATAGAATCAAGTACACTTTAACCGAATTTCCCAGCTGATCTTCAACCAGCTTCGGATATTTGTGTGAATTAAAGCGGTTTTTTTTCCCATGCGATGGTACTCTTGCATGCAAGTGCTAATATCTGAGATATGGGTCTCTTTCTGTGCATGCGGGTTTGAGGAAGCTCGAGAACAGAAAAAATAGTATGTTAGGGAATATACACAAACATTTGGAGAAATAGTCTTTAGTACTGAGCTTAGCCCAGTCATTTGCAAGCAATTTTTCACTTTAGTATGCCTTTAAAGCACTTACGTGTTTATCTCACACAGCCATAGTTACAGGATTCTGGAAGTCTCCCAGACGATGTGGTAAATGCGTCTGATGTGTGGAGGAGGGAAGGAACCGCACATGCGTGTTTGGGTAAGTCAGGGTAAGTCGTGCTTGAGGAAGAACTGTACATCTTGGAGCCGTTTATGGAGGGTAATATTTACATTCAGCACAAGGACAAAGTAGCATACTGAAAAGCATAGTGTAATGCAGGCTGACAGACAAACAAATCAGATAGAAAGATGCATAAAAGTCATACAGTACCGGAAGTGGTAAAACTGCCATGATCAGAAGATGACGATGTTTGCAAAGAGGACGATTCCTCCTGTGTGACCGAAGTAAAGCTGACAAGCGTATTACTTTCAACAGTTTGGGAAATACCGGAAGTTGAGGATGCATGCGTAGAGGACGATGTTTCAGTCTCAGGGGGAGCTGGAAGGCGTCGTAAAAGTTACATATGTACCGGAAGAAGACTCCGCATGCAAAGAAGAGTCATCACTCACGGCGGAAGTAGTACTGATGGCATGCGCAGTACTACTAACGGTGGTGAAGGTTAGGTAAGTGGTAAAAGCGTTAGTAGTGCTGCCAGAGGTTTCAGGCATCAGTGTGGTGGCTGCTGTAGTCAGAACTGTAGCAGCGGAAGTGACGTTCTTCAGAAGCGCCGTGGATGTGGCGTCACCAGCCTCGCTGCTGTATCTGCCCGTTTCGCCAGACGCGGTCGTGTCATAGGCAGCATGCCCAGTGATCGAGCCACTGACTGTCGAACCGGAAGTACTCGCATCAGTTGACGTCATACCTGTTCGTGATGAGGTACTTGGTGACGTCACCACAGTGGACGTAGTAGTAGGGGTGGTGACAGTGGTAGTGGTGGTAGTAGTGGTGGCGGTGGCGGTGGTGGTAGTAGTAGCGGTGGCGGTGGTGGTGGTGGCGGTGGTGGTAGCGGTGGTGGTGGCGGTGGCGATTTTGGTGGTGGTAGCGGTGGTGGTGGTGGTGGCGAGGGCGGTGGTGTCGGCGGCTGCTGTGCTTCCTAAAGATGTGCTCTTCTCTACAACTGCTGAAGTTCTTGTTGAATTTCCAGCTGGCACAGAGAACAAGTCAGACACTGCTCGATTCCTTCCACAGTGTTGCCGTTACAGACATTCATTAACGTTCAACTTGCTTTAGAAAACGTGAAAACACCATCACTCACTCAATCAATCAATCAATCAAGTGGCCAAACGACTGTCGAGTTCGAGTCAACAACACCGAGGTCAGAGCTGTACATGGATACGTTTACTTGTAAAGACCTCAACCAATGATAGCGAGCTGGCAACATATGCTAATTAGGTATACAAGGATGACGTGGCGTGACCTCTTTCTGCGCTTGGTGATGTTTCTTAATGCGTATCACAGGAACGGTAGAGGGTGTATTTACCCTCATGTGAAGAACTAGTATTTCTAGTTTTACCCAATAATCAGAAAAAAGTGATCACCCGCTAGTAATTTAAAACTTTTACACGAGCTGCAAGGAAGAACACCCAGACGGATTCAGAGGAATGAAGATAAAGACAAGGAAGTAGAAAAAGATTCAAGACCAACCCGCAGTGGCGCTGGAGCTCGTGTTTGCACCTGCTTGTGTCGCTGTGACACTGAGATCTGTAGTGGGGGTGACATGGGTGTCAGCCGTGGTGATGACAGTCGTGACTACAGAGCTGGTGGTACTGGGCACTGTAGTAGCGTTAGTCGTGAGAGGGATGCTGACGAGTTCAAAGGGCGACGGGTCAGTGGCGCGAGCTGAGGTCACGAAGTTCGTTGACGACAGGACTGTGCTGCGAGTAGTCGAATTCACTGTGATGCTGACAGACGCCAGGGAAGCAGCTTCTGTCGTTAAGGTCGTGGTATTCAACTCCGAGACAACCCTTGTGACTGAATACACTGCAAATGGTAAATCATTGACGAGAGATCGCCACCACAGAACTTACTCATCATACACACTTTTGGTTTATACAGATTTTTTTTTAAAAAAAAAAAAAAAACTTCATTTGTGAGATCTCGCTTCAGAGGTCAAAGGTCTAGCGGTGACTCCAACATACAGCGGCAGGGACTTATTTACTGGCCATGACCTACTGAACTTCGGATGCTGTCTTCTGTTTGTCCGAATAGTCTCGTGCAGTCTGATTTCCTTCCTTCCTTCTACCGAGCTCTGCTCATCATGCAGACATAATTCCCTCTCTTACAGAACTACATCTCATAGTGCAAGCACGGTCTCTCTCTTTACCTCATTACTTTCATCATGTCAGGAAGGTTACCTCCTCTAAGGCATTACCTGCTCATTATACAAGCATGGTTACGTCCCTTACTACATTTGTCTGGACAGTTATAACCATTGGTAGCATACCCAGGGATGACGGAAATAGAGTTTTAAAAAATATTATACTAGACGACCAGACACATATACTTACCAAAGAGTGTACTGAGTAAAAAACCACCAGGAAGCCATTGTAGCGGAGACGAAACGAACCCAAGATGAAGGCGCTGACACGAGCCTCCTTCAAACCCAGGAGGAGTTATGTCCCCCGTCACAGTCACATGGGCAAAGCTGGAAACATGCAAAGGTAATGAGGCAGAAAATCGTCCTACCTAGCAGCCATAGAGCTAATCACACACACACAAAACAAACACAACAAACAAACATATATACAAACACACACACACACACACACACACACACACACACACTTTCCCCCTCTCCAACAATGCAAGCTATGAAACCGAAATAAAATCCAGCTAACAAAGCAACTTAAAGATTATCTCCTAAATATTTATTAATTACTAATATTATTTTTGCTATCATTAAAAATAGTTTTTGATAGCAAGGTTACGCTGGCTGTCTGTGCTACCTATAGCTAACTAAGGAGCTTTGCATGTGACATAGCAAGAATTATGGGCGTGATAAACAGGGGATAAACCTTTTGACTGAGAGTAGGGTCCCTAGAAAATGTCTTCTTACCGGCTACAACAAGTTCACACAAATTATGCTAAAAGGAGTTAAGCTTGGTTGATTTTTAATCCCACATCTGAGTGAGTATCTCTTTCCTGTTTGGGACATCCAGGCCTTTAAACACCCTAGCTCTGACTGGGGTGTGATTTTTTACCCACGGGTTTCGGGAATAGGTCAAAAGGTCATTTTCCTTCATGTCCAATAATTAAGTCTCTCTGATATGGCAACATCCAATTAGCAATAGCAGAAGCTCAAAGATCTGGAAATGGCTGCGGTTTTAAATTCACAAGTTTTTCACAGCCTAACGACAGTACTATTGAGTCCTGTTAATCTGCCAGTAAATTTGAGGGTATATCATATACTATCTCTTTAAAGATCAGACGAATAAAATCAACGTCTCGCTAATCCATATCACACTGAATCCTTTCCTCGATGCAAGTTAATCAAAGCATCTTTGACATAATCAGAGTCCTCTCATTCATATCCCCAATACAGTAAGGATTAACTATCCTGGGTTCAGATCTCGTCTCGGCCACGCCGTTCTTTTTTCAGCATGTGGCACCTGTTGAGAGGGCCGGCTGCTTTGCCGGATGTAAACAACAATTTTCGTCTCGCCTTTCATTCACATCACATCAGAGATTATAATCAGACCTAACCTTTTCGTCGTTTCAGGTTGACATAATAATCAGTTTGACATCCTCAACATCACAACTTTTAGCTTTTTAAAAAAATTTAAATGCGTACATCAAACATCAACAGAAAAAACGTTAAAAACATGGCGTGTACTACGTTCGTAAACAAATAAACTGGTATTTACTTTCGTCCCTCTGCCTGTCACACTCATGGCCCTGCAACATTCTGTCGATGAACGAGAAGTCAACTGTCACCGTGGTCCTGCTGACGGAAAATGCACAGCGAGCTTTTTGTCCGTGGTCCTCACTGGCTGTGTGCTGACCGGCGGAAGGAGATGAAGTTCAGGGCGTGCGGCGCCCTGCGCGGGTCACCGACAGTTTCACGTTGTCAGTGAACGGCGCTTCCTGGCAAAACCTTAGCGGGCAGCAGCTCACTTGCAAGCAGCCGGCGAAAGATCAGCTTGGACCTGACTGCACTGTGAGATTTATACTTCCTCGTCATGGCAGGTCCTTGTACACGCTGGACAGGGATTAAGGGAGTTGTGTGGAGAACAGATAAGCTCAGGGGTGGGCTTATGTGCAGAAGAAGGAAGGAAGGAGTGTGGGAAGGGAAGTGCGGAGGGGAGAAGAACGCATGACAAGATGATTCTGAGGGTAAAACATTTCACCAGAAGACATCTCTCCTTCTTTCTTTCTCTAGTGTCGATCTGTCTCTCCAAATGTTTCAGTTTCTCTTTCTCTCTCTGTTTCACTCAATCTTCTCTCCTCACACACACGCACAACTTTCCTCTTTAGGTTGCCAGTGGCGGGTTTATCCCCAGCGACTGAGGTATTTTCAAAGCAAACATCAGATAAAACTTACGGTAAAATTCCACGATGACTGTTTTCTTTTTTTATTCACTCTCTACTCTATAAATACATGAAAATAGACAGGGTGACCCTTGTGCTATGTCTGTAACAACAGTACAAGTGTGTACTTTCTGCAGTCCAGCTGCTCAACCGATGGATTGTCAGCTGTGAGTGAACATGGGTGTGTGATGTAAGTGAACACACTTCCCTACTGACAATGTCTACTGGGATCAACAAAGTTAATCATTTACCATTTGGGACAAGGAGGCAGAATTTTTCATCTCGCAGCCACCCACACACTGCACACTTGGCCACACACATGGCCTCTCACTTCCCACAATCCCTTTATACCCACGCGAGTTCTTTCATTCATACTTTCATTTGGGAGTGGGGTACAGACAAGCCATTGTTGTCACTTCCCATATGACTACTACTGTGAAAAAAGGAGTGAAAAAAGCAGTTTATGTTTGGAGGAGGATGGGGAGGACGAACGATATCAATGAGGAAGATACTCGCTCTTAATTTCTTAACAAAGAGAATCAGTGTCAACAGGAAACAACTCTTCAGGGCAGCAGGAGAGTTACTTTTTGGTGATCTGCAAATAACGGGAAGGGTGTATCTCCCACATTTAGGGAAATAGCATTTTGAACTTTGCACTCTCCTTACGACACAATTTTGCACCACACTAGTTCTTTAAACTGTCTTGCACTCCGCAATCAAACAAGTCGAGAAGTCGTATCAATAAGGAAAATTAAGAGGCAGCTCCCCCTTTACCACACCCAAAACAATTTATCAAGTTAACGGTTTTCTAGAAATAACAGTTTTCACTTTCTGGTTTAAAAAGAAGCTGTATGTTAACTAGGCGCCACGACCTAGAGGATCTGTCTCAACCTTTCATTACAATGATCATCTTATGCAGCCTCCGCCAGCACAGTCGCTGCCTTGTGTACATTAAACTTCTTTAACAGACGAGTTCACTTTATGTGTGATTAAACCAGGGCTCTCGTGTCCGGAAATCTTGTGGAAGGATCAGTTATCAAAATGTTTCCGTAGCTCAGAGGCTGTTGTTTCAGTATCAAGATGTAGAATCTTGTGTGAGAAAAGCGTGTTTGAGGTCTGAAGAAACATCATGAAGAAATATTTGATAACGAGGGAACGAGTGGGTAAGCGAGAGATGATCTAATTATATCCTTTTGAAGGGAGGAGGTATATGTGTGCAGACATTAAAACATGGACACGCGTCTTTTCTTTCTATCTTTCTCTCTCTCTCTTTCTCACACACACACACACAGTGAGAGAGGAAGAAGGAAAGAGATAGCAGGAGGAAAAGAGAAACAATCACTGGCGTAGGAACAAGGTGGGAAGAGGGCAGCCGCCCCTCATAAAAGATTCTGTGGGGGCAAAATATCTTTACCCCCTCACCCCTTGTCCAAATGCTTGAGACATGATTCCTCACAAAGTACAACACAGGCAGAGGAACAGAGAGAGAGGGGAAGGGAGTCGCCCCTTCAAAGCCGATCACCGTCCTGCGCCAGTGATAATTACAGATATTATGTTTATGTTGTTTGTGTTTGTGGCTGGATTACTGACTGGCATGCTGGCTAACGCAAACAGAACCAATCCCTACCATCGGTAAGGATGATTTTAAAGCAAGACAGTCGAAAGATTTTCTCTCACAAACAATTCAAGGACGAGGGATCATGTTTATGCCGGGTTAGGGGAAGGGGAGATAGAGTGCGGGGGAAGCTAGTTTTTTCCTCGAAAGTTTTGATCCACTTTTAAATGAAAATTATGTCCGCATCCCTCTCACACTGATCTTAACTGTTTCGTTCTAGTCCAACGTGTAAAGCGAGAGAGAGAGAGATAGGAGGAAAGAAGTCATTTTGAGGAGTAGTTCATCCAATACTGATCTTGTGATAAACCCTCGATACCAGTCGATGTTTATATTTATCTGAGGTAAGACTCGAGACAAAACACTTTTTCAATGGCTGTCTACGGGCCTGATGTGGCGGTTGCGATCATATCATCGAGTATGTAATTAGAATTATTCATTTTCCATTCATTTTTCTTCGACCTATCATAGAATAGTTTTGTTGGCGCCTTTCTGTGCTTTTTACGCAGATCCGCTCATTCGTAGTCGAGTAGTTCTAGCTCCGTCCGTCCTTCCCGTCCGTCTTTGTCTCTTTGCTGTTCTAAGGAAGAGGACAGAAGTTCCCAATGAGAATTTATCGCTAAAATTCTAGCTTTTACTTGTCGGGTGTGCTATGTAGTCTAATATACCTCGTGTTGTGATCTTTATGTTTTCTTCCGTCTACTACACACTTACCCTGCATGTTCCGAAAGTTTATTCTTTTCTGTGCCTCGTTCAGCTTCGTATCGGATAGCTTCTATGCCTCATCGTGTGCATCCCACGTTCCACCACTGTTTTAATTACAGAGATTATTATGTGCACATGATGACAGTTCTCACGAGGGAGGAGGTACAATACGCAAACATTCGAGCGGACTGGAACTCTCATATAGGTATGTAAATTTAAAAGAATTTATTTACATTATTTACACATACTATTACAATTCTATTCTATCCTACTCGTGTTTAATACCTACAGCCTGTTAATACCTAGCACCTAATCCTTCCGTAAACTTAAATGTTAAAGCCCAGCACTTAGCAGTCCCGGGGCATCAGTACCAACTTAATTACAAGGGTCCAGCGTTTTGTGGGACCCGGACAACCTGTAGTAACTGTTGTCAGTGCTGGTCATCTTAATATGCGACTGAACTGTCTGTCATTCTGTTGGCCAGGTCTTGCAGTTCTCTGTTAGTGCCTTCTATCGTCGTCTGCAAAATATAGGTTGAAAATCGGTCTTCCATCGATGAAAGAAGTCTGATGGTTGTGGAAGATTTCACGCATGATGTTCTCCAGAAAAATGTTGAACAGCACAGGCGATAGGAGGCAGAGGGGTGTCCTTTACAGACGCCTACTGTCCTGTGAGAGAAAACTCTCATTTGGTTATAGAACTCGTTGAGGTCTCGATCCATTTTCCATATTCACCTTCATCCCTCTCCTGATGGAATAATTCACTTCTTTGTACTTCGAAGCTGCTTCGGGTTTGCTTGTCTGGGTCGATCTTGACATTCAAGTCACCAACGAATTTTTTTTTTTTTTTTAAATAACCTTCTCTAGTTGCTGGTCAAACTCATCCACTTCATTGTCTTCGTGCGTGGAGGGTCGGAGCATCTAACTGGACAACAGTGAGGCTTGACAGAGACATGTATGGAGATCAGCCTGCTGGACATGGGTGTACCAAGAAGCCTACGTCATGTTCGTGTCTGGTGTCCTTCCCGCTTTACAAAAGCCTTTGTCAGTTACTTTCTCCCAGATCCTGAATATCTGACCTCCGCCATCCCCGTGGTGCCCCACCGGTCCGTTCTAGCTCGTGAATGAGTTGTTTCCCTTTGACCACTGATGTAACGCGTGGAAGCTCCACCTACCGATAGATCTCATGAAGAGGGGTCGTTGGGTGTGTTTTGACTAACATTATTTGCCGTCTAGCGAGACCAAAGCACTTTTTCCCGTACTCGGGGTGTCATAGTCCATGTCACCTTGCGCAAGCGAACTTTCTACCAAGCTTGACCTGTCAGCTCACGGCAAGTCAGGTGCAAACACTGCATGGTTGTTTGGTTAGTTTAGTAGGAAAGTGGTTCCACCTTGAGCTGATTTCACAATATGGAGGAGAGGAAGGTGGGAGGAAACCACAGTACCCGGGGGAAAAACCCCGACGCCCAGCCCTACAAACAGGTGTCACTTACAGAATGTCCCGAGACGAGATCTGAACCCAGAGTTTCTTGTGGTAACAAGCGAGTGTTTTAACAACTATACACTACAGGGTGCCCCTTATATTGCAAACACTGACAGGTTTGGAAGTGGGTAGAATGGGCGCAGGGACGAGGTGACAGAGCATTGCAACTGTTCTAACAATAAGTACACATACATTCTAATTCCTTCTCTCTCATGCACACACACACACATGCACAAATTAGCACATGAACACAGAAAGAGATCCAGCGTACAAATCAAGAGTCTTTAGAAAATTAGAATAACAATCCAGATAAACCTCTAACCTTAGTGCCAGTTCCATCGAAAGGAGCTCACACCTGATCAGTGTGTATTTCCTGGTAGTGTTTCGTCAGCATCGACACTGGCTGGAGGTCACGTATCTTGAAAACAAGTGGGTGTGTAGAAACTACTTATATATCCGCCTGTCAGTACACTCAGTACATTGACAACTCTTTTCAGCTATCAGTACTTTCTTTACTGAATATGAAATGTTATAATCAGTCCAAAGTACCTTCACAGGTTTTTGTCTTCTACGGAAACGCTGTCCTTGTTAGATTTGCACTTTAAAGAAAAATGCCCGTCACCGGCTGAGATTTATAGACGGAAGTATGACATCAGGAAGGAAAATACCATTTAAGTGTCGACATTGGTTTTACCCGGGGACTGATCGCTTGCCTTCAAGCACCAGGTTATGGCAACGTGCGCCAGAGAGTTCGCACGCTTGCATGAACGCGCATACTTGCATACACACATTTACACACTTCAATAATGCACGCCTCACACGAACACATGGAAAGCAAAGATAGCTACTCATTTATTCGGGGAACCCGAGATAAATTTTTTCTTAATTTAGTCAAACCACAGCTTATACCAGAAGTCTGTGGCTTATGTACTGTTATGACGTGCATGATCTCTCTTTCTCTGTATGTGCACAAGGGAAATAACTCTTAATCTTTCGGAGAATTTCGTGATCACCTCCCGTGAAAAATCCCGTGACTGTCTACTCACATATCACATTAACGAAAATTGATCGAGATACGAGATTCCTTTTGAACCATTTTGAAAACAAACCTGCCTTGCCATATGACAACGATGATCATATTGTAAAAAAGTTTCTGCAGATAACTTCTTTTCGTGCTGTAGAACTATGCCATAGATCTTTAGAATTACAAATTCGTCGAAGGATTCAATAACAATATTTTAATATTAAATTTATATGGAGATTGCAGAAACATTTTTATCAGAAGTAAGTGTAATTATTGATCGCATCAGTTATATTTTTATGGTTTTTTCGAAGTTTGCAGTACATTTTTTAAAACACAGTAGGATCGAGAGAAAGCGCACAGAAAGCCGTCTGCTGCAATGCAAATATCGCGAGATTTTGGGATAATTTAGGAGGTCACGTGATCAGACCTCATCAAAGTAGGTAATATGGCGGTCGTACAACCCAGTATGAATGGAGACATACCAAATTTTTCCATGGGTCACAAAGAGGAGGAGACGTTTGTCGGTGGGAATTTGCAGGAAGAGGTAATGGTTGTTCAGTTACCGTTGTGCTCGGTGATAACTTTACAGGTTCAAAGATATCTTGCTGCTGGTTGAATCCAAAAAATAGAAACAATGATATTTTTGCCAGCCAGTCTGCTAAAAATCACCGAATTATCATTATCATTATACTACAGAGCTTAGAGGTATAATTCAGCAACATTCAGCATAGTAACAGAACGATATTATTGCATTAATCTGGAAGAGTTTTTGTTGAGATGTTCATGTGTTTTATGTTATTTCTGATGTAAAATTTACACTAGATGTCTGTTTCGAAGGTCATTTCTGAAACGTCTGAGCGACTAACGTTTATAGTAGAGAAAATATAATACTATTATTTGTTTATTCGATCATTAACTGGTTGGGAGTTTTCAAAATTAATGTTCATGTGTACTTATAATCATCAACAGATAACAGTCTCTGATACCTGTTAGTGTGCTTGCTTTGGCGAAGTCGAGCTAGTATTTTTGTAATCTATTGAATCAAATGGTCATCGTGGATAATGATCAGATTAATTCTGGAAACCTTGCAACCGTTTGCATACAATATCAAACAGATAAAATATATAACTATAGTTTTGTTCTTGTGCATCTTGATATGGCTTCTTACAGTCTGATGATACATAATAACAGTCTAATTCTTTTGTGCACTTTACCAATAAGATGCACTGTAATTTTTATTTGACTGCAAGATAAGTTATAATCGGATATCTGGTCTGTCACATAGTCCACACAGCACTTAAAAAGTTTGTTTGTCCATAGCATTTTAATTTAACTTTAATTCTCAAGCATTTCTAGAAGATCTCTGGAAAGTGGTATATAATGATCTCAAATACTTCTACTCTTAGAACATAAGTTAACGAATTTAGACAAGACAGCAATTAGAATCGTAACAAATAAATGCCTAATAAAAAATGAAATTAAAGACCAGTCATTGTTATTTCCCTTTATTTCTTTTCTTAGTTCTTTTACAGTTGCTTTATTTCAGGCCCAGAAAATTTTTATGTAATTAGTTTTGTTACATTGTACCATATATTATCATATCATTTGTAGCACAATAAAAGCTGCAGATTTAGTTGCAGAGTTTCTGTGTTAACTGAGGTCTTAATAAACTTATATTACTATTTGTAAATGCTTTGTGTAGATATTTCATAAAAAAAATTTACAAGATTTTAATGAAAAGATTATATTTCTGTTAAAAATAGTTTAGCTAGGTGTTCGTGTATAATCGTTTCAGAAATACTTCTTATGGTAACTCCATTTTGCTGTAGTCCTGTGTTGTTTGTGGTTAAGGGGTGGGTGGGTGTGTATGAGAGAGTACTGTGATTTTACATCCTTCTCCTATCAGCTGTCTTTCATATTTTTGGCCTGTAACATAGAGTGCAGGAAGCCTGGCTATATGCTGCACTGTACAAGCATCTTTATTATTAATGTTATTGTATGCAGATTGAAAATATACAGCGTGTAATCAAAGTCACACGCAAGAAACTGGAAGAAATGAATGAAGAATTTGGCAAGCATCAACATCCCCCATCAATTTATGTTCAGGTAGGTAGTAAATACTTTTGTCATCTTCATTACCTCTATCAAGCATTATTTTAGAAAATCCTTACAAGATCACTTTTTCTTTTGTTTGTAAATTTTTTTGTGACTGCTTTAAGGAGGTCAGATTTATTTCATGTAGGCCTTTTGTTTTATTGTACTAACAGTTTAAAATGTGTTAATTGACCTACATTCAGTAGGGGTGGGGAAAACAGGAGATACATAACAGCTAACACGTTTCTTCAGAGTTGTCTGCTATATGCATTAGGTTGTAAAGGTGGGTCCTATCTATGATATATATGTATATGTGTGTGTGTTAGTGTCTCACCCTCTTTAGAATTCCTTCTGGAATACCTTGCAAGATGACAAGATTTGCAGAGTATTCATAGGGCTAAACCATGACAAATTTTTTTCCCTTTTATTTATTGGCTTTTGGGGATTGGCTAGGATGTCTACTCTGCTGCAAATGAAGGCAGAAGTCATGTGCTTAAAACGTCTCTCAGAGCACTTCATCTCAGAGTCTTATTTTTAGGTTGGCTATAGTATTACTATTTGCATCCAGCATTTAGAACCATACAGTATAGTTGAACTGACCAGGCATTTTATATATATTTGCAGAATTTCACAAAGGTAAATCCTTTGTTGAATTTACTTTTATAAATAATAACAGGGATATATGAGAAAGTAAATTACATCCTTTGGGTATCATCATCATTTTTAGAAACAGATTGCAAAGTTGATTAGACTGCTGTTACACCAGACAGTGTTATCATCTATAAGTCAATTTGCAATAGTTATTCATTTTTCACATGCCGTTTAATAGGCAAGATGATGTATTCAGCATTGTTTGTTTTGTTTCAGTAGACCGTTTTTAGCCCATTTGGCTCTCTAATCATGATGACACAAACATGCCTCAAGCTGTTGCTAAAAAACAAAAATATAGCTAAAAATGGTTTATGTTTGTTGCTCATTTCTGCCAAAAGTCAGTAACTATCTGGTCTGTTGTTTTAATCTAATTATAGCAACATTGTGATTTACAGATATTTTTTTCATTTAATGAACTGATGACATAATTATAAATACTTTGTGCATGATCAACATTCAGTTCTGTCTTGGTTGTGCAAAATATGAATAGAAATATGAGGATTTTTAAAAAAGATCTTTAAATATGACTGTTAACAGTAAGGCTTCATGATAAGACTAACATTCATGTCTTTGCTATGGTTTACTTTCATAATGTTGGTGTGGCTAACTTCAGGAGTTGCTGCTTAAAATTGGCTGATCATTGTTACAGCTTTTTGACTGAAATTGGTATTTTTATAAAGTTACCAGATGACCCAGATATTAAGTGTTACAACTGCTCTTTAATGAAACGAATTGCTGTGTGTGGTCTATGGAGTTAGCTCCTGACTGCTAAGGACTGCTGTACTCAGCTGCATCTGCCCTCAACTGCTGTATAAGGTTTTGTAAAAAGAGTTCACCGGTCTTCTCATTTATTTAAGAGCTACAGTACACACATGCTTTGTTGTCATCATGCTCTTTTAAACTGCCTACCTGGGCTGCGTTCTTGTTGTTGACAAGATAATCATTGAGGAATTTGTTTTGGCGGGAATTGTGGTCAAGTCAAATCCTTCAGTAATTCTCACCTGCTCTGCATGCTCATTGCAATTTGACTGACACTTATGCCAGATGGTCAGAGGTATGATGGACTCAGGTTTGAAGGGACAAGCTGCCACAGGTAGGTTTGTGCTTGCAGTGGTCGGTGTCAGTAAGACCAGTTTTTCTGTTGGAAGTTCTTTTGTCACATCATCAGAAGACTGTTCAAGAATGACTTTGCCTCTTTGCGCTTCTCAGTGCAATCGCAGGCATCTGTCCACGAATTCAGATTTTTATGTGGTCTCTGAAGATATCACTCTACACTGGGGACATTCATCTTCAGGCTCACTCTCCGCAGTCTGGCAGCTGTCTCCTGGTATGTCTTTGGGCAGATAGACCATGGTTTCTCCTTCAAAAGCCTCCAGTCTGCCTCATTCTTTGTTTTGATGCAAGTCTGGAGGATGAAGAAACCACCTGGCACCTCCCTTTGTTCAGGCAAGTAGGTGGTGGTCAGACAAAGATTGACAGTTACACATTGTCTTGGAGATGAAAGCCATTTGGGAAGCCCTCAATTTCTGGACATTCTCCACAAGGCCAGCGAGTTTAGATTTTGTCTGACAACTCTACTGCTGTCACCTGACCACAGTGCTGGAGCAGGTGACCCACCCTCCACCCTCACTTGTGCTGGTAGGTATTGAAAATTTAGATGTGGAGCAAGAATCGCAATGTTCATCTCATTGTTTTTCATGCCCTCTGATAGTGCTGTTATGATGGTTCTGGCCAAGTTCAAGACCTCCTTAGTCAAGGTCTTTGGTTCCAGCCTGATGGAAGCAAGCGTTCTGTATCTTCATGCCTCCTGAGGCTGCTGTGAGTGTGAGTGTCTCTCATTCACCTAGCTCCACAGAAGTTAATCTTTATGCCTCACAGCCTTATTCAGAAGATTTTACTTTGTGGAAAGAATCAACTGCTTAAAGATCATCTACTTTAAAGATGTATTTAGCTGTGTAGAGAGTTTACATGCTAGCATTTACTACAGCTAACTTCTTCTTTTGGCTTTTCAGTGAGAAGTACCTGGTTTCCATCACAGTTAAGGGATACTTGGCCATGTTCTGTCATGTGAGAGCTTTGATTATTTACCTTCACACATTCCCTCTGGGATAGATGGTCCTAACTGTTCCTTCGTCTTCGGTTGGACCTTTAGATGTGTATATTCTCAGACCTTCTTCTGGATTGAGTCTGTTATGAAGGATGCTTACAAGCAGCTTTAGCTGCTTAAGGTGCAAGCACATGAAGTGCAGATGGTGGCTGCTATTCTTGCCTTTTATTGGATTGTGGTTCTGATCAATATTGTGACCTCCATTTGACTCTCTTGGTGTGTTCTACATCTGTAATTTTTCTGTATGTGCATCTTACCTGTACAGCACACCACAGCATAAAATTGCTGCAGGTATGTTGGTTGGACATCTGAAAGTGATTTTGGCAGAGCCCACTTGTAGTTTTTCTCCTAGTGGAAAAGTTAATGATGAAATGAACATTTCATTTTTTTTTTTTTTTCTTTAATACCAACCAGATGACCTGAAAGCAATGCCTTGCCAGACCACCCATCTCTCTCTCTGTCTGCAAAAAGACTTCTGAGGTCTTTTTGCAGAGCTTTATATAATAGAGGGCAGATGCACTTGGGTACAGTGGAGATCCTAGCAGCCGGGACCACTAAGCCAGTAATTTGTTTGTTTAAAGATCATTCGTAATTCCAAAGTTCCTAATAGTCGGCTTTTCTGTTAAGTATTGAAGAGAAAGAATTTAGAAGGAAACTTTCATTTATACAAACTATTTAATTATGTCCTAGATCAACTTGATGAGGGTAATTTTTAAAACAAGTTGATAGGTTGTGTGGACCACAGAGAGGTTAGGGAGGCTTTGCAGTAAGTCTGATCTCTATTTAAAATATAATAATGCTATGAGTATTTATCAAATGCTGCAGCCGAGCTGAAACCAGGCTCACAGTGTTTTACTTTTACTGCATGAAATAGTTGCCTAAAATTTCCATTGCATTATAAAATTAGCATACAGAGAGATTGGTTGTAGAGAAAACATGGAGCAAAATGAAGATTCACATAGGATTAGGGTCCTGTGATCATTTTGGGTACAGACACATAGCTTTGTCCTTCTGTAGACAGCTGACCATCAAGCCCACTCAATGACCTTTCAGAAGAATGTCTAATGGTAAATAGCAAGTCCATCAGTTCCTGCTAACTGGATACTACTAATAGTTTTTCTTAATGGATTCTTCTCAGAAACAGGCTGAGAGAAAAACAACATGCACCTCATCCCCAGTATTTGCAATAGCAGTCACATCATTGTGTCCACAAAAAAGGGGGATGCACAAGGCATGGCATGACACAAAAGGATGATTCTCAAAATACTTTGTTTGAGACCTTCACTATGAAGGTACTGAACCACAGTGCAACAGGTTATAAGTAGTAATTGACCAGACTGCAGCACTATATCACAAAAAGCAGACTATAGGTTTCCATAACACTTTTCTACCACAAACCTATTTGAACTGGGACTTGGAGTGCACTTCTGAGTTAAAAATAAAACTAATCAACATTGATAATTGATTCTCTCACAGCAGGTTCAGGCTTGGAGGGACCGCCCAATCAAGATACATCTTTAGGAGATTTCAGTTCTTTGGCTTACTGAGATTCTGTTTACTGCATAATTCTGAAACGTATTGCATTAACACGAAGTGACCAAAGATGGTATGACAACTGTTGTCACGAAACGGGCTGAATATTTTAAAAGCTTGTGTTGTGAGATTTGCACCCTATATCCCCACACCCTTTATGCATGCATATATGAGTAGTTCACTGGTCACTGAGAAGTAACTACTCCAGCTAAAAGATCACTGTATGGTAAAAACTGTAATTTTAATGTAAGCTTAATTTTCTATTGCACATACATGTGCACAGACAGGGAGAGAAAGAGAAAATTCTACATGTGCAATATAAAATTAAAAAAAATAAAGGTTTGTATTTGTTTCTAAACTGGATTAGTAGCTTGCATCTGCATATATAACAAGTGGTCTCCGGCTTAACCAATGAATAGTGTTGATAGATCTCTGTGGGTAAGACCCTTCATTGATGGAAAAGTGGTGTTGAGTGCAGTGACCTTTATCAGATAAAGATCCTGGGTAAAACTAGAAAAAAATTTAGTGGACAATCGAAAGGTCAAATGCCAGTCAAATTACCTTTGCTATTCCAGACAGTTGGACAGCTAGTCAATCATTTTCACAGCTTTCATTCTAATCATGGCTGAGTGGTGCCAGATGGTTGCTGCTACTGAGCGATGAAAATATATGCGTTGACTACATAATTATTTCAACTGGTAGGCTAAAGTTTTAAGTTCAGGGTTATCTTTTGAATGTTTCTCATAATTTCTATACTTGACTCTTTCCAGGAGTATGAAGAGCTGGCCAACAAGATCCATGAGTACCAGCTGCGAGAGCAGCGTCTGCAGGAGCAGCTGTCCCTCTGGAGCGAGTCCCCACCTCCCTCCCCTGTGCATAGTCACCCCTATGTCCATCCCAAACCTCAGGCACCAGAAGATCCACTCTTGTCTCCAGGCCCTCCCCTAACCCCCAGCACCAATGCCTCGACCACACAGAGACATCCGTACAGACAGCGATCACCCCAGGCTGGGCGGCCTGCTGGCTCTTTCATCAAGGCATACCTTCCAAACAATCAGGTGACTGCGGTAAGCATCCAGAGCTCCTACTAGTGATTTGCTGCTTGTCATCTTTCCTGTCCACTTTTGTGTCTTCCTGTCTTACTGAAAGGATGAGACTGTAATTGTATATGCCTCGTTTTGTTAAGTAAGCACGGTTAGAGAGTAAGAGAACAAACAAGCTTAATTTAACGGATCTGATTTTCTTTAGAAGCTTCAGTGAAGATGAATATTTGTTTTGTCAAGTAACACGACAGACTAAGAGAACAAACTTGTGCAAACAGTAGAGTTCAGCTGGTGTCTTCTGTTTGCAATTTACTCTGCTCCTCCACCTAACCTCAAAGGCCTAGCAATGAAGAATACTTATTGCTGTAATGATATTACTGTACATGTTTATAATAACATTCCTGGCAGTTGTTTAAGATTAAACACTTTTTTTACAGTGACCTTATTCTTAATAATTTACCAAAAATGAGTAACTTTTTGCTCTTGTCTATGACATTGTTATTGTTAGTTTTATTTGTATTTGAGAAAATAACTGTTGCTTCAAAATAACAAACCCTGAAATGTGAAGGTGCTGAAAGAAAGAATAAGCATGAAAAAGTGGGAAAGATAAGATAAAAATGAACACGATGAGTTTAAGATAACAGTTCTGTTTGATTAGTCATGGAATTGTGTGGATATGTGTACTAATTGCTTCTCTCTTTAGTCTCCCCTTTCCATGATTTTCACAGGAAAAATCAGTTGTCAAAGATAGTAAGTGGCTGAAAAAAAGCCTTTCAGTGTGTGTAAAGTTTTGCTGCGTGGCTTGATCATTGGAACAATTAAGAGCAAACATTTCTCGGAGAGACATATAGTTTTCTATTTTTCTTGGCTTGAACATATTGCAGGTTCCTGTCACGCCAGGAATGCCTCTGCGTGATGGACTGGCCAAAGCACTGCGTTTGAGGATGCTAGACAGAGACAAGTGTCATGTTTTTCGCTACAACACAAGGTAGTGCTTTCCTCCATCCTCCTCCTCCCCCTTCCCCCTACCACCACCACTGCTTGATATTCTGAGAAACGTTTTCAAATCTGCAAGTTCCTGACTTTTGGACTGTACTATCAGTTTAGAATAATAAATTCCAAGTGAAAAGTTTTGTGAAATTTAAATAAAAATTTTGTTTGTGTCCTCTAAAATTTCTTCTCATTACTAAGCACTGTCAATTCTTACAATTTAATAGTTTCGTTAAGGCTAGTTATTCCAACTTTATTTAACAGGCTTTTCTGCTACTATAGGGAAAAAGATTTTGTTCTCGAATAATACCAAATTGGGGTTTCTGGGTTAATGAAAAGGAAGTTGTAGATTTAAGTAAAATGTCTAAGTGCACTTTTGGGAACTATTTAAAATTTGACAGGTTAAAGAATAAAAGCCTTGCCAGTGAGAACCGGGCTATTGTGGCTGATTGTTCCTCGTGAAACTTCTGGGGAATACAAGGATTTAATCACTTTTTTCCAGTAATCAGAAGCATTCAAGTTTAAAAAAAATCAGGTGAACTGAAAGTCGAAGAAGTCTTTAATTTTGCTACTTCCTAGTTTATTAAAAGTTGATGTTTATATTTGTACAAATACCAGACCATAAAACAACAATAATCCTCATTAGCCTAATTATCACAGAGAATGGCAGAAAACAAAGAAAGTTGGCAATAGTAGGCATGCACCTTTATGGCCAATCATGGTCTGAAGGACTAATCACAAGGAGAATTATCATATCCTTTTTAATTTATCTTTAGTTGGTCTGCCAGTAAAAAAAAAAAAAACCCACTACGTTTTCCATCTTTTTATTCTTAAAGACTGTTGTTTAATATACAAATTGATGATGCTAATCCTGTGAGCAAAAAAAAGGTTGGCCTAGGATTATTATTACCTGTAGTTTGATTTTGTCTTTTAGAAATTGATCATTAATTTCTAAAATCTTTACAAACTGCCCTGAAAGAAATTTTAAACAAAATCAATATCGGTTCTGACTTGTCACTCACAAGCCCTTTGCTTTACTACATTCTTTTGGCATAGCTTGGGTTAAAAAAATGGAACATCAAATGGGTACCTGGTTTATTGGAAATGGTGGAAGACACAGATGGGCGAGGGCTGGACAGCTGTGGAACACAAAGTGATAGTAGACCTTTATCTTGTTTTGTTTTTTGTTTTTTTTTTTTTTTTGCTTTTTTTTAAGCCATTAAAGGCATACATAACTACCTGTGAGTAGTAAGTAAAAATAGGTACATGGATTATGCAGAATCCCACTCACCTGGAACACAGACATGGCAGAACTAGCAGGCCAGGAAGTGTCAGTAGAACTAATTGAAAGCGATGAAGACAACAGCCGCCTTTCTAGAAGTGCACCCAGAGCTGTGGTTTTGTCACACAACTTTGTAAGTACGAATAGATATGTTTCATCGAAGTGTATGTATGGAGGCAGAGGGTAAAGAAGTCTGGAAAATGGTACTTTGTTCCTGGTTAGCAGGACCAGTTAAAGCAGTGTTTTGAATATTTATTATCATATGGGAAGAATTTTTGAGTTTGCTCTTGATTTACCCAGAATTGAGACAAAATATTGCTGTTGCTATGCTTTTCTTACTTCTTTTGTCATCATTCATGAATAACAAGCTTGTTTGTGATTCTTTGGGTTCAGCTGGTGATTCAGTGGTGCTAGCCTTATGTTGAAATTCAATTCATTTTTACTTTGCATTTTATGAGTCAGTGTATTCTTTTTAAACTTTTACATAATTTTCCCTACCTTTCATGTATTTTAAGCCTGTGAGTTGTGTGTATTGTAAGATGTCATTGTTAGTGTTTATGATATTACTGTTGAACTTCTATTAGTCGAAGCTTCAAGGGACTAGTGAAAAAAATTGTTACAGAAAGTTCAAGTTAAGGGAGTTCGTTGAAAATAATTTTAATAATAATAATGAGGATTTATATGGTGCCTTTCCGAATGTTTTTGCTCAGAGAGCTTTACATAAATAATATTTAGACTGGATCATAAACAACCTTACACCCATATTAGCATATAACAAACATGCTCACTCCTACTACAGATGCTACCCATACACAAAGTAAATACAGACATAGGTCATGCACGCTCAGGGTCACAGTGAAGTCGTTCTGAAAAGATGTGTCTAAAGTTTGGACTTAAAGGTGGTAAGAGAATCAGAGTGATGAAGGCTGATGGATGATTCGTTCCAAGTTAATGGAGCCTTATAGGCGAGAGACCTCTGTCCATACGTGTTCGTCTTAGTGGGATTCACAGAAGCTTGATGTCAGAAGATGAGCGAAGAAGTCGAGCGGATGTATAGATGGGAGTGAGTTTGGAGAGGTACCGAGGACCGGTGCCAGAAATAGCAGAGTCAAAGTGGAAAGTTTGTAGGTTATACGGTCCATAATTGGCAGCCAGTGAAGAGAGCGAATGATGGGTAATATATGTTCACATCTAGATGGTCTGCAGATGAGGCAAGCTGTATTTTAACCAAATGTTCATTTCTTGTCATTCTTTTAAAGACACTCCGGCACTCTGCAGAGATGAGTCATGCTTATCACACACATTTCTTATAGAGAAAGGAGAATATGGAAGTACAGGGTAGATGGGGGAGGAGCATACACTTTCTAACGTACTTTCAAATGGTTTCAACATGCTGACCGACTTGAAATTATTTGGAAATTATTATGGAAATTTTTGGCTAAGCTGATTTGAGTTTTGGAAGTTGAATATGCATTAATTAATGGGAAACCAGCCAACTGATGTTGAAAATTCGAGTTGGGGAGAATTTTGATTTATGGAAGGTCGACTTACAGAAGTTCAACTGTATTTCTTTATTATTGTTGGTCAGCAGAGTTTATTTTATCATTGCTTTTGTGGTATATAATAAAGTGCTGAAATAAATTAATACTTCAAAGTGTGTTTTTGTGTGTTAAAGCCTAGAAATATATATTGGTTATGATTCATTTTGCTTTACTTATTCAGGGGCGGAAGACCTACTTCTCACTGACCTTCTGTGATATGTGCCGAAACCTGCTGTTTCAAGGCATCCGCTGTCAGACATGTGGTCTCAAATTTCACCAGCGCTGTGAAGATAAAGCCCCACGCACCTGCCAAGGAGATCTGGAAATTTACTTTCGCCAGCAGCGGGAGGGCTCGCGTGAACAAGCTCGACAGTAAGCTTATTCACTTGGTTAGCTCTTTTCTCCTTTAGCTTCCAAGTTGGGTGGTCTGGTGGCTCAACGGTTAGCATCTGTCACCAACATAGTGAGGATTGGCAGTCCTGGATTCAGCTCTCGTCTCGGGCATGGCATACTGTTCCTTCTCTGCATGTGGCATCTTTCTGTGATATAGACTTTGTTGCAAAACACCAATTATCCCCCCCTTAGCTGCCAAGTTCATCAACGATTTTCAATCACATTTGTCCTAGAAAGCTGCAAACAGTTTAGCAGTAGAACGAGTCTTCTGAAAAAAAGCTTTTGTGCAAATCTGGTGTGCTGTGGATGGTTTGATGGTAAAAAGTTTTTTGCTAAATATGGAAGAAATTCTACCAACCATCTGTTCCCTTTAAAAAAAAAAAACCAAACCCAAACCTGAAAGCAAATAGATAATATCACTGTTTTTGATACGACAGTATTACATTTACATCAACATCTTAGTATTACATTTAGATTATTGGCATTTTGTACAACAAACCAAACCCTTCAAAAGTCATTTAAAAGAGACGGCCATTTAGCACTATTTTCAAGGTTATTTAAAGACTTAACAAATAAATCAGACTGATGAAAAAATATTCTGCTAAATCTTTCAAGTCATGCAAGAATACTATACACTGTATTATTTGCCATAAACCACTAGTCAAGGATTGCTGGCAGATGGCCGCACACTGCTGTTCTGAACTGATAAGGGAATTTCCTTTCACATTGCTTCCTTCCTGAAGGTCTCTTAAGGCATCATACATGCCTTGTATATGTCACAATGTTGATAGTGAAATGCCAGCTGCATGGCAAAAGCAGGAACAAGTGGACGAGTGTGTACACTGTTCAAAACATTGCAACATCATGTCACAAGCTGAAATTTCTACATTTGGTCAGTCCACAGGTGGATAATAGATCTGACACTGTAAAATACATAAATAGTTTTCATGCCTTGGTTTTTGTTTTTTGTTTTTTTTGTAGCCTCCAACAGATTATAAATATAGTAAGACCTCTACATACAAGTGAACCAATATTCGAGTAAATCGAGATACAAGCCAAAAATTTGTGGAAATTTTGTTCTTATTTACAAGCGGAAATTCGATATAAGAGCTTTTGTCATTTATATGTCGTAGTGCAAAGCGCTTAACAACTCTTACTAGCGTTTGCCAGTCCCACCAACTGACGCCACTGTTGTCCCTCAGTCTGTTTCAGATCAAGCATCTCCCACGCCTGTATACATGTGTGTGTGTGTGTGTGTTGTTTTCCAGCTTTTTTTTTAAATAGAGTTTTTTTCCTGTGAATTACATACTGTGTAATCATGGGCCTAAGAAAGTGCCAAGGTCTGTTGAAAAGAAGCAGCATATATCTCCATGGAACAGAAACATGAGATCATTAAAAATCATGAGTCTGCTGTTAGGGTAGTACACAAAGTCCGTGAGTACGGTCATGGTACATCTGCGACATGTACAGTTTGAAACAGAAGGACCAGATCATTAGTTTGTTATCTGTGTTAGTTGTATTATTGTGCCATTAACATTTACTATGCAGTACTGTATATTATACCTTATTTACACATATATTTACGTATAAATTGTGTTGTTGTGGGAGGGTTGGAATATATTAATCTTATTTTCTTTATTTTATGTGGGAAAAATAGTTTTAATATGCAAGTTGTTTTTAATTTGGAAGCTTGTGTTGGGTGAAGCTTTTTTTTTTTTTAGTTTTATTTTAAAGGTACAGCCTGTCTTCAAAGTTAGGTAGCCATTCAACCATGTGGTTGTCAGAGCAGCTAGTGTGAGTGCCTCAAACCTCAGATGCTTCTGCTCTACCCACCTAGCTATCTCATAACAGTTGAAGCAGTGCTGATCACACAAATGCTTTTAAGCATTCTCTTTTTTTTTCGGTCAGAGGTGGGCAGAATGCAGTCTGTATCATCTGTCTGTTGAATAGGTCGCCTCGAGTCACCCACCAGTCTCGCCCCCAAGTAACTGGCATGGCACAAAGGGCTCGCTCCACGTCTGCTCCTAATGTGTCTGTCAATCTGGTTACCAACGCTGATGACATGCAAGAGGTAAGAAGGGTAGGCTTTGAAGTATGTGGATTGTGCTTATTGTGGAAGATTGACTTGAGCCACAGGATTTGTTGTCTTTCTGAGATAGCTGTTAAAGTGTCTAGGGGCATTCACATGCTTTTTCTTTAGTTCCTAAAGACAGTTCCAAAAAAATATTGTAGACACCGTGTAAGCTTTTTTATAATCTATGTCATGTCTTGTAGACAACATTTCTTTGCTTTTTCCCCCTTGGAAGTGGGCATGCATTTTACACATGCACACGTGTGTGTCAGTGTAATATACAGGAAAATAGCATTGGTGAGCATTGTTTTATGTGGCATTAACTTACTACAGAATTTTTTTTTTGTAGGATACATATTCAAGACGAAGTCAAGCCAAACATTATGCAGGTTGGTTTTATTTAAATGTCTTTTTTTTAATTTTCATTCAGTTAAAGTTTCACTCTATGTAGTGTATGTATATACATGTGTGTGTTTATATATATAGACACATGTGTGATGGTATGCATGAATATACACATAGCCAAGATATCCACAGATGTGTTACCGGTCTTCAATAATTGTTAAGATATGTACACTCCCTGAAGCTCACAACAGGCAATGTCTTTTTTTATATCTGTGATCTTGACGAAGATAAAGTTGTGAGCAGCAATGCTGATAATGCTTTTTTAATTTACAAGTTAATTATTTTAAACTTAGATATTTGGACTTCTTGGCATTGCTGAAAATGGCAAAACTTCATCAACCAAGGCTTTCTGCTTAGGTTTTCCATGTATAGAATAAAATGCCATTTTTTCAGATACCCCTTTGGGTTCACGATTTAACTTTTACAAAGAAAAACGCCATGCTAGCGACAGCCACGCCACCATCATCAAAAATCCTCTTGTGCACAAAGGTATCGCGGACTTCCCTTGGTCCGATCACCTCTAGAGCATGAGCCGTCTTCCTTTGAAAAGCCCTATCAGTCCAGAGTTTGGGTGTGCCTGCATGAATTGCCTTAAATCTCAGTGATACCCTTTTGATGAACTGCCCTATCGTTGAAAAAATGGCAGTTATCAATAGCACAAGAACAAATTCTTGATTAGGAATGAAACATTTCTAAAAATGGTAGATTTTGTTTTTTTTTTGCTTCTGTACTTCTCTCCCCGAACCCACAAGACCTGGTACATCATTGTTTCCTTTAAAGTTTCCAAGATGCTCGTGCTAATTATGCCTGCTGATTCTGTGGTCCTTAGGTCGTTCTTTGGTCCTCGACATCAGTGTTAACTTTGAACTGGACTTTCTTATGGTTTTTCTTATTTTCATTTTTCTTTTTCCTGTTTCTTTGCCAACAAGTTCTATGGGAAGTAGGATTAAATACCTGGAGTCAAAGTTTTTTTAAAGCCTGTATTTACAAATAATTTAGATATTTAACTATTTTTTGCAGAAATAACCCAATAATATAAATTTGTGTAAGTTGCAAAACATTCGTTAACTGTTTGGTTTGAGGTTTTCTGAAACAACTGTTTCTACATTTCATTATTTTGTCTTGCATACTAACATTAAAATTTTGGACATTGTGATGTTCAGTTGAGTTCCAGTTTACATTAAAAGTTTTTTCAATTATATGACTTTCACTAAAGCTGTGTTTTGATGTGTAACTCTCTGGAAAGTAACTGTTCTTCAGAATGCACAGTCTTGATTAATCTGACTTTCTACTCTAGCATGTGGGTTGACGCATCTCATTTACTCAGAGCCTTTTGCAGCCTACTAACCTTCAGTATTATCATTTTTATTATGCAGGGACCATAGCTCTTATATGCTGCTATTTCTGTCACTTTTCAGTGGCATATTCATGGGAAAGAAGTAATTTGGGTTTATTGTGAAGCCTGACTAGCTTGTGGGATTTTGGCTGTCTTGACGATCCTTTTGGGGATGGTTATCTTGCAAAACCATCACCAGAGAGAGCTCATAGTGTTACATAGTCATTGAGGATAAATAAGGCAGTCAGGAACTGTTGTCAACTTTTGTTTCTTTAGCATTTAGGCGTTTGAAGGGGGAAAACAGGTAGTTTTATTATATTGATCTTTAGAAAATTGTGGTAAATTTCTTGGATGCAAAGATCAGAGCTAACAGAAATATGCGTAATATCATTCGGTTTGTTTGGTTTTTTTTCTATATGTATTATATTTTAATTTTAATTACCAGTTTCTTTTTCTCGCCACCTATTTTTGTATTCACCTAGCTCACAAACAGTACTTTGCAGCTGTGATAAATTTACTGAAAAATACTGGTTTCCTCAGATCTCCAGTGCCCAGCCTCAAACAGACTAACTCCTCCTGTTCCTAGCCCAGGTGGTTCACCTACGAAAATTCCCCATTCTTCTCCATCCACCGGTGCCAAGCCAGTTCGTACAAGAGATGTAGAAAAACGACAGGTAATAAAACAATCAATTCTATACATAGATGCAAGGTTTTAAATTATATTGTGTAACTTAATGAAGTTTTTTTTTTTACTTCAGCATTTAGAATCGGGTTTAGAGACAGGCCAGGTACAGACATCATTACCTGACAGCAAGTAAAGAAAATTCTCTTTCTATTACAGTTACCATGCGGAAATGCTTTATTGTTCTATCTTTTTTAATAGCTCTTTCAATAGATTTTTAAAAATGGGGCTGGTTTCTTCCTAGTTTTATCAGGTAAAATTTTGTTCCTCTTGTGCAGCGTATTCGTCGTGATTCTAATGAGGACTGGGAGATTCCAAATGATGAGATTGTTTATGATCAACGTATCGGCTCGGGTTCCTTTGGGACAGTGTTCAAGGCACATTGGCATGGGCCAGTGGCAGTGAAGAAGCTCAACGTGTCAGACCCGACCCCATCTCAGATGCAGGCATTCAAGAATGAGGTTGGGGTCCTGCGGAAGACGAGGCATTGCAACATTCTGTTGTTCATGGGGCTGGTGTCAAAACCACACCTGGCCATTGTCACACAGTGGTGCGATGGACACTCTCTCTACCAGCATCTGCATGTGAAAGAGACCAAGTTCCGTATGGACCAGCTCATCATGATTGCCAAACAGACAGCCCAGGGGATGGAGTGAGTGCCTTCATTGTGGATGTGATAGTGGTCGCAATGTCTTTTATTACTTCTAGAATTTCTTTGTTTTGTTTTTTTTGTTGTGAGAATCTGCTAAATTTTGAAGGTATATTCAGAAGTCATAGACTTCCTTTTTACGTTATTGATATATTTGCGGGGTTGTCTTTATTTTTTTTAATTTTGTAGATAAAGTTATTCAATTCTTGTCTGAAAAAAAAGTTGTTGCAAGGGAGATAACAAGAATAATGGATATTTGGGGACCGACAATTTGTGAGCTTTATTAGTTAATCAAGAACCAAGATCTTTTTTAAGAAATACATCAAGGTATTAGCAGGTATTGATAGGTATTGATATTTAGCACCTAAATGTCTGGATTGTTCAAGATTGTGAATGTTCATTCTTGCAGCTACCTTCATGCAAAGTCAATAATTCACAGAGATCTGAAGTCAAACAGTATCCTTTGAATGAAAAAGGAAAAAGAACTTGTATATTACAGTTGAAAAGTATTTTGACTGCTGCTAGGTATGTGCATCTTATATTTTCTGTTTCTTTAGCTCATTCTTCCACACTTGGTTTCCAAAGAAAGGTTTCTTTTTAGGGGCAAATATGCTTTACTGGTGTTTTGTAACTGTAAATATCTGTGGTCATATTTACTTTCATAGTTCCTCCATTCTGTTTCTGCCATTTGAATGTAAAACGTGAAACTGTAGGCAGGTTTCAGAGATGAATTTTATGTCTTTAACAGTAAAACAGACATATTTTTGACAGAAGTGATGACAGAGAATATGCAGGTAAAGATAGGTGACTTTGGGCTGGCCACAGTGAAAACAAGATGGAGTGGTTCCCATCAGTTTCAGCAGCCCTCTGGATCAATATTGTGGATGGTAAACTTTAAATTTCTTAAATATTTGTGAAAATCAGTTTTTTCCCCACTGTTTATGTTCTTTTGCAAAAATCTAAACTGCAGTAAATATGTTTTTTAGAATATTAATGCATTTCTCATTACACTTGCTGAGAGTTGCTACACATAGTAAACTTATACAGTATGGACATTCATGATGCAGTTGAGCTGCAGCTGTAGAGATGTTCCCATTTGCAGGTGCAAACTATATAGAAAGAGCCTTCTTATCATTTTTTTCATTTAAATGTAGTGATGGCTCTTCTTAAAGTCATCAGAAATCAGAGTAAAATCTTATTTTCAGAGTTTTTGTATTACTGTAATGTCATAATGTGAGTGTGTTTTACTGCTTGTATGTTGCACAAATTGTCAAGTCTGCACCTGTGTCATCTGACCATGTGGAAAGGTAGGTGTTGAGAAATACTCCTGATCATGCAGCGTGCTTTGTCAGAGCATCATTGGTACTGTGTTGTTTATTTAAAAAACAGGCTCCAGAGGTGATCCGCATGAAGGAACAGAACCCTTACACATTCCAGTCTGATGTTTATGCCTTTGGAATAGTGATGTATGAGCTGGCTACAGGAGAGCTTCCCTATACAAACATCAATAACAAAGATCAGGTGTGTGGCACTGTTAGGAGCTTTTTTATATTTCTCTTTCTTTCTGTTTTAGGGAAAGTCAGGGTATGCCAGTGTACAGTTTGCATTTTGTCAGTAATAAGTCTTAGTAGTGTTCTAGCTTACATTATGCCTTTTTTTAGCATTTATAAATTTTTGTTTCTTAGGGTGGCAAAGTTTTAAAATAATGGGAACTTATATCTCAGCCTAATTTGTACTAGTTGCGCTGAACAAGATCACAAAATAGTAACAAAGAATATAGAACAAGTTAAAAAGTAACAAAGATGTAGAAAAAAAATCACAAAAAGTAACACATATGTAGAACAAAGAACAATGCAAAGACTCGCTGCGTTCCTGCAGTAAAAGGTGATCACTGCAGATTTAACAATAATGACTCCAGAGAATAAGGTTAGTGAGATCAGGAGAATACTGGGAAGATATTGAGTAATCTTGAGAATATGAAGAAATGTTATGAGATGAAACTGCAAGAAGGTGATCATCACTTTAGTTTATTCAGTGCAGCTCAAGGTCACTGCCAAAGCGATTGATGCACGATGGAGTGGAATCCAGCCAATAGATCCAAACAGTTTGCACTTTAAATAACATTATATACACTCCTTTTGCAAACCAGAAGAGTAAGAAAACGCAGCAAAAGCACACGTAAAAATGAAGGTCCAACACTTTTATCCAAGTCGAAGCACGACCACAAAACCAAGGAGAGCCTGTTAAGTGAAGGGACAGTGAGCCACTATGTCTGAACAGGTGCAAGATGTGGAGTGTACAGCATGCTGTACTTGTGATAGTTTGCATTGCCTTGCTCACCTGGCATTTATTAAGCAATTCCAGCAATGTGATGCAACCTTAATCCAGAACTGCTGCTGGTTCAACATGTGTGTTCTTGATGTCCCTTAGCTAACTGCTTTCTCCTCTCTCTCTCACACACACACATGTGCTGAATATGTTCCTTCATGAGTGTGATCATGCATTATATAAATCCCATGTTATTATTATTACACATAATACACACACACAGGCTCACCCCTATGAAATGACATTAAAGTCAGTAAACAGATTTTAAAAAAAAAGATATTCCAATGTCATATCATGAACTTTCGTGAAATTTGTTGTGTTGATTTTTGTTTGTAGGGACTGGTATCACATCATATAACATATTTCATGTGCAGAACAATACATTTTACTGAATGTAAAACTTAAAACATATTTCTTTCATGCTTGCATCTCTGCAAGATTGGAATAAGGATCTTAAAATAGACCTTCTATTCAGAAATGGTGGCTGTGATTTAATGTAAGCTAGTAAGTGGAGTGGCTGGTCAAATATTACAGCATGCTGTATTTAACAGTGAGAGTACTGTACATTGATACAGTACATGCAGAATGTTTTAGTACTTGGTTTTTATTGGTATTGTTTCCTTATTTCTGGCTTCTTTGACAGATACTTTTTATGGTGGGGAAAGGATACCTTCGGCCTGATATTTCACATTGTCGTTCAGACACACCCAAACAGTTCAAGCGCCTTATCCAAGACTGTGTTCAATTTGTTCGGGAGGAACGGCCTCTCTTTTGGCAGGTTAGTGCAAGTGAGGATGCAGGTTTGTGTGCAGCCTGAGAGTACGGAAATGGCCATTACTAAGAGCAGAACTCTTCTGAGACCTCAAGTCACATCTCGCTCCCCAGGCAAAATTTAATGTGAAAAACCAACAGTTGTAAGATTCACAGTAAAGCAAATTAACTTCTCTGGTCTGGATGGTGGAAGTGTGCGTGACTAAGAGCAGGAAGGAGGGAATACAAGTGTATATCAGAATGGGTGTATGTGATTAAAGGGGGTTGTTGTAGGGGTGGTGGTGGGATGTGTGTGTTTTATGTACGAATGTAGAAAAAAATAAAAGACTGCTCAGTGAATATCTAACCCAGATGTGTTTGTACTATGACTATTAGGTTACATTTTCTTTCTTAAAGATATTGTTTAAATATCTGTTACTGTTTTTTTTTGTGTGTGTGGAAAAAAAACAACAATTGCTGGCAAACAGTTTACATATAGGCATAAAGTTTGGTTTGGAAGAAAGAGAAAGGCAGTAATGGTTTACCAAAAAAACTGTTGTTACAAGTATGCAACTACATGACACAATCATCACAGGAACTCTAGGTCAGCACTTTTCAAATATCTTCCAGCACTCTCTCCCGATCAGTTTATGTAGGGGCCACTTCAAGTGTCTGTGTGCATGCAGTGGTATGTAGGTGTATGTGTGCCTGAATTGATATGTGAGTGTATGTGTGCTCGCTAGTTAAGCTCTACTTGTGATTGACAGAACTGATCTAATGCCTTTGTTGCTTGTCCCCAGTTGCTGGCCTCCCTGGAGTCGTTGTACATGTCCATCCCCAAGATAAAGCGAAGTCAGTCGGAGCCTGCCATTCACCGCACAGATTCATTTGACTCTGACTTCAAATACATGTGTGCATCTCCCAAGACTCCCATCAATAGTCAGTTCACCAATTTTGTATTCACCGGTGGCATGTACTGAGTCATCCTGCCAATCACCTGTCTTTCATTCTCGCAGAGCAGGCTGTGTCCAGAAGTGATCTGCAGAGATTGTTCGTGTGTCAAGCAACCAAGCAAGCCACAGTGTCTAGAGCTGGGTGTCTGGAAAGTGTGTGAATGGTTCAAAGTGACGATTTGTCTTTTAAGTGTTGTTCTTTGATTGGCGGTGTTGCGCCATGACTTAAAGTTCAAGGGCTGATTACTGTGACACACAATGTATGTATGCACCGGTGTTTCTCTTGAGCCAGATTGTTGATTGCAAGTGAAAAGAACTTTGCATCTCAGCCTGACCTCTCAAGTTATTGATCTGAAAAACATGAATATTAAGTAAATGTGATTTTTTTTAAAGCAACAAAAGTATGTTTTGGTGGCTTTTCGTCCAGTCTGCACGATTTTACTTTGTCCCCTTTGTTGTCTTTGTGTATGTGCAAAAAGAAAAGTCAGCAAGCCATTAAGGTAAAATGACCCTTGCCCGGTAATCTGAAGAAAGGATCATTGCTATTGCATTTTAGCATATACACTGACTTGTGTTGACAAGGCTTTCAGCTTAGAGTGATGACTCGGTTCTGCTTCACATATGTTCATTTCTTGAAGCTCCTTCTATTTCCGTCACAGAAAGAGGCACATCTCAGATTGGTCTCCTGCTGGTGTCACATTGCTAAAAATAGATCGGAGAGAGAGCGAGGGGAGTGCATATTATGTCTTGGGTGCACTTGTAAAGTGTTTGGGTGCACTTGTAAAGTGTTTGGCGGGGTGGGGGGGGAAGTATTCTGAGGTTCAGAGAGATGGGAGAAAAAAGGATTTTGAATATCATTATTAAATGGCAACATACTTCAAATCCATATGCCTCAACTCTTTACAGTTCAGTTGAATATTTATAGTCCAAGAACCACATTTACTTGGTTGTCCAAGAAACTTAACTGTAAAGAGTTAACATGCATGCATCTTGGTTGAGTTAACCATTATAATATAAAGAAACTGCAAAGTTGGATATTTATTCATTATAGTGCGGTGGTGGCATTTGTGTTGTCAGCTAAATGCTGTCTAGTTTCTTTGATTTTTTTTTTTGTTTTGTTTTGGAAGGGGGAAGGATTTGAGAGGTGTAAGCTTTCAGTCTTATCAGAGCAGGATTTGCTCCACACATAAGCCATTGGCCCAAGAAATATACCTTGTCTTTCTTATGTTGTCTGACCTCATTCCATATCTGCGCTAACTGTGATGGTTGAGAATGATGGACATTAGGTAAGCTGCTTGGCCCACACTGGGCCCATTTGTCTTTCTATAGACTGTCCCGACTCACCTCTCCCACCCCAAAATTTCTCTATTGCTCTCTTCCTTATAATTGGAGTTCTGTTGAACTTTTGAGGATCAGAATGTGTCAGCTATCCACGCATGTTATATTTAATCATTTTTACTCTAAAAATATGTAAACAAAACAGGATGAAATCCAGTTGTTTCCTGGGGGGAACCAGTTTTGAATGGAGTTGAATCACTTAACACAGAAACAGGAGCATATTGATTTGAAGATTTGATATGCTTTTCAGAAAAGGTTGGCAACACAAGGACATACTTGAACCAATTTTTTTACTATTTTGAAGCCTGTTTCCAACAACCTTTTCCTTCATCATAAATTATGTTTATTTGCTTCTATGTTTGATCATTGAAATACACTACCTAGAGGACTAGACATCACAGTGATCATACCTTATATATTAACCTGTGTCCTAATAAGTTTTGGGGGAAATGCAAGTGGATATAACTAATTTTGGTAGCGGTCATTGAAGAGGGGAGAAGAGCACATGGCTAGATGTGGCAGCAGACAAGGGCTGCCAATTATGCTTGTTTTATGCTTATTGTGGAGCTGCTGTCTTTGAAGAGGATGGCTCCCAAGTACTTAAAACTGTTTACCTCTTTGAGTTGTAACCTGCTTATGTAGATCTCTGCTTTGCCATTGACAATAACATTGACTTTCGTCAGTGTTCATCTCCATTTCATATGGGTTTGAACATTGGTAAGATCTTCCACTTCTGTGTTAGGTCTTTTGCAAATTACAGGTTACAAATTGACCTTTCGCTGATAAAATGGAAGTGTAGTGGTCATTGAGGGTTTCACACATGATGATCTCTAAGATGTTGAACAACACAGATAGTAGGGGTCACCCTTAGTGTATGCTTACTGTCATGTGAAAGTTTCCCAGCAGTACTGCGCTCGTTGAACTATTATGCAGCTATTAAATAATTTTAAGACCTTCTTCAGTGTGAAATTTTTGCGTCACATGTCAAAATAGTTCCTCAGCAGTGGTACTGATGTAGTAATATAATATTTTTCAGCATGGCTTTTGCTTGGGCAGCTGATTAGGTTAATGGTTCTGTAGTTCTGGCACTGTTTACTAGGATTTGTCTGGGTTTTTTCCTGAAAGGGGTATGATTAAAGATATTGTGTCAATTCTTTGTTCTTGAGAGCATTTGTTGGTTCATCCCTACCTTGCTTATGCAGCCCAGCTGGAATGTTGTCAACATTAGGGGACTTTCCTCCCTTCCGACAGTGCATCACTCTTTTGTCCTCTTCCCATTGTACTGGTAGGTTTTCACTGCTTCTAGTTTGGTTGTTTTAGAGGATGTTAGCATCTGTCTTCAGCTGGAAGTTGTTCAGGTCTTTGCAATATTCAGTCCATTGATTGTGTACAGCAGTTCTTTCTGTGAGAATATTGGCATTGCTGTCTTTGATGAAACAGCTTTGATGACTGAAGTCTTGTGTTGACCTGTTTTGGTGAGGGTCCATAGCAGTTGGTAGGTCTTTCTGCCATCACCCAGTGCCATTCCATCCTCTATGGTTCAGCATTGCCCCTGTTTTCCAGACTTCCCTAGCTGCCTTCATTCTTTTCCTGATGAAACAGCTCACATCTTGGTATGTGGAAGTTCCAGGTTTGTTTTTCCCTTTTCTCTTATTTAGGTCCAACAGCACTGTCTGTGACAGCTAGTTCTATAGTATAACTCAGTTCTAACATTACACTAGAAATAAGTTGTCATGATATATAACGCTTTAGAGAATTTATTCCACTGTAGAATGCAGCAGTTCATTCACTGAAATGATCAATAGTTCCTGAATAGAAAATTTTGAAAATAACTTCATGTTCAGCTGTTGGTCAGCAGCATTTAGGCCTTATTGAAATTTGCATGTCAAGTGTCAGGATGAAGTTAGCATTCAGTGCCACAGGAGATGACATTATTCTTACTGCTTTTTTCCACATGTTAGTTATAGCTGCTTTTTGAAACTTGCCAAACTAATATTTTTGTGTGCATTGCATATTAATTATTTACATGCTTACTAATTATCGTGTTACTATCTATTATCTCCACTTCATGGCTGCAGGAGTTGCAGGGATAGTGCAGCACATGATGGTGTTAGGAGGGCAAAGTTTCTTTATTGCATAAAGTGGTCAACCTTGCAGCTTTTATGAGCTTTTTTAGTCCTTGCTTATTCAGTTCTACAACTCATTTTATCTATGGTCGATACAGGCATTCAAAGGTACACAGTTGAGACAAAGTGTGATTGTTGACCTGTTTAGAGAGAGGGGAAAAAAAGTGTGGACCATTTGATTCATCCAAAAAAAAATCACTTTGGCAGGGATGGGGCTTTCAATCGTAACTATATGAGCTCGGTTTTTTATTTTATCTCCGGTAGACTTAAGTACTAGAACATAAACACATACTTTTCAATACGGGGATTTTGTAGGTGGGTGGGGTTTTATAACTATTACAGAAGAACTAACTTCATGTTAACTTAAAACTCATCAGAATAAAAACTACATGAAGTCCGAATAGAAATGTTCACATTTTTTTAAGTCCTCATTCCATTGAAATTTTATCTCACATGTCTCTGTCTCCTTCCCTGTCAGATGGCCATTTATTTAGCATCTCATAGTTTGCATCACCAGAAATTAAGCTTAGTCTCCTCCAGCTGTGTCCATTTGTAGTCATCTAGTGGTTTCTTCATACAAAATATGCTTTTCTTGTTCTGTGTTCTGCAAAGAGAGAGGAAACGGTGAATGAAAGGAAAGTTCAGTTTTACTTTATTTAATTAATGTTTTTTCTTTGTGACTCACCGAATTCGTGACTTATATCTATGTTTTGAAGCCTACTTATCATTCTTCCTCTGTGTTGGTTGTGTTGGCTGTCAGGCATAGCCTGGGCTGACAGCGGTAAGTGGCTTCTAGCTTCAGCATACAACAGCCCTATTGACACAAAATCATTTCTTTGATTCCCTGTGCAGCAAGACTGCAGAGAAAAGGAAGATGTAATATATATTGATGAGGCAGGAAATGTTCAACTCTGTGCAATAGTAGAGAATGAGCAGTCTGTATGCAGGAATGCATGTGAAAGTGCAGACATGAGTGTATGTGTGCATGCATGTGAATTAGAAACACTGCATGGAGGATTCTTATCGTGCAGTGCTTGAAATGATTTTTATATAGACGCTTTTCGATAGCCTGTTAAAATACATCAGGGGATGATTGGATGTGAAACATGACCATGAAAGGTTTTTGTAATATACACATATATAAATATATCACATTTTGTATATTTTTATGTTTGTAAGTAGGCGTTATAATTTATTGTGTCCCTGCTCTTCTGTGAGGATAGAGGGGAGGCAAGGCACCAGGGTTTCAAATGTATGTCTGCAAATTTTTGTGCATGCACAGCATCCAAAACTTGTGTGAACAAAGGATTCATTTTCCACACTAAAGGCTAATGGCCGCATCGCATATAACAAAATGTGGGTTCTGTTGTGGGCACTTTTGCTTTGATATCAAAAAGTGAAGTCTTGGTAGCCTGAATTGTTGTTTTGTGCCAGGTGTGTTTTAATTGTTCATAGATGTTCTTAAGTAGAGATTCTTGACAACTCGGTGATCTTGTCTTCTGAAGGATGAAATAATTTGTCATTCTCAGCCATTGGCCTGGAAATACCATGATCTGATGAAAAATAGCACAGAGCAAGTTAAGGACGGAGTTATTTATACAGTTTTTTCGTATTTTATACAAGAAAATGAGACAACACACAGAAAAGTGATTTTAAAAAAAAATTTTAATCTTTGATACAATTTTAGTGTAATAGATATGTTGGTCTGGCTTCACATCTTTGCTAAATTTAACCTGCTGTTGTCAGCAGCTGGTGCAATAAGCCAAAGCAATGAGGCGAGTGTTGTTGGACTCAGATGGCATAGAAATCCGTGTAGACATAGGAAGTCAACTTGCTTTGTGAAAGAGCTAGCATTCTCAAATACACTTGTTTGACCAAAGAAAAGACAGTGTATTCAGTGGGGTTTTTTCTCCTCTATTATTTTTTCTTCTATTACAAATATTTAATATATAATTATCATTTTCTGATCTTTTTTTAATTTGGGCTTAATAAACCTTAAACTCTTTTTTTCTTGAAAAAATGAAGCGAGGTCTTGACCTCTCTCTTTGGGTCTTGTAAACAGAACATGATATTTTGCTAAGATTTTTTAAATTGGTATCTTTAACTTTAGGTAAAGATACTCATAATTTTGCACTCTTTAACTTCAAACCTGCTCATAATTTGGCACTTTGTAGACCTGTTTACCCCTACAGAATCATTTGGGAAATTATCTGTATTGTGAGAATTATGGCTGAGACCAAAATTATAGAAGTTTTTTTTTGCTTTATTTTTTGCTATTTTCCTCTTGAGATCATCTGTTTATTTTGTACTGTTTTCAAATAGCTTTCAAACTCTATGTTGTCCACTTACTAGCTCTATTTTCTGCTGTAGAAATTGGTGAAGCATTTGTACTAGAAACTACAACTTGTCATCATCCTCAAGGGTTTTAACAAAACAATGGAAGGAGATGTTGTGAGGCAGTGTCTGTAAATGTTTCGAAGTTCAATCAATTTAGCAAGTGCTGCTAATCTCATCCTAAGTTGATCAAAGGCTCATGAAGTTCTAGGGAGTTGATTGGTTGCAGGTTTGATGGTAGTGGTGATGGTGGCTTGATGGCCTAATAAAGAAATCAGGGCTAAATAATACGTTAATATTTTTGTGAGAGTAATCAGCTGCTTTCATATGTTAAAATAACAGCTATCTCAACAACCTTACTAAGTAAAATTATTTCAGAAAGGGTTAGACAACAGCACCTTGAAGTATTTGTCCTTGGCTTAAAAATTCATCTGATTAAAAAAGGTTTTCCCTCCTTTTTTCTGCATCATGATAATGACTTTTTAAAAATGACAAGTGCTTGAGTGTTTCAGATTTGGATCAGCAAGAAAACTTAACTCCTCCTTACCCACTATCTGGAAGCATGGCTAAACATTCCTTGCATCACCTGAAAATCTAAAATGTTTTTTCTTAGATATAATGTTAGGAAAGTATCAGGCCTGTTTGGTATCAATAAACAATGGGAAAAAAATGACCATAGCTTTGAAACAATTTAACCACAATTTGAAGAGTGAGGTGAAAGATTTGAACAGCAAAGTTTTCTCCCTTGATTTAGTGTCTACAAGAAACATAACCTGGCATTAACCTCCTCTCTTCTTGTTTTTAAAGGAGTTATTTGTGTTCCTAAAGCCTTTCAGTCCCAGCTAAGTAGCTGATGTGCTGCTTTTTGTGATGTTTCCTTGTCTCTCAGCATTGGATTGGAAAGTGCTGGAGAGTTTTTGTGATCATTTGACATCTAACCATTGTTGATGTCACAACTTTCTTCACTTTGCCTGTCCAGCTGTCCTACTTTTCACACTCCTTGGCCAAGGCAGTCTAAGGGTACAAGGGTTAAGTACTTGTCACCAGTACAGTGAGAATCTTGGGTTCAGTTCTCACCTCTCAGCTGCCTGTTGTACCAGGTTATAAGCCTTAGTTGCTGGCTTTGCATCAAACACCAGTCCCCACATCCTCCACATTTTGCCTCTTACATTCTTCAAGGTCGTCAAATGTGTCAATTCTCATCCAGATTGTAATGACTTCTGTTTGGATGCTTGCTATTTCCACTGCAGGTCAGGCTAGATGTAATCTCATCTTTCAAGCTCCAGCATCCTGCAAACTTGAAAAAAAATGAGAAGAGTGTTTCTGCTTGAGAAGTGTTGCTGTTCATGCTCAGCCCACTGATGTTCTGCCTGGGAACGCATCATTGCTGGTTGATGACAACACAGGCTGCCAAACAATGGCCAGTATTGCTGGTGCAATATTCTACAGGAAATGAAGTGTGTTTGTGTTTTAATCAGCTTATGGGCTTATGGGTCTTTTTCTGATTTTTAAAAATGATCTTTCACCCTATTCCATTTCTTGAAAGTAATGTCAACAATTTGCACTAGAGGTGGGTTTTTATAAATATTAGTGAGGAGTGAGAAGGGATGTGCTTTGTGGGTGCAAAGATGCTGGATAGTTTGAATTGATCATTTTGTTGCCAGTCCATAAGTTTTTAGAAGCTGACAACAGTAGTAGGTTGAAGGATTTCAATCCAAGTTTTTCATTTATTTTTTTTTAAGCTAACCCTGTCCCTATTGTGTTAAGCTAATGCAAATTCATTTCATTGCAAGCAGAAACTTTTCATCCCATAGTGCGATGTCAACAAACCTGTCTTTGCTGCCTCATGGTTTGTTTCTGAAGTCATAGCAATTTTTTTTCTCTCCCACTCTGGTTGCCTCATAAGGCAAAGCTACAATAGCATTAGAGTTTGCTTTTCACCTGTGTTTAGATTTACCATCACAGTTCCCAGAAATTTGTTGCTGATACAAGAACAAGTAAATGCAACAAAACATGTTTCCAACAGCAAAGGCCAACAAGAGAACTTCCTGCAGCACCTTTGCTTAAAGCATGCTCAAGTAGTGTGATTCTGTTGTCAAGTTGTTTTTGTTTGTATTAGCCTCAGGAACGATTTATGGGGAGAGCTGTAGATAGGTACTCACCTAAGGCCTATTGTGTGGTTCAGTTCATTTCCTGTCCACTGTGATATAATCTGTATTTTATGGTGCATGTGTTTATGTGCACTTGTGGCCACAGGCTGGGGATATAGTCCTCTTCTTGGAGGGCTTAGAACAATGCAGTTGTTTCTGTACGTAATGCCTGGTCACGTTACCCTGGTTTTGTACATACTATGCTGTGTGAATATGTATTATAAACAAGACATCTTGACATGGGCAAGTCACACTGTATGTTTGTTAGTCTGTCCTGATGATGTATTGAATATTTAACGAGCTGAGTGTGGCTCAAATCATGACACAAATTGAGACCCAAAGTTCTGGACGTGCAAATTTGTAAAGACTTATTGATGGTCTCTCTGTTTTCCTGTTGCCCTGCCACTCCTCTTGTTTCTGTCTTCTCTCACACCTGATGTATTTCTTGTCCACGGGTTTAACTTAAAGATGAGCATGAATGTTTTGCCTTAACTTATTGTACATTTTGTTTCTTCTTTTTTGAGTGGGCACAGTTACCCCTGAATCATTGTGAGGCTTTGTAAAGAAGCCCTGATGGGGAAAGTGGGGAAGGGGAACTCAAAGAATTGCTTTTCTGCAGCAGATCTTATGTCTTCTACCTGCTTGCCCTTCCATTGCATTAGTCACTGACTCCTTCACCTGACCTTTCATCATCTTTACCTGACCATTATTATTTGCCATTCCCTCCATTTCTTTGATCTGTCTGCTGCAGTCATGTGGTGCAGTGGTTAGCGCCTGTCACCAGTACAGTGAGGATTGGTTGTCCTTGGTTCAGATCTCATCTTGGGTACAGTGTTCTTTCTTTGCAAATGACATCTATTTATAAGACTGGCTGCTTTGCCGCAATATGTAGCCTGGGTTGCTGGCTCAGCATAAAACATCAGTTCCCTCACCCTCCTTACTCTGTCATGTGCACCAGTTCACCCCATCAGCTTTACAAGAGCAGTCCTAAAAGCTTTTAGTTATTGTTACCACGCATGTCACACAACACACCCTCTGCTACCTTCACTGCAGTTCTTGCCACCTTATTCAGCTTCTGTCATCATGGCAGTCCTGTCACTAACACCTTCACAGCTTCTGTCATCCTCACGTCCTGTCACTCGGCAGCTGCCAGGACCTTCACTACTGCTGACTGTTGTCCTTGGGACTTGTTCTCCCATCCTTCCAACCAACCCTTCACCTTTCCCGATCTTCTCCCATCAACACTTTATGTTCACTGGGTATTTCTACATCTGGAATTTACAAATGGTTGTGGGGATTGAGCAGGTAGAGAAGAGAAATCTAAATAACCTTTGTGGGCTTGTATGGAGCATGTTGACCCAGCCTGTTACATTACCCTAGCGGCATAAGTCTGCTACCCGCAGATAATGGCTAAAACCCTGAGTTATGGACTTACCAGCCAGTAAGCTACTGGAGGCACCCTTCTGGTAACTTTCTGCTTTGTACGATAAATAAGTGAGACGTGACTAGTTTAACGGAATGAACACAGCATTTTTCTAGACTTGACAAGTAAACACATGAACAGATATAATGGTGCAGAGGTGTTGGGTACAGCCAGCTTTTATTGAATTCAAAATCTGAGGGTAGCAGACACCATCAAACAAAAAAAGTGAATTTCACAATCAGCATCGTACTCTTCAGTTCCCCCTCACACACACACCCCCTTGGCTTTTTTGTTTCTGAATGAAAATAAATCAGTATTTTTGTCTTCTAAAACTTGTTTGAGGAACATCATTTTGTCAGAATGAATAAATTCTACTTTCCACAGCTTCTTGATTGCTTTTTTGATTTGTTAATATTTGTTTTCGTTGTAGGTTTCAAGCATCACCCTTTAAATGAAGTATGCATGCACATTGGCACCCTTTTGGGGGAAATCTTGCTGATCAGTTAGGTAAGTTCATCTGTTTAGTGGCTCAGGACACTGGAGATGGCTTTCCTATTGGATTAACACAGCCAGACCCAAGTTTGGGCAGTTTTACCCATTGAGTAAATACAAGTCTTGGAGGCTCTCTGCCTCTCTTCATAGGATGTGGTTTGCGAAGGGGCCTACTCAGTGATATAGAAGATAGCGTGAAGAAATATGACAACCAGTATTGTCTGTGCTGCTAGCACAACGTGGGAATTCATGAAGATAATATATAGTGCAAGGATTCCTCTCCTTTTCTGCTCAAATAAAAATGCGATGGATATCTACACATCATCCTCAACCATTACATATCCCTTTCGGCTTGAAGGAGAAGCAGCCGAGGATTCAAACATTACTTGCTTGATGAGAAGGTGAAGCGAATAATAAACTTAAGTTCTATTTCCATTTCACCAAATTTTGTAGACAAAGCCCTGCGTCCTGGAGGCCTAGCAGTCAGCTGAACTGCTAATATTTTATAAGCATTTTCACTCACTGCTGGATTAACTTGCAGGACTCTGTGCACCCAGCCCCTGGTGACTCCGTTCCCAAAAGGAGCCATAGGTGTAGGCCTACCAGATATCCAGACTTCTTTGTAAACCTTTTGTAAGGCCCAGAGAACAGTGGAATTTCTTATTTATTCATCCATTCACTCCTTGACTGGTACCAGCTGATGACCAGATTTGTTGGTCCACTGGTACTAGTTGTTGGGGAGAACCGGATAGATGCAGTAGTTGACAAGTAGCACTTGTTTTCAGTGTGGTAAGGAAGTCCTGCATGGTGTGGCCAGTTTTTTCTTTTTTCCCTTTTGCCAGCCAGTTCTTTTTTCTGTGTCCAAGGAACTGTGAAAGACGGTCAATATCATGCCAGGTCATATGGCTAAGCTAGATCAGATTGAACTGCTTTGCTGTTGCCAGGAGTTCTTAGTAGGTTGTCAGCCTTAGGTTATTTTATGTAGACATTCATAGCAATATTCGCAGGCATTTAGTCTTCAACACCTACATTCTTTTTTCTGTATCAACAGTTTATTGCCTCACATCTGTACAGCAGGATGAGACTTATACAGTGCTAGTTAATTTGATGGTATTGCTGCACCAACTTCTGTTCTAGCCTAGTCTAGCCTTTGTTTCTACCATTGAAAAAAAAGTACAATGAGGCATCCAAAGTTCCAGTCCAAAAAAAAAAGTGATCTGACTCAAGCTCACAGCCCTCTGCTGCTTATTTACTGCTTTATGCATTGTTCCATCAATGTACAACTCACCCCTTCCTCTGAATGGCAAACTGAAACTCAAACTTATGTTTTCCATTTATTTTATAATCCATTCTGTCCAAGCAAGTCAGAATCAGTTATTTTGTGTTCAGTGAGGTGGTAGACCACTTACTATCTGGTTCATTTCTAGTAAGATCTGAAATTCGAGGTTCTAAGATGTTAGCATTTTAATTAAAAGAAAATTATCAGAGTTAGTTCTTAACTGGTACTGATTTCTAAGAAAATCTCATTGTCTCAATGATCTCCATGTCTTGTTGCTTTTCTCATGTTTCTCAAAGGATCCAAGGCGTATAAATTTTGATGATTTCTGTATCACCAGCAGCATGCTGTATTCTCACAAGCAATGAAGCAATTTGTGTTCCCAAGCGGGTTTCATATTGTGCTTGGCCAGAACTTGGGGGAGGGGTGCAAGAATAATATGAAGATGAGCTGCGTGCAATTATGAGATGGAAAAACTGTTTTCACATGGGAATTTTTATACATGGGAAATCTTTGCCGCCTATTTATTGAGCCTATGGTCTTCATACATTACCCTATGTTCAGCGTCTTGCAACCTTTTTTGTTTCATGAATTTTAAACTTTAAAGCTTTTTTATTTTTGCGTTTGTGAAGAAGAGGGGAGGGGATTTTGCTGTATTTAATTGCCTACATTTGTAGGTTTCTGTTTGCCAGTATGTGGGTGCTACAGAAGTTGGTCGGGTGTTTTTTTTATTTTAAATTGGCTTGTTTTCTGTTTGGAAAATGGTTGCACTGTGTATTGTTAACTGAACGAGAGGTAGAGAGAGAAAGGGACTTTATTTTTAAGCATCAGATGTGAAATGAAAGTGTTGTCAAATGTTCCCATCTTATAAACTTATAAACCACCAATAAAGATGATGTAACATCCGTTGTGGAGGAGAGAGTGTTTATGTGTGATAATTGGTTCAAGAAGATTCAAAATCAAGATTTTGTGGCAGCAAATTAAGACCAAGAGTTGACTGAACATACAGATAATCAAGGTCAGCTGCACTGAAGAAAACTGGACAACGCATGTTAGCTCGCTCAAGAGGACTAGTTGAACACTGCTACTCTGGACACAACCTCTAAGACTGCAGCATAATAAAATTAGAATTTATTTCCATGCAATTTTGATGAAAATCAAAATAAACATTCATGCTACCATTTCAAAATTTTAATGTAATACGACTTTAATAACAATACCAAAAAAACTATACTGCTGAAAATCAGAGCAGAAATCTTTAACAAATGTGGTTTCTAAGTTGAAGAAAAAATGTATGCACCAGTTCTATAGTATTCATAGAATACCTATTCAGTCGGGGCATTTTAACAAACCAGCACAATGAATAAAGGTACATTACTTAATATTAAAAATAAGTACATCCAAATGTGGGAGTGATGTGGACGCAAGCAATAGTTTAAAATTCTTAATGCTGTTAAACATGCAGACCTGTCTAGAAAATGTTTGAATTAAAAAAAAATACTCCTGATAAGTAATTTTGCATTTGTAGGATACTGAGGATCAATGTGCTATTCACGTTTAGAATCCTGCTCAAAATGCTACATATCTTGTAAAATGTCAGGAGATTTCAGCCTCTGCAAATGTGACCGACCTAAGAAAAATGTCAAGAAATTTTTGTATTCTCATCGTCTTTTGTTGCATGTGTTTCTTCTGTATCTCCCATCACACCCTGACGAATTCTGTCCATGAGTGATAAAAACATGCAACGCTGAATGAAGGCCAAAGTCTGCTCATACAGTACACTCTCACGGCTGCTGGGTTTACAGATGTTGATGTGATTGAGAGGCATGGTTTGAAATTCGCCAACACCTGGATCTATGGAAGAAAGCAAAGCACATCAGTGACACTGTGGCCAGCATTATAACTGAACAATCTTGACACCATATGGCTCACATCACAGTCTGTATTCAAAGGTTCTATTGAAGACTAAAATAAGGATAACGATTAAATTTCTGGATGTGTTAAATTGTTTTTTAAATCATAAAAAAAAGTTTAAAAAACCTTGGTCTACAGGGTGCACACAAAGTCCGTATACTCCTATCTTTGGGAGGATTTTGAAAGCTTATATGGTTACTTCTAAGAAATCCACCTGGTACATAAGTAGTAAAGTCTGTTATTCAGCCTTTACAAAAAACGATTAACCCATAGGACTTGCTTCACAGACCGTTGTAATACTAAGACTAATGCTTAAGGTAGTGTCACGAAGGCGAATCAATATTTCTTCTTGGCTGTACCAGGTGACATGACCATAGCAGATAAACGGCTTCACTACCTCTTTAACCATCAAAAAGCTGTCTCTCCTGACAGTGAGATAGCATGTGCCTGGCGTTTGACCTTTCACGCTGTTAGAGGGCAGTTGTTTACCTTACTAGTGGAGTGCTCTGCACGACATGCACATGCTAGCTCACTGTCAGGGGAGACAACTTTCGATGATTTTTAACGAGAGCGTAATCTAAGGTCACGTCATCTGGCATTGAAGAAAGAGAATTTGCTGTCAAAATTTTATTGTTTGTCCATTTCTATAAGCAGACTCAAGAATGTCACAAAGGATATCGCTTGAGGAATCATTTTTCTGCAGCTACTTGCTTGGCAGTGTTTAGTCGGTTGTTTCCAGGTAGTAATTTAATATTTTTTGATCTAGTCTGCCTTTCTAAAATGGCATCAGAGAGCAGAGGTTTCAGGTCGATCCTCAGCGCTAAAAGCACTACATTAGGTAGATACAACACATGCATTTTTTTACATATAAACTGGAAATTTTTTTTTTTTACTAATATTCGTCTACGTTGAAAAAAGAAAAACTAAGAAAAAGGTATTAGATAGTGAGCAAGCAGATTTAAGACACACCACTGGACTGAGTAGAAACCAGCAGAATCTTGGGTAATGTCTTGCTTATCTTGGTCTTCAAGGTTTCACCAAAACTCAGGCATGGAATATTCTTGCGTCTCACAAAATTCTGGAAATGGCTGTGCAGTCTCTGCAGCTTCTTAGAGTCTAGGCAGAAGAAAATGATAGTGGTGGTGATAATGAAATTAGTAAAGTTAAAAACAGTACCATGTACTCTGTGTGTGTGTATGTGTGAATTTGTGCATGTATGTACAGGACCAAGAAAAGTCAAATCCAGAAAAAAGGACTTCAGACAAACAAAATACGTTAAGACAAGGATAAAAATAAACAACGGTTACTCATGAATGGAAATCTGCTCATCAGTCCTTCTTGTTCCTAATACACACAGACACATAGCTTTTCTTTACCCCTGCTGAGTTCCTGCACCTCAACAGATGGGTACAGGAGATAGTGGGCCTGGCTTGACAAAGCAGCCCATGATAGTCCATGATGAGGTACTCCATAGAACAACAGTCCACAGGTGCTGGTCTGTATGGTTGAGTATCTAGTATCCCCTTCTGCAAGTTCCAGCATCTGCTTGATCAGCAGTCCTGGAAAAAAAAAATGCAAATCAAAGACAGATGGTAAAGTAGAAGTAGAAGCAACCACATTAAGGACGAGCAGGCACATATGACTGCAGTAAGAACAGGTAGGCAGAAACGACTACAGCAAGAATAGCATCACTGCTGTGAAGGATAACTATGCATTTGTAATAGCTCAGTAGATCTATCCGACTATAGTTAATATAGCTAGGCATGCATGATCAACATAAGAATAGCAAAGCAGACATGATTACAATATTTATAGCTATATAGATAGATATATTTACATGCATGATAGCTAGGTAGAATTATATTACCAGACGGCTGGGAGGACAAAAGAAAGGTAAAGATGGGGCATAATGGACAGAACCCGAGGCATGTGAGGCAGGTAAGAGGGTGAGGAAGACATACTATAATCACTCCACCTTAGGTGAGGTACACATAATCACCTAAAGGAGACAGTTGGGCAGAAATGATCAAAATAGCATTATATTAGATACTGACATACTTTTGGTCACAAAGACCTGAGTTACCTCCCATGGAATGTCCAACCCATATGATGGGCCTTGAGCCCACCCCAGCCTGACGAAGTTTCTCTAGCATGTCTTTGCTGCGACCTTCCAAAGTTCGTCTTGAATAGCAAGGTCATTTAAAAACAGAGTGTAAGTAGAATTGCTCAATGAGAGATCCTCCACCTTTAAAATGAGTTGTTACTAATCGTGCCTTTCAGAGAAGCATATTTGTGTAAATACAGTGTAGACATTTCTCTAGATCCTATGCCAGTTGGAATTTTTATATAGCTTTCTCAAGTTTGTGTGCACACATCCACACAAAGTACCCATGCATACACATGCAAACACACAAACCCACATGTATGCACAATTAAACACATCCACTTGCACACAGAGATGACACGGAAATAATTCAGCTACACTGTGATTAAGTCAAGGAAGTGATTCATACTTGTCTCTGTCAGAACCCTGGCCACTCCAGGTGCTTAAGGATGTGTCATAATGAAGGCTAAGTATTCGAGCGTGTGGACAATCTTCAGCCAGCCAGTCCTAAAACATGTGACACATATTCTTTAGCCAGATAATACATGAACATATGCCCTTAGACATCGCCAAAGCATGTAATGGTGTAACCCTCATAAGGATTCCTAAAAGTACTGATGCTACTGCCACTCTGTCACAAATGACTGTAGATCAATGGCTTAAACTACAGTTTAGAGGTCTTCTCCTTGGCGATCCACATAATGAATTGAAAGTTTCAAAGATTAAATTTAAAGCTCTAAGATTTCAAGACAAGCAGAATATTAGGGAGTATGGTTCCATCCCTAGCATGATTCTACATGAATTTATTAAAATCCTGTAGACATGCATGCATGAACAAATCAAGAGTCTACCCCCACATCTACATAACTTTTTTGCAACGGTTGTTTATTCTGAATATATATAAATCTATGAAGGGTGCTGTCGATCTTATTAAGCATATACAAACCTTTGGCCAGCAGGCTGTATGCACTTGGGATGGACTGTCAGCAGGTGCAGGCACAGGCAAGTCTTGCTGTCTCCATGTCTTGATGGCACCACCCAGAAGGCCATGAATAAAGACTATATCAGCATGTACAGTTTTCCTGAAATGGTGAGTTAGGCTGCTCTTAGCACTAAGTCAGCATGAACTCCATACTAAATTAAAGAAATAGTGATGTATCTCATTGCAAAGGTGGTACATTTTTAAAGCAGCCTTTTAAAAATGTATTTATAGCAGTAATGAACCAACTGCGGTTTTTTCATTATCTAGAGGCTTGTACTAGTAGTTTAAGCAGAACATAAAAGTGGGCATTGTACATTATAGCATGATATTTAGGTAACATTTTAAATATTATTTCATGATCAACTCACTTTTGATACATACATGGGTCTCTTACCCATCCACCTACCACACTCTACGAGGAAGCTCTTAAGTAAGAATATAGTGTGGAAAAGGAGGACATTCACTCATTCCTTTATATGTACTGGGACCACTGAAGCAAATAAGGTCTATTACAGGTCTGTACAACAAGAACACAGGATTCAAACTCACTTTGAACGGTAGAGAGGATAAAGCAGAAACACTCCATCACCAAAAACGTCTGCCGACCAGTCTCTATCAAGGTTAGCCAAAGCTCGCTGGGCTAAAAGTGCCAAAGTGACATTTTCATCCTCTGACCATTTTTTTAAGACTCCAAGCCATCCTACAAAACATCAAGTGACTTTTGACAGGCAAAGTGAAATACATACCTCTAAACAAAAGCAATCACCTATGACCTCATACCCGCCATTGATATATATATATACATTGATATATACAAGTAGTCACCTGCATGAACAACAGACTGGTGCACCTCAGACTCTGAGAAAGCAGCAAGATTGCCAAGAATAGCTGCTGTGACTGCTGCGACTTCCTGGTCAGGCTTCATTTCATTCACTCTCTGTAATGTGGCTAGTCCATGATTTCTCATAAAAACAGCTGCTTGTTCTTGCTTCTGTGATTTGGGTTTTAAGGAAAAAAAAAAAAAACTTGCCTGAATGGACATCATAAACAGACATATTTAGCAGTCTTAAAAGAAACAGTGTACATTTTCACCACCAGCTATATTTTTATGGAAAGTCAACACAATGGACGACACAGCTTAAAGGAACGCAGCGTTCAGACTAAAACCTTGAAATTAAAACTAATATGTCATTCTTGTTGAAAATGGGATAAAATGCTTTTCAGCAAGATAAATACATTGTGGAGAAAGTTTTAACACCATCTGATTTTCTGAAGAGCCCTATCCATAAGAGAACAGCCACAACCCACTTGGTTCATGTTGCAGAAACTTACATTAATCAGTCTCTTGATGGTGTGGAGAAATATCAGTTCTAAGTTTTCCGCTATAGGCAAATTTCTGTCAATGGTAACATCAAGCGTTGAACTGTCAAGATACCAGAACATATCCTGGAACAAATTCCAGGTCTCAATGTAAATATGTTGCTTTAAACATTTTGAAATGTTACAGCTAAACAGGCTACGAGTTAAAAGAAAAAGCAAATAGCACATGGTCTGACATGGATCGTAAATGACTGGGTTTTAGTTTTGGGTTTTAAATGAATCGTTAACTTATGATGTCTTAACTACATGTCTAAAACAAAGCTGCATACTGGTTCTTAGAGGCAGCCATGATTAATTCTATTTCGCAAAGAAAAACAGATAATTTATGACATAGGAGGAACCATTTAACAAGACAACCATTCTGTCATGCCAGTCTTTTCCACTTTGCTCAGCCATTCTTTGTTGAATTCAAGATCAAAATTAAACAGTGCTATTCTCAGAGCCATGATGACAGCATTTAAATGATCACTTTAGAGACTGAAAGTTAATGCAATCTGGATGGATTTGATAACATAGCGGTCTCCTTAACAGAGATATGTTTTAGATGCAACTGTAAGTAAATGACTGTTTGCAACCCAAACATTTCAGCAGAAACAATTTACAGCATCAGTATCTATTATTTAAGCCCAAGATGCCACTTCACTTGCCTTTTCCTTTGAAAAAAAGAAACAGCTCTTAACTGAAGTAAATTGCCAAATACACACAAACACACACATGCACGACTGACACCTACTGATAAGTACAAAAACATAGTCAAACAACTATGTGTTGTACTGTAGTTGTTATGGAGCAAACTAACCACTGCTCAGTCTCTCACTCTTTGGTTAAGTGGTTTTAAAAAGCAAAATCCATGTCTACAGACACCTTCTCATCTGCTGTAGGGTCCTTAGTCTCAAGATAATGCTCAGCCAGCATGCAGGCTTTCCTACATGTATTCTGCTCAAGAGTAGTTTGTTGGGGGTTGGAGGTGTTAATGCATGTCTCATCCTCGATATTACAGAGAACAATCAGCAGATTAGCCAGCTCTTCTGCAACTGTTTTCTGCAGCACACAATAAAAGATAAGACTTTCAGATCAGATCTTTTTAAAATAAAAACATTGGAGAGTTTAACCCTATCCTCCAAAAAAGAATGCTGAAGAAGAAAGCAATATTCACCCTGAACGAGGTAAATGTTAATTATATGCAAACCTTTATGTCAAAGCTTACTTCATCAAAAAATCATTTGGACAAGTAAATAAGCTGTCATATTTGATTGTTATATTTTTAAAACCTACAATTTTCTTCACTATACTGAACATCTTTTCACAAAAAAGGTAAAATAATTTGAATTATTATAAAAAAGTAAGAAACCAAACTGCATAAAACATATTGCAGTTTAAACAAAAATGAAGAAATGAGCAATCTTATAGTTTGATAAATACCTTGGAAGGCACTAAGGCTGGCTGTGGAAGAAAAAACCTGGGATCACTGCCCTGGGAATGAGCTAAACCAATCAAAGTACGGTAATCTGCAGCTTGTGCCACAAAGCGATACTGGTATGCTGCCATGATGAGAGTCAAGATGCACAAAAATTATGGATCTCTGCTAGCATACAATGCTTTATTTCTACATAATGAAAAATATTACTCAAACTCACCCAGGCTTTCAGAAATATTTTAATGGGTCATTAACATGCCTAAAAACATTACAATGCAAGAGTGAATACTATGTCACTCATGTCCACAGATGTGGCTAATCAACATACAATCTTAGTTCTCTCAATGATGATGTGAGGGTATGTATACGATTATCATGTACAAAGCTCATCCCAGATACAAAAATAAACTGCATAGCTTTATACCTTTAAATATCAAGTTATTTTACCATATTAGTTTTGTTCAGTCATTAATAAAATACTGAAGAGAAAGTTTTTGCAACAGAAGAAATCTGCAGACTTACACTCCCATGATTTTTCACTGGCTAGTAGCCTGACACCTAGCAGTCGAGTGGACTTGAGTTCTGACTTACATAAATGTAACAATGTCCAAGCATCAGTACTTTTAGAATGAAGCCATGGAATCCAGAATTCTGAAAATATAACAAAAGCACTGTAAAATTTGGAGAGAAATAATAGTAATGATGAACACGTACATAGTGCTTTTTCAAAATAATTTGATGAGAGCACTTTACAAATAAGAGAAAATACAAACAGACCAATCCTAAGGAAACTTACATACACACATACACTCATTCAACTGACACACCCACAGAGTAAATACAGACATAAATTATGCCAGGACATTGAGGGTGAAGTTGTTCTTGAAAAAATAGTACATCTTGAATTTGGACTTGAAAGGGGAACAAAGAATCAGCATGATGAAGGCTGATGGGTAATTTGTCGCAAACTGATGAGGCTTGATAGGCAAAAGACCTCTTTCCATGTCGTGGTCTTAGTGGGACTCAAGTGGTGTCAGAAGATGGAGCAGCTGTGAGGGAGTATAAATGGGAGTTCAGGGAGGTATTGAGGACTGGTACCAGAAATAGTGGAATAAGTCAGAGTGGACAGTTTTTGGGCTTTATGATCAAAGACTGCCAACCACCAAAAAGAGCAAATGATGGGTGTTATATGTTAATAATAGGTGTTACATATTGAGAGGATTTGTACAGGATTTGTAGATACAATGAGCAACAATATACTGGATCCTTTGGAGACTGTCAGGAAGATTCTTGGGAATATCACCCAAAACAGAATAACAATAGTCAATCCTTGAGAATGTATCAGGGTAGACAGGGGTTGATGGACTAGTCTCACCACAATAATGAACACAAGTCAGTATTATTGTGGGTTCAGGTGCTTTTATTCTAATGCAGGTTGATGGTTCCGGCTAATGCGAAGCATATACAGAGCAAATGCTTAAACTCCTTTGTGATGTGATGCTACCACCTCTACGCTGTCCCTTCCAATAGCTCCTCCACCTCCTGTATATGTTGCCTCTCTCTCTGTGCTTGTATGCGTATACCTTAATATTCAATACTGTCATAAGAATACAAAAGCACAAAGCAACCTTTTGATTGTCTTAGCAGTAAGATAATAACTGATAAAGCTGTGTATCATCAGCAAAACTCACACGTGACTTGGCATGGAGAGAGATGACATCAAACAGAAGGGAAGAACACAACACAAAAAGTACTGGACCCAAGACAGACTCCTGATAGTACTATCCAACCATCTACAACTTTATTCTGTCAAATCAAATCAGCTTGAGTAAGATATATGTCTTTCATCCATTTGAAATTACATGTAATTTGACTAGTTTTGAAAATATTCATGCTCACTAATACCTCATCAGAAAGTATTTTTAATGAAATTTGTAACTGCAAAATAACAAAAAAAAATAATTTGAAATGTTCAATGACTTACCCTTTTCTATCAGGTGTGCCTTAGAATCTGAAAGATAATATAGGGACTATGGAGATGCTGGCCTGCAGTCAAACCAACAGACATGGAGGACAAGTGCTTGTTCAGTGACCAAACCTCCCAAAAGACTACTGCAAAACTGTTTCCAAAAAAACAAAAAAATGATTGCAAAAAGAGAATAAGAAAAGAAAATGCTTTATACATTTTATAATCATACTAAAAAAATGTGTGTATGGTTGAGCAGATAACCAAGTAGTTACAGGACTGGCAACTGAACCAAGAGGCAAATCAGTTCGACACCTGCATGGCACAGCAAACTTTGACAGTTGACCCAGCTGTCAAGAATGGGCACCTAACTTCAAAGAAAGTTGGGGAAGGAAAGGCAGCTAGGGAGAGAAGACTGGCACCACCCTCACATACAGCTGGCCCTAAGAAAAGTGAGGTCTCTTACATCACACTCTCCAATGACCTAAAATATGTTAAGGGACGACCTTTACCTTATGTATGTTCACAAAGGCAAAGGCACCTATACATACACACCCCCCTACAGTGATGGATACATTTACAGTAATTATTAAAATCAATAAACCCATTGCAATATTTTGGGCTGGTATGTGCCAAAAAAAGAACATTCTTTTAATTTAAACACTCTGCAAGCAGTAAAAGTGCAAGTCTACTCACCTAACAACGGATGTCACCAAAATACTCAGAGCCCCTAAAGAAACAGATCAACACAAAATAATGACTTAAAATTCTGAAAAAACAATATTTTCCCAAAAAATATTTTAACCTCTGTGTCTCTGTTTTATTATTTTTAAAAGTTTTCTTGAAAAATATTTAAATGGATACTACAAATAGGATCTTTAATGTTGCTGAAGGCTATGCAAATCTGGGAGATTCTTAAAGTCTATGGGAAAGCACACTACCTTTCAATCTTATAACACATTGCAGCTAACAAACTTAAGATCTCAAACAAGTAATGAAAAAGTAAAATAAATAAGAAGCTTATGAAATTTTTTAAAATAACAGAATTCACTTTATGTTTTAAAAAAAATATTTAGATGACAGTTTTACATAAAAAATTTCACCTCTACTTTAAATTTTTTATACATATAAGTTAAAGAATAAATTTAATCAAAAGCAAAATTTAAAGGCTATTCTGCAGTTTGTAACATATGTAAAAATGATATTTGTAACTTATGCAAAAAAGTTAAAATATAATCATGAAGACAAGTCACTGAAGATCTCAGTACAAGAATGATGTGTACAATTTTAATAATGCATGCTATTTTCAACAGGCAGAAAAACTGGAAGAAAATGCCTTTTTACCCCTTTTTGATATATATGCAAATTTTATCTTCTCTTCATGCTGAAGTGTTGCAGAATTTGATGCAGGGCATTTGCACCAAACAAAATGGTTTGGAAGGTGACTTGAAAGTAGCAGTTTCTGAACTGCCTTGTGTGCAGTAACCAAAGGAGCAGGCTCCAAGCAAAGAATTTTTTGCATGCAGGAACCGATCAGGATCATTACTCTTCAATTATCAACAAGACCTGACCTCTTGTGATGAACTGTATCATTTCTCACGCACACCTTTCTTGATGAATCTCAGTTACCACCTATTTAAAAAAAAAAAACTCTTCTAAGTATTCATTTTAAAATTCATGCATCAGTTAAGCCCCAACATTGTGCAACTATGGTTACACATGCAAGAATTAATGGGTACACAATGATGAGTGCCAATGACTGGCCTGACCATCAACATCAAGAAGACGGAGGTAATGCGGGTCAACAACAAGCAAGAAGCCTACAACTTCATGGGGAATGTATTATAGAGTCTGACCGTTTCACCTACCTTGGCAGCATAGTCAACAAAGATGGAGGTACAGATGAAGATGTAAGAAGCCGAATAAACAAAGCCAGGCTTGCATTCCACACCCTACAACCTATCTGGAACTCCAAGGCTTTATCCTTACACACCAAGATCCACATCTTTAATACAAATGTAAAGTCAGTCCTTCTGTATGGATCTGAGACATGGCATGTGCAAAATGCCATCACCAACAAGATACAGACATTCGTCAACAGATGTCTTCGCCGCATCCTCAACATCAGATGGCCCGAGAAGATCTCCAATACAGACTTGTGGGAGAGAACCAACCAAAAACCTGCCAGCCAAGACATCAAGAAGCAGAAGTGGAGCTGGATTGGTCACACCTTACAAAAGCCAGCTGACAATTTAACAAGACAGGCTCTGGGCTGGAACCCACAGTGGAGGCGCAGGGTTGGGAGACCCAGACAGACATGAAGGAGCTAGATCAGTCCACAGACAGGTGGAGACATCTGGCATGACATGGTCCCAACTGGAAAGGGACACCCAGAACCGGGTCCGATGGCGTGTGTGGTTGCGGCCCTATGCTCCACTGGGGGTGAATAGAAGCAAGAAGAAGAATGATGAGTGCAAGATAGAAAATGTAACAACAATAATAATATATTAATTTAGTAAGATTCTTGTATTTGAATAATAGTCTAGAAGATACGCTTTCGTTTGTTAACAATTTTTTACATGCATTCTTTATCAAGAATATTTACCCAGTGATTTGTGCAGTATTTGCCAATGGTCAGCTGAGGAGGGATCGATCGACTTGTTTTCACTAAAGTTAAACAGTTTTTATTTATGCTTGTGGGAAAATAATTGTTAATGAATCGTCATAATGTGGAAATAAGATGATGATGGGCTGTAATCCCAAGTTCTTAACCTCTCGTTGTTAGATTTGTAAAGACAATAACAAATAAATAAATAGAAAACGTAAACAAACTGCAATTTCTCAATTCTAGCCAATTGTTCTCGAACCTTCGACTTTCCCTAGATTATTAAACTTAATCAAATTACTGCATACGGCAAACTAATCACAGCAGTAGCTGCGCATTTCTGACGTGGAATTTGTTAATGCGCTGTAGCTTTCCTTCATAAACTAAAATAGTGTTACTATCAATCAAGGTCTCAGTGTATTACACTATCACATCCGTAAAATCATGAAATTATTCATCTTACTCCGCTTTCAAATGTAATCGTATTTTTTTATGAGTTTGAGTTTAAAGGTCTGTGCTTCTTTCAGTCGTACGATGCACCTCAAGTCATTAAAACTCAAAGGGAAAGAAAGTCTTACAAACTAATCGATCCTTTCGGTTGGTACAGTATTTTGGAAATGACAAATTCAAGGGAGAGCAGTCTTAATCCATCCAGTCAGTAATCTGAGTTGTCCGCGTCATCGTCGTCTGCGAAACTCTTCGACATACAATATTAATTTTGTGGTTCCTTGCCCTTGTCCCAAATAACATTCAATTGGAAAGACTCATCAAAGTCAACTACAACATCTTACTATGTAGGTAGCAATCTGACAACTGTCCGCCTCGTGTCTGAGGTGACCGTTCAGAACCGATTACTTAATATATTTTATATATATATTAAAAAAAAAAGGCCGAGAAGCGATTCAGTTTTCAACATTGTGAGATATATAATACTGCGTGCAAATAGACTGGGTGTTTGAGGTGCATGCTTTTCGCTAAACTGGACCATGGAGCAGCCAGTTGTGATTGTACCCATGTGTACATGTACTTGCATACCTGAGGTAAACTAAGTCTGGGGGAGGAAAAATCACATCTTGATTTAACATCTGTCAAAAAAACTGTGCTAGAATTATGTTTATGCGTTGTTTCATCTGCTGGTGATTAAGTGAGTCTAGAAGTTGCAGAGGCATCTGTCCAAATCAGTGTCAGATGTGTCATCGTCAGTGTAAGTATAGATGACTTGCTCTTTGGCTCCTTTGATATAAATTAAAAAAAAAAAAAAACACTCACACAACCTGGTCCTGATTTTTTTCTCTCTGTCAAACTCCCAGTTGCAAAACAGCCAGTATAATGAATAAAGCACAAATTTATTAAAATTTGTTTGATGTGAAAGAAACTGCACAGAGAAGACACATGAGCCTCAAAAATTGATGGTAGAAACAAAAGTATCCCAGTATGAATAACCAGATCAGTATACACACTTTGCTAACCAGTTAATTACACAGTGAATTAACAATAATGTATTAAAAAAGGAATTAATATATCAATAGATTCAAAAGCATTATGTTATTCTTATTGAATCCAGTAACCGATGGTTATTTGGACTTCATTTATTTTTGCAACACAAAAAGACACAGCTGAAACTGAGTCTAAAATGAAAAAGAAAACTTCAGGGAGGGCCTAGCATGTTGAAAAATTGTCAGTATCCTCCAAACTGAAATAAACCATCTGCATTTGTAATTGCACAATGTGTGTGTGTGTGGATCTATACCGTATTGTGTCCAATCTTAATGTACTGGAGAAACAATGACCTTAATAACCGCCAGTCAAAGGTATTTAGAGCAAGCGTGTAAGAAAACAATTTATGGAAACTGACATCAAGTCTCACACATCATGAAAAGTCTGCAATCAACTCTGTTGTGGAACATCAGCCTGTACCTTGTGTTTGTTGTTTCTAGGTTTTCTTTCTTACTCATTGTATTTTGTCTTAGGAAGGCACATAACTGACACTTCGCTGGTGTGTGAGCATGAATTGGAAACAATACGGTAACGCAGGGAATGGGGTGTTGGTTCAGATACCATGAGCACAAAATAATGATTACGAGGAGTAACATAACTGTATTATGACCATGTCACTGGTGGATCTAACAACTACTGCTTACAAGACACTGTACATGTTCTACAGTAGCAGCCAATCATTGAAAGCGGATGATTTGTATAAGCATGTCACATGGTTAATATCAGAGCATGAGAGATGATTTTCAGCAGATTTTGTGAAAAATAACATGACACCATTGCACAGTAAAGAGAACATGGCAATCAATGATGAACATTTTCCCTCTGACACTCAAAATGATGATGGCAACCATGTTCCTTCAAAGAAGCTGCTGGGAAAAAAGTATGCCTGTAAAAGCTAGAACACTTGTTGCAGATGGCCTATTGACATTCTTCCTCCAAGAGATTAAAAAATATACAAATCTGCAGAATCAAGGCTCCAAACATTCCTGGAGTGCTAAAAATTATTTACATATTAGTACTAAATATAATGATCACACAATTCTTTTTTGGATGGAGGCTCTCTTTTAACCCAAAGAAACCCTTTGCTCACTTCTAAATGAACAGTTCACTATAAAATTCAGTCGCCAACATTGGCATCTGAACATAGCAAAATTTTTCAAAAAAATTTCCATGACATTACCTAATGTAAGAATGATGAGTATACATCCTATTGAGGTATGCAGCCTCTCCCAGCCAATAGGAAGAAAACAAAATCTTGTTAATCCATATTCACTCTGCACTGTCTTATTACATGAGATGAACACAGAGTGGAGTAGTGTCTCTGATGAACGGATCACCGTGGAAATCAGTGATGACATTGTTAAAAAATAAAAATTTTTTTTTTCACTGTTCACAATATTATGTTTAAAAGTTCAAAAGAATTATATAGCTCTCTCCCAACCTGACTTAATCTTTAAAACAGCTCCAAGCACTTCTTTAACTGCCCAAATATCCACTATTTCTGCAATGCTGAACATGAAAAGTTCAAAAAGGATGAAGCATATTGGAATTTGAAGAGGATCATAATGTAAAGATATCAAAAATAAAAATTGTCAGTGAAGCACATGCTTGGATGAAAAGGTGTTTTATAGCATACATACCATCAAGTTGAGGATTTAAAAAAAAAGATCTTCTATTATCTCTGTTGAATGCATTATAAAAGCCTGACAGACATTTGAGTAACAAAGGGAATATCCTTGGTGTAGAAATGATGATAACAGATTGTGGATATTTGACAGGAAACCAAAAAGCCTCAAACAGTACACTTTTATCATTTATGGGACATGACCTAATTCCACTTAGAATCTAGTGGCCATGTCCAACAAATCTGACCCTGCCTATAATTACAATAACAGCACATTTTATTTACAGGCCAGAAGAAAATGTCACAAATGTGCTTTGGAAACAGACACATTTTATTAATGGTTTGCATGAAGAAGTGGATAAGTAGAATTAGACACTGAAAGACAAAAGGATTGTTAACACAATACAAAACAGATCTTACAAGTATCAATAAGTCCCTGATGGAAGCTTTACTGTGAAACCCACTCATGTTGTATTTTACCCAGCTATTTTCTGAAGAATGCAGTATGTACATATCAAACAAATTGCCTTCAGTCAAGTGAAATATAAATTTATTCTTACAAGAACTGTGGGAACATAAAAGGGCAATTATTTTTTTCCCAGCTGGAATAAAAGATTGGAACAGAGAGGCACTGGTAGAACAGATGCGACTGAAGGACATCCAATGTTGATAAAAAATATACAGAAAAGAGAATTGAACATCATGCACTAACAAACCATGTGCTGAGAATTTACATTGTAGTGTATGTAACAAATCTGATATTACACATTTATACCAGTACTAATAAGCAACAATACAAGGGTTCTGTAGCACATGCCAGGTATAAAGGATGTCATCTGTAACATGCATAGCAAAAAACTCAGTTGCCTTCCCCTTAAACTCAAATTTACTTGCTTCATACATCTAATAATGTACATCAGCATAACATTCAGATCTTTGTTTCCAGCATTAATATTTAAGTACACACATCGTTCCTTCACTCATGCGTCTTACATCTGGATGTGGGTTCACAATATCATATGTTAAAAAAAAAAAAAATACACAAGAATACATTAACTTTGGAGTGGACATTCAGAAATGGATTTCAGTATGATGGATAAAAATCCTGATGAAAAAAATGGTGCTCAGACTACAAGAAAAAAAAAAAAAAGACTAGGTTTATCTTGTTTTCACACAAACTGAGGAACTCTGTGTGAACTAGATGTTCTAGCTTACAGCTATAAAATGATTTTCATGTTTATTTATTCTGTTTATTTCAAAGAAAGTGTTTATGATGTAATAACTCATTTTTAATATTTACATGTATCATAGAGATAATTAAGTATGATGCATAGCATCTTGCTTTAGAACTGTTGTTAGATATCATTCCTATGACTTACTGATATAGTAGTTGAAGATCTGCTTTTAGGGAAACCAAAATAATACTGAATTTTTGGCATGTACAGGACATTGCTAGTCTGACTTTTAACTTAAAAACTAAAATATTTCAGTTAGTAGTTAATATTTAACTCTGCCAAAGACCTGCTCATGTATCAGATCAGAAACCAATGCCCCAAGATATAAATCCATTTCTCCAGGCTGTTCTGACCTGTGCACAATGTTTAAGAATGCAAAAATGTATCCTTGAGTCTGCTTGGCACATGCTTATGGGTGAACCTCAGGATTTATTATTTTTTAATGAATAAAAAAAGGTGGAAATATTACAACAAAGACAACGAAGAAAAATATGGCTTTAAACAAGATTTACACGATCACTCAAGGAAAAACTGATAAAGATGACTATCACAAATGTAAGATGTTTAAGGACAAAGAAAGACATTACTGGTGAGGATGAAGATTCAAATCAAGATGAAAGGAAAAATGACAAACGTATGACAAAATCTATCAAAACATTTGGAATCTTCAATGTTATAAAAAAATGAAAACATACAAAACCAGACCCCAAAATGAGGCCAAGACAGACTACATGAAGCATGAGGTATGAGGTGGTAAGACTGACATATTGCACTCAATGAATAATTCTTATGCAGCAAAGAAAAATCTGCTGTGGAATGAACAAAGCACTTTCACTGACTGATGCCATAAAGCTACTATTAACAGGAATAACAATTTTCTCTTTTTGACATCCCCATCACTCTGCAGCTAAACTATTACATTATTGACTCTAGTAACTTTTCCTGCATGGTCAAAACTAGAGTGTAAACAAAAAATGCAATAAAACTTAAATCTAAACTTCTGTTATTTGATGACCTTTAAATCAGCAAATACAACATTATTACTGATGGATTTAGGGTGACTCCTGTCAATCAAATTATAAAGTATTAATGTTTAACAAATGTCCAATATATTCTCAAAGTGAAATAATAACAACAACAAAGTCTGGATTTTTTGCTGTACAACTCTGTACACCACTGAATACATGCAGACCAAATTATTACATTTTAATGACAGCAGCAATTTTTAACACACCAAAGGTTATTCTGTTTTGAGATGTTTTTAATGGTCATGTGTAGATTTGTAATGTTTAGATGTAATCCTCATCCTGAGAATAAAAGTAACTTAGATATTACTACTAAATGAGTCTGGTCACAACATTCTGGGGCATGACAAGTTATGGTGAAACAACTAATTATATTCTAGCAGTGGGAACAAGGAATTATGCAAAAGATAGGTAGCAAAAACTATCAAAATATGGAGCCGATTTCATGTTGAACAGCATGAAACATCACAACCAACGGCACAACTGTGATATCATCAGCCAAAAATAAAACCACATAAGCACATTCTTTCTTCTTCATCTAACACAAATGGTAGGTGCAGATCCATGCAACATACATTATAACTAGCTTTTTTTCAGAAGATTATACACTTCCACAACATCATACACCGGCCAGTGATTGTATAGCAACAAAGAAAATGAAACTTAAACTACGCATATGAGATTCAGTTTGCAGAACCCAGTTTCTTTCACTCCCTAATAAAGAGCACTAATCAAGCAGGCAATCAAACAATCACTTTGTCGTGTCAACTTCTCTCTCTTTCTACCTTATATACATTCTCACACACACTTGCTTGGATTCTCTCTTCTTCCCCTCCCTCCAAAACCCAGAATAATTATTTTACAAAAGATTGGATGGGGATGGGGCCAGGTAAGGACCATATAGATGCTCCAATAAACATAAATATGTATAAAAGATTAAACAATCTCCCATGTAAATGCTTTTTAAAACCTCTCCAAAAGTTCCCGGTCCAAGAAGTTCTCTAGGACAAACCTAGTACACAACGAGAAGGAAAGCATTTTATTATAAATTGACTTGTATGGGTCCATTTTAGTCTACAGACTAACATATTGTACTAGGACTTAAACCAGTGAAATAATTCACATCTTTGCTTTTGACAAGATGGCAGCAAGTGGGATTACAATGGCACATAAGCTGCAGAAAAAAGATGGGCAGTACATACACAAAAGGTATGGCAGTGTACTTTATACCAGCGTAAAAGTCCTCCTTCAGGTCTGAATGCGGCCTTGTCACAACATGGATGCTGCACATCCACTGACCAAAGTATCACTACAACAATTGAAGCCTTAAACAACAATTAATATTCCAAAGGTACCACTTTTTTCCAAAATCAAAGCAACTATTCCACATTATTATTTTTCAATATATATGACAAAAAAATTCACATAAAGCTGTGCCACAACATGATTCATTTGAGAACATTTTTCTAAAGTTCAAAAGTTTTGCTGACGGTGGGAAGAAGTCAGATCTTGACGTTACTATCAAGTTGTGAAAATCAAACTGTCATGTGAAGATGATGTTTGTCTTACTTCATGGTATCACTTTCAGTGGAATTTCCGCACGAAAGAGAGGACATGGTGTGGCTCAATTACAAAATGAAATCCAAGCATTTTGGAAATAGTAAACACTATATCAGCTAGATCAGAATTTGCATCACACTCCTTGTGCTGCAATGACAGCCAATGACATCATCAGCCACAACGAAATATTATTTCAATACAGATCAAGAAAAATCCCTTAGGAAAAAACACAATTATGTGATTAAAATGGGATCATTTCCTTAAATAAAATTACTTTGAAAAACAAAATCATCAAAGAAAATTACAGTGAAAAAAATCAGTCCACAGTTTTAAAGGATGTGCATACCATCCATGACACTGGAGAGTTGTCGCCACCTGATGAACGGAGCATCCTGCTTGCTGGGCAAGCGATCATGTCATGAAAATATAATACCAGTGGTGCTGGCCATTTATGACTAGCCGATGACCAAGACATCATTTGAGGTTGGCTATGTGTGACCATCTAACATTGCTTGGGTAACACTTGATTCACACAAACTGTTTCACAGACTTAAAAGCTGTTTCAACATGACTCTTCCACACTCATGAAAAATATAGACACCATTTCAAAGACCATTCCCTGTTACCTGCAAATACAGCTCTGTTTTGTTCTTCGTAGTGTCCCTTCTCTATACCCACTTCACTGCAGAATATTTTCACTATCTTGCAGAAACCAAAAAGTTCACAAATAATGTTGCAGTTTATATGTTTGTAAACCACTATTTGTGCTGACAAGCTTGCTTGATAGGGGAAGAAGAAAATCAGTTTATGAAATCCAAACCAGCACTGATGCATGCTTCCCTACTCATTTACTACCTAACCTGTCTCGATCTTCTCAGTGTTTCCATATTTTTATCCTACAGTCATATTCAGCAAGGATGCAGAGTTTGATGTTTATTCCCATTGCTGTCTTCTTTGGACTAGCGTACAGCACAATCTCAAAACCTGATTAAAAAACACCCCTAAATCTTGCAACTACTGTCCAAGCTTGCAAGCTAAGTAAACAAATCCTGCTGGCTTAATCAAAGACATGTTTATTTGTTCTGTCAGTTTCTCACTGGCTTCAAAAATGTGTGGCCATAGCATTGCAGCTGCTCCAAGCTCTGGGTCTAGGACAGTTGGCATGTCAGTCGATTTCCTTGCAGCAAATGTCATGGCATTAGAATTGACTAGACTGGCAGTCCTCAGAGATGTGCCCAGATGCTGACTGGTTGACTACAACATGGCTAAAGTAGCTGACAGGTGTGAACGGGGCTGCCATGCTTTCTTTTTTGAACAGAGCAGTCCCAGAAATGAAGACTTTACTATACAATGGAGGACATGGCAGATGCATTAGGTGGTTCCCCACCCTCAGCCTTTCCAGAGCCATATTGGCCAATGAAAGAGCCATCTTCGTTGAATTTTGTTGGGTCAACATCACCATAGTCTTCTAGGCTATCTGTCTCTCCTCTAATGGAACTTTTTCTGGGTCTCGATCAAAAGATGAACTGGCACCCACTCCATTCTTGTCACTAAGAACAGGAAAAATGAAGGTAACATAAATGGCTATGCAGGCACGACAATGGAATATAACAAACTTTTAAACTTTGAAGTATAAGCTCCTGCTGTCAAAAAAAAATATTAAAAATTAAGTATAGATCACCTTGTGTCTTAAAAGTTTAAGGTCAATTGCTGCTGTTGAATGTGTAAACAGAAAATTTTAACTTAGGCAAGATTTTATTGAACACAAACTCCAGAAAGTCTTCTTTCATTATGTCTACACAAGGTGTACACATGTGCGCGCACACAAACACAAGAAAAAACCCCCCAAAAAACAGTGACTACAAGATATCAGATTCTGTCGTCTTTAAATAATGAAGGTAGATGGATCAACAGTACTGATACCAAAGATTTCAGACAAACAGCAAAATGATGTAGTGGTACTGCCAGGCTGTATTCTGTGCAATACTAACAAGCTTTAATATTCCTACATAAGGAATGCAGCACTGCATGGTCTTGCTGACAAATATGCATAATTTATAATCATTTTTCTTAGAAAACGACATTTATGATAGAATAACAAATACTTTGATAAACACTAAAATTTAATCTCTCAAAGAGTTTTGTAAGAAAGTCCCAGGCATATTCATACCTTTTTGCCATCTCATTGAAGTGTCCTGGTGTTTCATCTGTAGTGTCCTTCTCAGGTGGAACTATAACAAATGCAATGGTAGTAAGGAGTAAGATGATTACAAATACTTAGAAACAGTGCAAGCATGTGCAGTGTACATGGTAGTTTAACAATTACAAATTTATAAAGCAGAGAGTACAACTACTGCACAAAAAAATGTAAGAAGTGGAGATAAGAAAATGTCATTTAAAGTGGATTCAACACAATAAACTGTAATAAAGAAACACTTACATTTATACTCTTTGCCACGGTTTCTCTTGACAATACAGACAATGATAAGAATGAGAATAAGGATAGCAATAGCAACCATCATGATAATAAACCACCATGCTGACAGAAAGCCGGCCGCTTTTGTTGCACCTGCAACAGAAAAGAAACTATTCCCAGTTTTGTAGTTTCATAAATACTATAATTTTAGCCATACCATAATTTTAATCATCAAATATCACTAATGCTTAATATATAAATTTCTTTGCAATTGCAAACATAATGAAAGGAGCAGTTTGTTTGTTTTTTGTTTTTTTTACTGCAGTCTAAAATCCGTTTACAAACCGTAAGTTTTAAAATGTATGAAAAATGCACAGCAAAGACCCACTAGTTACGGGTCACTGTGAATTACTCAACATCGTGGACTCCAGGAAAAATCATTTATGATAAGCAAGTTATTTTAAACTGAAATAATAATAATATAACAGAAACCCAAAGTACAAAGATTTTGTTTTTTACGGAAAATAAAAATTAAAAAATGTATATGAAGCATATATATACACCTTCCCCATAATTTAAGCATGCTAAAAGGGAAGGATTTTATGTTAATAAATGTAAGTTCAGTAGCATGCTCAATATGTGGAATTGCTTTAGTATCTCCTGTGTGCATCAAACACATAAACTTTTAAACTAGAAAAATGTGGTGTCTGGCAATCTAACTCAGCAAATCATCTCAGATTGAACTGTATGATTACCTTATGCTAAAACTTACACACACACCACCTCCCTGTCAAGAGACTGCAAACAATAACCAGAGAACACACAACTATGTCTACGGTCATGAGAGATCATGGGGAGGTAAAAACAAGAGTAAATCCATGCTGAACTGCTTAAAACCCCAATGAACGGTGAAATATGAATACCTTAATTTTTAATTAGAATTTTGTAGAACCCAACCATTACCACTGTACACTAATTCTTATTTTCATGCATCTGATTATAAATCAAAGTTCAGACATCTACACTACTCATTTGACAGTCTTTGCTACAAGCACATGGAAAACTCCTCTCCTGTACATGACTGATTCTGTGTGTTCAAGACAATGTGGTTTATATATATAATGTGTTCAAGTGTGTGTGTGTGAGTGAGTGAGTGAGAGAGAAAGCAAAGATTCCAGCAGTGAATGTTCCCGCTAAAGCTCTTAGCTTCAAGAATGCTTTGTATCTAAATTTTCCCATCTGAAAAATTGAAATAGACCTAAACTAAGTAAAAACAATGAACATTCAGGATGTTTGCTGAGGGCATGGTATTGATCTAACCACAGACATTATCTCGATGGAGCTAATTTTGAATCAGCAAACCCTTTATCTTGAAAGTAAAAATCTTAGTATCATCAAAGAATTTTCAACCACCTGGCCTCCAGGTATATATATATAGACTGGTACTCTAAGACTATAAATTCCAGTTAATAGTACAAGCTCTGGAGAGCACTTATGGATGTAATAACAGCATCAGGGACCTGACTAAAGTGTCTGCTGGTCTTTAAAGTCAATTATCACCTAAAGAACCCCTTTTTTCTTTGGTCAGTTATATCCAGCATTCACAGGTACACAAAATGAAAAGTGAGCCTGGGCTGTCAGGATATCTATCTCTAAGGAATTATTTGATGGTAATTTAATTTTGATCTTTTATGGACTATCTACACTCTGCATCAACTTGCAATAACGGAGAATAACATTTTAAAAAAGATTCAAATTATGCATTTAATCCCTGAAATCCAACAGATACAATGTTGACAGCTTGAAAGATGAAAAAAAGTCCCCAAAAAAAAAATCAAGGCTGATAACGAATCACAGACTGCGCTGAGAAAATAAAACATGCACAATAAAAGAAAAACTTCCTTACAAGCATCTTTCCATTCTGTTTTAAAGTATTTTTCTCTTTTATCATTTAAAGCAATACAACATTTTCATATCCACACATCAAAAGTAAAACAAAATCGGTGAATCATATATTTTGAAGACATATTGGAACAAATGCATTATAGCAGCACTGTTGGTGCCAGCCTTGTATATAGAAATGGTGGAGTAAGGAGTTGTGAAAATTATGATGTCATGTTTACTTTTCCCAGTCATTACTGTATTCTGTCATGCACTCTAGGGTGCTGCTATATTGCATTTGTGCAGTTGGGTTTTTTTTTTTGTTTTTGTTTTTGTTTTTTTTAAGTCAAGTCAGATTATTTTGGCCAGTAAATTTGAGCCAAAACCACATCAACCTCATCCCAGAGTCAAATTAACCCTGCCAAGACCAAATTGATCAATGTAAAACCAAATCATTTTACTGCCAAAAGTCGAATTCAGAAGGTGAATTAATCACTAATGATACAAGTATGGTCTCATCAAATTTTGCATTGAGTACTCTACACAATCAAGGAAAAAACTGTTGTGTGTACTGCAAATTTGTCACATGATTACATGAAACCACTGGAGGCAAGACTGCATGCAAATCCAGAGAAGAAATATCACAATCCCACATAACACAGTTTTCATTTTAATCATTTTTTGTGTGTGTAGACATCAAACAGGTGTCACTTCATAGGTTTATTTGACTTTGGATGTTGGAACAATTAGCTCTTGCATGGGATGCTTTGGTCTTAAGAAGTGTCAATTAATCGTCTGGCGACCAGTGATAAATTATTTTTATGCAAACTTATCAATTCATTGTTCATACTAATGGACAGCCAGTCTATATTTAACTCTTATTTAGTTCTTAAAAACTTTCTTCATCTTCTGCAGTTTCAAACTGTGCTAGGTTTATTGTTCGTACCTTTCTAGAATTCCCACCTACTGATATTCAAGAGAGTGGTTTCCCACTGAAAAAAATTCTGGCATGCTGATTAATTTGTTATTGCACTGAGCACATGAAGTATATAAAAAAATTCTATTTTAAGTGGAATCTTGCCCTGAAAATGTAATCTTTCCAAATTGAGAGACAGATTTACTTCAATCAACAAGTTTAAGATGCAAAGATTGTATCTGAAAATTCTCAAACTTAGAAATACTGACTACAATATATCAAATTCAACCTGTTCTTTTTAAACATTGAAGGTAGATGAAACAACAGTATTTATACGAAAAATTGTGTAAATAGGAAAAACAATATATATATATTTGACATTACCAGTCTGTGTACAATAGTTACAGCTTACATTTGCACACCATATACATGAAAACATTCATAAAAATTGAAATTTAAAAACAGTTTTGGCATTCCTGAAAACCATAAAAATACAAAAATATATATTTTAGAAGCCCACAGCTTTGATGAGAGAAATACCTGTATCCCTTTTTACAGCTTTGTCATCTGAAAAAGTTGTCATGAAGGTTACGTAGATTTCTTTCCAATGATCGAAGGTGATGGTCACAGTATCCAATTATTGAACATAAACTATACTTCCGAAAAATACAACCTTAAACATAATGACAGAAATGGCAATTTATCCCAAGGAATTAACCACTAGACACTCTGCCTTTTATAGTGATGTCATGACAAATCATAGCACAAGTAGACTGCAGGAGAAAATTAAGAAGAATTACTTCATCTTACTTTTGACAAACAACAAACCACATGTCTAGCGGCAACATGTTCATGGACCACTGACTGTATGTAATGAAATAACCATGGTGAAAAGATTAATTTGAGGTTTGTGCAACTCTGATAATCCAATTACCTGAAAGACTTAAGAACATGTAGCTGAGTCCCCTGCCACACACTTGTACACACCGGCTTAAAATAACATTTAATGCCTAGCCTTAAGTTGCTTGTTTATGAAGGAAACCACTTGCTGGCTGTCTGCAGCAACTGTTATTGTCTACCAGAGTACATTCTACGCTATGTTTTCAGCTGGGCTACTGGCTGAAGTGGCATGGTTAACTTCTCAAAGATTCTCTCTCTAACCTGTGACCTTGGGCTCCTTTTTTAGACTTCTGGTATCCACCAGAAGGGTTAATGTACAAAGGGTGACTGGCTATATTAGAGGACAGCGCTGATCATGCTGCTGAGAGACAAACAGGAGGTTAGCAGCCTTCTCCTTCTCCCCACAGCCTCCTCCATCCCCTCTGGACAGCACAAATGTGCATGCCAATCTACATTATTGACCGGCCATCAGCTGGTCTCTACCACAAACAAACAACTACTTGGACCTGATCTCTATCATTCTGTCTTGTCTGATGTCTTCTTCTGTCACTGGATATGATGCTTCCTTCCATCTTAGTGGCAGTTTCTTTTAACTGGGAGACATCAGTGTTGACCAAGAAAAATAACTGCCAAAGCTGCATGGCAGGGACAAGAGACTTGCTTGACAAAAAACAATATTTACCTAAGGTTGACCCTTTGGGTGGAGTGAGAGGTGAGGTTACTAACGGTTGCTAGTTCCATGTACATTTACTTTGTTCTTGGGCCACATATCATTTCCATGTGCTACAAATATATACAGTGTAGGGTCATAAGCCACGGTCCAGTAATCAGCAAATTCACTTCAGCTGTGCAAAATGCTTGGATATCAATTTTTTACACTATGGATCGTAGGGACCTGGACATGGCCTCTCAAACACTCGAGACAGGTGTTGACAGCTGTCATTTTGGCATTTCAAATCTCCATGATTGACATGCTATGCACTATCATGGATTAAATATTTAAATGCTGGAATATAACTTCAAAGAGGTATTTATAGAAGATTAGCCATTTATTTATCAATTAACAATAAAATAACTTACAACAAAATTCAAATATTAATCTGTTTTATCCACACTGAGTGTCAGCATTATGGAGGTCGTCATTGTAACTGATTCACACCTTACAATGCTACAAAGTTAAGAGAAAGGATTGTGATAAAAAAAATCATTAATTTTTTTCATTATTCATTGTAATCCATGCATCATCAAAAAATATTTATGCCGTGGATCACCTACGCCACAGTTGAGCGGTCTGGACCCCAATCACCACAGCTTAATGGCCCTACACTGTATATTATGTGTATATGTGTACATGGGGAAGTGGACAGCCAAGTGGTTAGAGCACTGGGATCTGGAGCTGTAGAGATGAACAGTAGCTGGGTTGGGGTCTTGTTGCAAGTGTTCTTCCTGTAAACAACCCTCAAGTGTACCTGACACCTTAAAAAGTGTGAGAAAGTAAGGCAGGAAAGGAAAGATCACAACTGCCTTTAAGGCCCAAGAAAAGCGTGACCTTACTTCACTGGGATCAAAAGGTTACAGGACTAACTTTAACTTTTATTTACATTGTTTGAAGCAAACACTTCATGCTATTAATAGAAAATCTCAAATTAAAAAAGCAGAAGAAATTTTTTATAGTAAACTCTTCTCTTATGTTTAATGTTTTTGAAATTCACATGAATGACACAACACCCTAATTACAACTGTGTAGTTTGTCTTTAATGCAAAATTAAATGATGATGTGCCAATCTCATATAGGTGCTTATCCTAGATTTTTGCAATACAGTAATTAAAACGGATGTGCTTAGATCAGTGTTGATATATTTTAAAGATTTTTAAAAAAAAAAGACACTCAAGACTTTAATAAGAGCTGCCTTTTAAGAGAGTTCAAATTATGAAACAACTTAGAAAACAAATTGCTGTTCTTTTCAGTGCACTTTCTCAGCTGACTAGTCAACCATGATGTTAATGGCTCTAGCTAGCACACCTTCACCACACTAAAATACTCCTGTGAAGGCCGACGACATGCACACAGCACTGCCAATGCACACTGACAACAGTGCAAAGGGTTAAACTGGAACTGTGGCAGGTGCACGTATCATGCTTATTATTTGGTAGTTAAACTGTCTAGTCATCAGGAGTGGATTAGCAATCAGTGCAACCAATTTATCAAGGCATGTCCACCTCCAGATGTATGTTCATCTGTTTTGTTGTTTGCTTTATCTTCCAAGCTGCCATTCACAAGAGATAGAGCTTCCAAACCAAAACCTGGGAAGATAGAAATGACAAAGGGAAGTTGCTATCAAATGACAAAGAGGGATCCTGGCTGATGTCATGTGATGACACAGTAGGATGAATACAGCAGGATGAGTGTTGTTTGAGTAAAAAAAAACACCCACCAACTCAAATGGATGATTGTATTGTATAGATTAGCATATAACCGGACAAATTCATGTAGGGTGATAGGTTCTTGGCAGTGGCACTACAAACATTGAAAAAAATTAGTCAGACGTTGACTGCAACCTCTCCCACTGGGTCCTAATGATACTCTTAATAATGACACAGCTGAGGACAAAATGGGAGGCATTTACTTCTAGAGGGCTGCCAGTTCAAGGCTCACTCAGGTTTGTGTCTGGAAAACTTCCCCTGTCTATCCAGTAGTAATGGGTACCTAATTCATCACCAAAAAGAAAAGGCAGTAGAAGAAAAATGTTTCAGGTCTGCCTTCGACATGGCACAGTGAACACATTGAACCACTTACAGTTCATTACCTTTATGTCTACGGGACCTTTGCCTCCCAATAGCTTGATTGAGTAAATACTGCCAATGTATTATATTTGTATTAGTGGCATGAATGTGTCATATCTGTAGTAGTGACATGCACGTCAGCAGTTGTTTTTCTGAAATAGAAGCATGTGTGTGAGAAGTTTTATGTGTGTAACAGACACATGTGAGTAGTTGCATATGTGTGTGTGTAACAAAGAAATGTATGTGAACAGTGGCATGCATGTGAGAAGTTGTATATGCATTGTACATGTACCAGAGATGTGTGAACAGTGACACATATGTGAACAGTGGCTCCCCCGATGACAAGTGTCGGTCGGGACGACTGACTGACATATGTGGAACAGATGTGATGTAGAATATTTATATTTTCTTATACATACATGGTGGTATACAAGCATACATATACTTGTATGCATGTGTACATGTGTCTATGATTATGTTCATTTGAGAGAAACATCATATGTGCACATATATGTATGTCTATGTATGATCAGGGCTAACATACATATATGCTGAATGCATCAGTGTAAAACCATCATCAACAATTTTTATTTTGAAAATGAAAACATGCTTTGAAATGCTTGGACTGTAAGATGTTTTAACGGAATAATGTCAAAGCCTGGAAGCATATTAATGTTTCAGATCATTTAAAAATGATATCATCATAACAGCACACAGCCTTAACATGTTTTGGCAAATCATACTTTTAAGCCTGCACATGATCACAGTGTGGAATGATCAAGAAGAATTTGGAAACCATGGCCAACAACTTTAAAACTATTGAGAAACCAGAATGATAAATCAACTTGCCTATCCCAGTAGTTGTGAAGACTTTTCTGTCACTAGGCTGGTAGTTTGAAGAGTCCATTTCAGCTGCTTTGCTGTTCGGCATACTGATGACACGCACTTCATAGGTTGTGGCTGGCTCTAATTTTTCCAGTGTGAGCCAAAAGTGTTCTGTAGCAGCATGCTGTTCTCTTTCCCATTTTCCATTTCCTTGAAGATAAAAGTGAATTTACTAATGTTTTTGTCTACACAACTTTCATTCAATTTTAGTCTCTGTTTGTACATTAACTCTTATGTTACTATCATTTCACAAAAGAAGATTACATGAAAATATCTATCTTATGACTGTCTTTCAAATGAGCAGTTACAAAACACAGGCACAAATTCTGCTGAATACAGATATCAAGGTGACTAAAGAATATACTTTAATTACCAAATATTGCTTTATTAATGTGGTTGAGGCTGGCTAAGATGCCAGCTGAAGGACGATTCGTCAGTAGCGCGGACAGGTAGCACTTATTAGGGTGCTGGTTTGTTTCGGGTCCAGGGGGGACAGAGGGGACCATGAGAGAAGAAAGGGGCAGCACCCAGCCCCAACGCCCTCCCTGGGCGGACATAGTAGCACATCCAGCGCTGCCGCCCTGTACAGCCAGGTACCCACGGCGCATTACACCCGGGGGATATAAAACGGAGGACAAAGAGAGAGAGAGAGCAGCTTGAGAGAAGGATGCGACAAGTTAGCCAGGCAGCAGCCCGGTTGATTAAGGACTAAGTCTGTGCTCGGTGCTACGTGCTGTCTTAAGCTAAAAGCTTCAGGCGGCCAGCAAGTGATCACCATAATAAAGAGGTTCCAAAAAACTATGGCTAAGCGTTCGAGTGTTATTTACAGAGTGAATGAGAGTATGAGCTGTTTGGTAGGTCATCTTGTTACATTAATACTTTTCTAACCTATGTATCATAAGCTTGAAGTGATAGATTGTGAAGTACCACAGATCCTAAAGACTGCAACAGGATTATAACACTATTAATTTTAGAATGTTTATATTATTTTTAGGATTTGAAAATTATGCACTGAAGGACTCCTTCAAAGCCAAACTAATTTCAGCAGAATATACAGACCACATCATCCTCGATAATGAAAGCCAGTGCTCACCCATCTTTCTGTACTCCAGATAGTACTTAGACCCTGTACGGGCTCCCTTCTCATCAGGTAAATCCCAGGTGATGTTAGCGCGATATTCTCCAGGATAAATGTCTTTGATCTCAGGGAAAGCCAACTCTGCAAGTGAGAGATTAATGATACAATTATGTAATAATGATATTACATAATTACAATTATGTAATACCTATCATAAATTAACAGGCTAATGTGAAGTACTAAAGAGTAAAGATCAAATTAAACAAAAGAAATAGAAGTGAATTTTTTATTAAAGATACAGTGCACTCTGTTTGCAAGCACACTACACATTTAGTCTTTGTAGGATTCACAAGCTAGGCTGCAGCTAAAAGCATATTAACTCCAGATCCTATAAGTATACAAACCAGTAATGTAAATTAAGAAATGTTGTCCACTTATTTGAAGAGTTTGATCATAATGGTCTTCAGAAATGTTGATTATGTACAAAAGAACTAAAGAGATATCCTCTTAGACTGCTCACTTGTTATATCATCTGTAGTGCGAACATCAATAAAATATTCCCGTCCTTGTCCTTTAGCAGTCTTTGCCCAGACGTACAAGCGGTACAAGGAATTAGCCACAAGGTTTTCAATGGTGGCACGTCTTTGTTCTGGCCCCAGGTCATCACGCACAATAACTAGATCATTCACCATCAAGCCATCAACTGGAAAACACCACAAATACTACTTAAAGATGCTTGAAGTAAACAAACATGACAACCAACTACTATTATTTCTAGTTTCTGTTTCTTTTCTATACAACCAAACTTGATTGAGGTAAAGGTATTATGAGATCACAGTGAAAGTGTAAGGATTGAAACACATATCTGACAGCCTGTAACAGATCTGCGCATTTAAGTTTTATTGTGACAGCTAAAGCCTGAGCTGTTATAATGTTTTAATGTACTTCTTTTTACAGGTCGCTTAAGTTTTGGTGCATGGGTTGGATTACTAAAATTGCTTCATTATTCTTGTGTTCTTTTAGCACCTTTATTTATTATTGATAAATGAACACTTCTTACCAATAAGAGAAACAGCTACATCAACTTAAAATTGGCATCATACAGAGAAAGAGATCATGAAGATGGAGGTTCGGAGAAAGCAGCTTAAGTCAAAACACTTACTGACCTGTTTGTAATTGAAATGCTATTTCTTAGAAAAGAAATACTTCAGGCTGCTCAAGTACATTAACAATTCAAATTAAAAATTATTATAAATGGTCTATAAATCTATTGATGTAAAACACATGGTTCTTCAAAGTTATTTTTTGAAGTGTCCAAGTAAGAATTCTACATAAACATAAAAGGCCATGCAAAAAAGAAAGAGTGGGAAAGAAAGCATAAGGATGTTAAGGAGTTTTATTATAGTTGTACATGTAGAAGTTTTAATTGTTATATTGTACATGTACATGTGTTCTATCTCTCACACACAAGCCCTTCTTCACAAATGCACCCCTTCCTAAATATTGGCAATCTTAAATGCATACAGACTACTACACAATACCATAGAGCAAAGTTTGATGCAAAACATATGTCCATGCATTTAAATATGACACTTTTACATGGCTGTATATAATCTTGTTTTCTCATCTCTCTCTCATTCAATATAATATGTATCAAGAACGCTTTGTTTCCTTCCATTCTGCACCCTATCCCTCCCGTACTTTGTCCAGCCATATGTATGCAGCAGTAAGCAGTGACCCTGGAGCAGATGGCACAATGCCCAAATTTTTATATAAATAGTGAGCAAAATAAGTGCCTGCTCCCTCTTTGCCACAACATTGTCATTCCTGTGAATTCCCATGCCCATGCACATAGTATGAAACTGCAAGGGGGTCATTCCCTGATCCTCCCATCTCCCAGCATACAAAGCTAGACATTTTTTGTCTTGCCAAAACAAAGCACATGAAAATAAAACTTCATGCAAAAGCAAGCTTTATGATAAGTTACAAAATGCTATATGGATTCAATAACTGAAAGATCTATTTCTGGAGCTTACAATAAACATAAATACAGCTACATCCAACACAATTTTTGCCAATTAGATTTACCTTATAGATTATATAATAACTGCATGGTGTAGAGAGGAAAAAAATCACTAGGTTAAGACTGATTACAATTTTTTCTTAAAAAGGTGGAATCCTGATAAACATTTAGATATTTTATTTGTATAACATTTCAAAAAGTGAGAAAAAATAAAGTTTTTCTTTAAATTTCAACTTTTGCCAGGCAATTGACCATTTTTTATACAGCTAATTTATCTAATTTATAATTTCTTACACAAGCCTGATACTGAATGCTTAAAACGTTACAGCTGTGTGTCACCATTTGCAAGATTGCAAGCATTCAGCTGCTTTAGGTTGTTTGGTGTGACATGCACCAAACCAGCAGATCAAACCAAAATATTACAGTTTAGATGTGTCAGAGCAAGTAAGCCCCTGACTTACCACATGTCTTACAATTACCTGAAGAACCAACTGAAAGAAGCAGAAACAAATTTACATTACTGAATCATGTTCTCAGATAGCTAAACTGTTTCAAAGAACTTCTGAATCAGTCCTTTATTCCTGCTAAGAGATACTGTATAGTGTAACAGAGCATGTTGAAACTAGAAAGCAGAATTACTTAAAAGTGTCTTTTAAATATTTAGTCTTCTGTTTGATTTACTTCTAAAGTCATTAAAACTTGACTGAACTGTCTTCAAATGATTCACATTTCTGTTTCATCTGTTGTCTATTAATATGTTTATATTAAATTTTGTATTCTTAAAGAGTATTTTTGAATTATAATAATGCAGCATTATCCTAAATTAGCATAATTATAATATATATATTGTAGTTATCATGTGAAAAATGATATATAAATAAAATCTAAAAATCAATTTCAGAAAAAATTAATTATCATTTTCTAGACTGCTGAAGCCATGGATGCCTCCTTCAATTCAAACCATATGCTTACAATTACATATATGCTGCTCTTCATACTGAAATATAGTCATCAAGGTCACGCACTTACTGTACAACAGATTTATTTTAAAAGGTGGTCGTACTTTCAGATGAGATTAAAAAATTTCATCAAATACTCGTGTGATACTGTGGTAGATTACCTTGCCTATATACTTTTCTCTACTGAGCCACGTCGCCCTGGCATTTTTTGTTTACAATAACTATTGCAAGCAAACACTATTAAATTACTCTTAGAATTTTAATTATTATTTAAAAATTACTTCACAATAGTTAAAAAAGCCACAAAACAGACTTTATATTCTAATACAAAAATAGTAGTAACAATAATAGTAAAAAGTCAATCATTCAAAATGCTTAAGAAAGGCACAGAACTGAGTACACTACACTACTCTTCAAATACTAAGATCTACAGTAGCAAAGTATTCCAAAGGTGGTTGTTCAATGCTGACTATGCTACCCTTGAACTATGTCTAACAAAACACAAGCCAGCCTTCCTACTACAGTGTATTTATCTTGTCTACAGATAAGAAAAATGAATTAAAAACAAAAATACATATACAGGGGTTGTTCACTATAGTTAAAGAAAAAGATATGAAAATTCAAAAAGAGAATCTTTGCTCAGCAAAAATAGTCAAAAACAATATAAGTCACACAGATTTAGTAAACAGTTACACACAGCTATATCACAACAGCAATATGGTTAGATGATATATTATGGTGCTACCTCATCAGACTATCTCTACATGCACTGAGAAAAAGATCTGCATATTTCAAAGTTAGAAAACACATAAGACAAACTCACTATGTCTGTATCCAATTCCATAGCCAGTAATTATTCCATTTTTCTCAATAGGTGGTCCCCACTCAAGTAAGAAGTGAGAAGATCCCCTGAAAAGTGCCTCCAAGTATTCAACTCGATCTGGAACTGTGGTTTTGATTGAATAAAAATTTTCATTATTAGGTTTCATTTTTGTTAAAAAAAAATGTAATTATTATTTTCATTGTGTACTGTTTAATAAAATAAATACTACCTACTGCAATCATTTGTGAAAATAAACAAACCAAGAACTTGGATATCAATGACGATAAATGATACTATATCTTTATCTTTACATATCTTGTGAAATATATACAAATGAAGTTAGATTGGTTTGATAGCACCATAAAAACCACCAAATCCTGATAGCAGTCAGTTATTTATGAACTCACCTCCTTCTGGTGTAGTAAAATTAATGATGTTGCTTCCATTAGAACTAAAGTAAGTGTTAACAACAACAACATCAGCTTCAATGTCAGAGTATGACGGAAGGTTAGACACTGTGCCCCGTATTTTATCTTCAGGATTGTAATAGTCCTCTATTGTAGCCCTTCGGCTGCGAATATCAGGGACAACAACAAGTTCCTCATGCAGCGTGTCTTCTTTTCTATCTTTTTTCCAGTAGCGAATCTGAAAACATTAAACATTTGAATGGAAAAATGATTTCAAAAAGCTGAAGGTAAACATGAAACAAAGCTCATGATATCCTAGCAAGTTAGCAGAACATAAGTCTGTTATTTATTAGTAAATGTCCAGTTTGATTTTAAGAATTTTGTTTTTAGAAAAGGACCTACAGACTGACAAGCTTGACATTCTTCTGACCTCATTGAAGGCTGCAGCCAATGTTAGAGCTACAAGCATATGCTAACAAGTTTTTAATGACCTAAACCTACTGATTTTAAAGTAATTTTGCCCTCTCAAAATAGCCTTAATATGATTAAGTAGCTCTTGGTGGGGTGATAAGTAGTTGCGAGAAAAACCAAACTGTGAACATTACTTTAGGGTTAGATGATACGTCTTCATCATAAAAAGTAAATAGAACCTTATAGCCCTGGAATGCTCCTCTGATAGACTTAGGGCTTGTATCTACAGGATCCCAGCGAAATCCAGCACTGGTTGCAGTCACAGGTACATCTGGATCTAGCTCAAAGTTCTGAGGCACCACTCGGGGTTCTGTAATGAACACACACCAAAGCAAAATCAGGTTCGATAACTGACTAAGGTATTTATCTAATAATAACTTGTATCCAGGCCCATTCTTAGCCCCTGTGGGGCCTGAGGTATAGGGCCCTGGACGCCACACTTTCAATCAAAAGCGTGGGGCCCTAGTCTGATGCTTATATCATGTACATTACGACCAGATAGGCTGCACTGTCTGCACTGACCAGAAATGATAAATGAACATTAGGTACCAGACAGCGGACACTGAGATTTGTATAGGCACAATGAATAACATAAAAATGAAGTACAAGAGTAGAACATAATGCAACGGATAAAGGTATGAAGGAAAATAGAGGCTGTAAACAATACTGTGATATTCTTCACTGTGCCATTCAATCTAGGCACATGAGAAATAAATACATTTGTTTGTGCAGTTAAAGGTCAGTTATGATGTGCTAATACAAAGTGATGTAAGCGTGAGACTGCATATATGATGCACATCTTGTTTTTGCTTCTCTCTCTCTCAAACACACGTACACACTTCCATCTTAATAAATTCCACCTTTCTTCAGATCAACTCCCAACTACTGTTTAAAATGTTGGGATGGACAAGTCAAGCAATGAATTTTCCACAGTGTTATAAAAAAATTGACTTTCTTAGCACTTCCCACTGGTACTACTCACCAGCTTCACCAGAAAATCCTCTCACTGGCTTGGCCTTTAAATGCGGTTCACCTTTTGCATTTTTTGCTGAGACAGTCACAGTGTAAGGTTTGTAGACTCCATCTACTTTGACTTCATATCTATTAACCTCAGGATTTGTCTCAATGTATGTTTTCACTTCTTCTTCCCCTTCTGCTTGCCAGGTGATTATGTACTGGAAATCTTGTCCATTGTGCTCAATCTTCGGCATGGGCTATTCAAAATGATAAATGCATAAATGGCAGATATTCCTGTTATTTACTACCAACAGATCTCACATAATTTTCTAACATTTTTAATTTGAAAAGTTGATTATATACAACAGAATGATAGAGTCATGAATAATAGAAAAGGTTTCAATAGCTAAAACAGATTAATCTACATCTGGCAATCCAAAAGCTAGATGGGTGGTTAGTCACAGTTAGTCCTAGTGCTTCATTTTAGTTGGTCTGTTCCTTTTCTGGTTCCAGAAATGAGGCTAGAAACCAAGGAGAATTTTCATCTAGAATTTAAGCTTTTCAGGTGTAGGTGTGCTACTAGTCTAGTCTTCTTAATTCCTTGCGTCTTCAGATTTTTCTTCTATTACACAGCTGACTTTGGGTCCAAAAGCTTTCCTCTAAAAGTGGTGTGTTGTTCACTCCAGACTGAACAGTTTCTCTGTCTTTTCATGTATTAATTCACAATTGTGCTTCTCTGCACTTGAGGGTTGTCACAACTAGCCACTCAGCAAACAGGCCTGTTGGAAGGGGATTCTACTCTGCCAGACACAGCCTGTGCTGCAGCAAGATGGGTTCTCTGAAAAGAAGTGGGTGATGTGACTGAAGGACCAATCAGGTTGCATAGAAGGAGAAGGAAGGATTGTGGCATTGTAGCAAACAAGGTGCATGGATCATACTGCAGCAAGCAATTAGGTTCAGGCACTGCTTTGTGCCTATTGTTTACACATAAATTCAGAAGCTATATCACACATCCTAAATTGACTTGCCTTGGCTTACACCACTTGCTTCCCCATTAGACGAGCAAGAACTGGGGGTGCCAGATGAAGGAAACAAAAGTGCTGTCATGACTCTACACATCATTCTGACAGGTGACCTAATTGATACACTAACACCATGCTTTCCTTAATTGTTTCATTTTTTCAAGTATGGTAAAAGCAATATACATAAAAGTATGTAACAGGGTAGATGTGGTTGCTTTCTTGATCTCACCATAAGAACCAAACACATGGGTTCCAAGTCCTTTTACTTTAACACCAGTCAATGGTTCTGGCTAAAGCGAAACCTCCAAACCACACACTCACGTTCTTGATGAAACGTGCTCTCACCTCTGCACTGTCCCCTCACATTCTGACTCTTGCCCTCCTCACCCAACCTTCACGCCCGACTTCCCCCCAAAACATCCCTGAACCTCCATCTTGTCACTAGTTGACCCCCTCTCGCCTCTCGCTCTCCTTCAGTCATGGGGTCATCACCCAGCCAGTAATTACCCCCAACCGCCAGCCTGTACCTGTCCTGTGTGCGTGTGTATGCGTGCCATGTTCCATACTACTATACACAATGTTCCATATATCTTCTTTAAGTATAATAATCTCAAACCATTTTTGTTCAACACCATCTTGCTTTCTTTCCAAAAGAACTGTAAAACCATCATAGGAAAAGAAATGTGATGATCCTGGTACAGATACTTAAAGAAATCATTTCAACTAGCAACACGCAGCAAGAGAAAGAGAAATACTAACTTCCCACTCGATGACCAAATAACCAGTCTTGTCTCCAACAGTTCGCACACCAGCAGGATGTCTTGCTGGTCGAGCTTCTGGAGTCTGACAAAGAGTCTGCGTTGGTTTGCTCGGATCACTGATGCCAATACCATTCACAGCACGAACGCGGAACGTGTAGGATGCCCAAGGTGTCAATTGCACCCTTGCTTGCCTGACAGCAAGATTAAAGTTTTTGTCAAGCAGAATGACCTCAGATAGTAATCAGGGACATCAAACAAGAAAGTGAGAATGTTTCATAACTTTTGCAAAGGCAATGAAACCATCTTTTTATCTTTCTTTAGTAACACTATGCATGATTACAGATCTCAAATAATGCCTTTCTTTTCTCTCTGTCATACTGGTTGCTATTATTTGCAAAGATCTGTAGCAACAAACACTAGAATGAGTTATTAATTATCTCTCTAGTTCTGACATGTATGTACTCTAAGCAAATAAAACTACTGAATTTTTTTACCTATCAGCTGCAGATGGACTTGAAGAAACAACCCAGTTATCTGGATCATTTGAGTTGTTGTACTCCACAATGAAACTCTGCAGGGGAGAGAAGTTGGAAGAAGAGTCTGCAAACTCCCATGCCAGATCAGCATTAGACCCGGAGCAAACAACCACTGAGACATTGTAAGGAGGATCGGGAGGTGCTGTTCAAACATAAGAAGATTAATTTTATGATGTTGGGTACCACCACAATGCTGGCACAATGGCTAAAACATGTGTCATAACGAAAGTGAGAATAAGTTGCCATAGTTTGGGTAGGAGGGAGGAGATCTCAGCTCCCATCCCTCTCTGCCTGAATGATGCTTTTTCACAGGCCTGAACATCAGTGGTTTTCTTTAAGCAATCTGGTTCCCTCTCTGCATGCACGCATTTGTGTGTCTTTATTATTTTATAAAACTTTTCCTTGTCTGAGATTTTGTAATTTTTTTCTAAGTGATCAAGTGACAGTTTCCGTGTTATAGGAATTTTTACTCTCTCATCTTTACTGCCAGTGTTTTCTGGAAGGCCAGATCACATCAAAGACATGGTACACGGAGGCTGTTGACTTTGGTTCATTTTATGTCCAGAATTGATTGTTACAACTACCTCTCTCTTCACATAAACATGTTTACACACATACATATGCACACTGCAAGCCTGTAATGCACATTTTACTATAACAGGAGCTACTTAAACAAGACAACCTACCTTTCACTTCCAGAACAGCAGTAACATTGTCGCTGTCAAGCTGGTTGTCAGCAACACAAGTGTAAGTGCCAGTATCTTTGCTGGTGGTCTTAGTAATGTAAAGGTCCTCAGCTTCAATCCTGATCTGGAAACAGAATAAATTGTCACAACACTCAGCATCATCACTTTTGTACCTTACAGTTACTGCTGTTTCCTATGAATGCATGATTTAATCTAGTTGTCTAATGCTCCTGACAAGCCACAAATAATAAATTCGTTGTCATCAAGTAACAACTGTTCCAGCATTCATCTGCCCAGCTGAGCTGGACAGTGGATTATATATAGCTACCAACAGACAAAACCAGTTCCTCACTCGCTACATACTTTTTCCATAAATCAAAAAATGCTGCAGGTGAAAAAGAAATGTGCTCACCCATACTTAAGCTTACCCTAGGATCAGAGGTGTTAAGTCGCTCCCCATTTTTAAGCCAATAATATCTGAGATTATTTGTCTCATGAGGGTCTGTCTTGGCAACACATCGGAAATGGGCTTCCTCGCCATAGCTTACTTGATCATCCACTGGCTTGCTCACAATGGTTGTTTTACCTGAAGGATGCCAGATATAGGTAAACATACAAGTCACCATCAACCTAAACAAGCACGAGCTCATGACAACTTTTAGAAAAATTATTTTAAAAAAAACAACAACCCAGCAGCTATAAATACAGACAAACAAGTCAAAATAATTGTACAAGACTTTAACAATACACATTTTAAGCAAAAAATCTGTAGTCTTCTATCTATCTATTCCTCTTCGTGCATCAGGTTGCACATAAGGCCTCAACCAGAGTCCGCCAACGATGTCTATCAGCTGAAACCCACTCCAGGTGATCCCATCTCCAGCCCTTTCCTTTCATTTCCCTTTCCCACTGTTCTTCTCTGTACTGTTTTACTTTTGGAAATATATCTCCATTATAACGATTGCTGGATGAGGCTATTTTCTCTAACAGTAACAAAAGTTTTTTAAAGGGATTTGACAAACCTCTGACAAGTAGCGAGCCTTCAGCTCTGGCTTGTCCAAAGCGATTCATTGCTAGGCATGTATATTGACCAGAGTCACCCTCCTCTACCATCTGAAAACAAGAGCAATCCAACGCATTGCCCACTCACTCAAAAAACATCCTTGTGTATGTCATCCTCCAGCATTCATTATTTTTAAACTGAGAGAAAATACTGTGGAGGGGCTTTTTTTTAGTGTGTTGATGTGGCACTTAATTAAATTTTTAACAGAAGGTGACCAGCAGCACACAAAATGAGCATTAACTTATTTATAGGAAAGCTATTCTCATGAAAGCACATGCTTTTTTATAACAACTGGCACATTTTTTTAATATAATTTTATAACAAACTAGAAGGAAATAATTTTATAGTAAAAAGGCTGGTTCAATGCACACACGCACACACGCGCTTGCGTAGGTTATCAGTATGATGATGGGTTGTAAATACAAAAGGTTGTTTACTATTTCAATCCTTTTGGTCTACTCACAGCTACATGCAAATCACCATTGTCCATGATCTTGTAACGGTTTCCAGACAAAAGCTGAGAGCCTTTGTACCAGACCACACTAGGCTTGGGCTTGCCTGTCACCTGACAAGGAATTGTGACATTCCTTTCTTTTGCCACTTTCTGCTGGGTAGGCTCTTTGGTAATAGCAGGTTCAACAGCTGGTAAAAAGACAAACACAACAACCACCCTCTCTGAATTTAATCATTGAATAGAGAGTTCTGGTTTCAGTAACATCATTTTTTAAACAAGGTGTATCCATACTTTTATTGAAAATTTTAGTCAATTACTATCTGAAAAGTACTTGAGAGACAAAATGGAGAGGCAGAAGTACTTCATCTTAAAGATGCATTTGGCAAATGATGTTTTGTCAAGCACCAGTTTACCACACTTACCAACAACTTGCATGAAAACATCTGCCCATCGGTAGCCATAGACATTGGACACATTACACTGAATCACTTGTGAGTCATCCTGTGTAACATTGTAAAACATCAATACATTTCTCCGCACTTGCCTGTTGCTCGCTGCTGGTGTACCTAAAATAGAGCACACATTCTTTAAGAACATAGTAATCCAAATAAATTTGTCATCGCTACAAAATGTTCAGCTGTAAAATTTTAAGAAATACTAATACTGAATTGAGAAGCTGTCTATATAAAAAATATATCATGTTGAATTTCTTAAATATGATTCTTGTTGCTGTGGTTCACTTGAAATGGACGATGAGTGCTACCATGTATACAAGACCAGAGACAGGTCCATGTATATTCACAGCAAAAGAAACATCGAGCCAGATTAGTCGAAGGCCCACATCAACAACAACCGTGCACCCTATCAGCAGTCTCCAGGGTGGGGGTAAAAAATACTACTGGAACCTAAGCAGATATTAATTTAAGTGAAGAAACATATATTGGTACATGGAATATCCACAGATTACACCTTTGCAGAAAAGTAAAACAGCTCACCTAAGAGCAAGAATGGTATTAGTGGGACAATGTGAGACTTGTCGAGGTCAGATGGCCAGGATTTGGGGAAAGCAACAGACAGAAGCCACAAATTCTAGTACAGTGGGGAAGATGTCTGACACAAGCATGGTGTGGGCTTTCTCATACAGAGGAAGTGGTTAAAGCAGTTATCAGCTGTACGCCCACATCCAGCAGGTTCATCTTTATATCCACCTCTGCCATGCCTTCCAATGTCACCATTGTCCAAGTATCTGCTCTGACCTCCATGCACAGAGACAAGTAAGAGGAAGAATTTTACCAACAGCTAGACAAGGCTACTAAGGCAGTGCCAAAAAAGGACATCTTTGTTGTACTTAGTGACTGGAATGCCAAGGTCAGCCCAGATGCCTACCAACAACAGGCAGAAACGGTGGGTAAATCTGACTTTGGCAAAACCACTTGCCTTACACACACTTCTTAGACAACATATTACATACAACAAGAAATCAAGAACAGCAAGTTGGCACTCAGCATATGGAATAGCCCACAACCAAATCAACTTCATCCAGCTGCCTAGACGCTCCAAATCCAGCAATAACAAGACAAAGACAAGGGCAGGGGTGCTGACACAGGCAGCGACCATAACCTTGTCTTAACAAGCCTGAAGTTGAAGCCAAGGATCCCCTAAATCTTCTCTGATTTGGAGAAGCTGCAAGACCTAAATGCTGCAGAAGTCTTCAAGGACATGGTTGGAGGTAAATTCGCTACACTGAATTTGATGGATTGTGATGTAGACAACCTTGCTAATGTCAAAGAGGTGCCACTGTCAACAGCCCAGAGCATAGGAGGAATAAGAAACGTCCTAGATCTCTGTGACAAAAGAAGGGCCATGAAGAAAGAAACGAAAAGCAAACAAAAACACCTTTCGAAATACAAAGAAATTAAATGTGCCATCAGGAAAGGGAAGAAGGCAGCTAGGGAGCATAGGATCATGGGCCAATGGCAGATCCTAGAGCAGGGAATGTTATGAAGTGACAGGAAAAAAGAGCTATGCATTGCCTCAGTAACTGAAGACATCTTCATTTATTGGCCATCTTCGCATAAAAGCACTGCTGTACTCTTGCAATATATTGAATATTGCAAAAAGACCTGTACAACTTCCAGCTGAAGACAGATGCTAACACCATTTAAAACAACCAGACTAGAACCAGTGAACCTGCAGATGTACAGAAAATGGAAGCACAATGCACTAAACTTGTATACACTAAAGTTTACTTTCCACTGAATTTGCTCAGATGTCATCTGCAACAAGGTGGTTTCATAACCTGGTTGTCAGTGCACTCAACTATGGAGCAGAGAGTCATTATGAGCGCTTGTTAGGGCAGGAAATTTTCCTCCTTTCTCACCAGAAATGGGTACCTACTAATTATATCAGACAAAATAAAATCACAAAAAGAGAAGACCGAGATCCACACGTTACAAGATGTGCTCTAGATACTGTAAATCATTTACAAACTGTAAGGATTTCACTGTGATGAGGGCATTGAATGCAAAAAGCAGATCCCTACCTTCTCTTTTTGTTGCTTTTACTTTCTCTGGTAAATCAGGTACCCTCTGCTGGGTGGGACAGGAAGCTTTATAATTTTTATTGATAGTGGACTAATACAAATGCAGACTGCTCAGTATAGGTAGAAACCCTTTGTTTTATATTTGATGGGATGAACAGCTGTTAAGTAACTCACTCTCATTAATGGGGATGCCATTAATATACCACTGGATGTGAGGTTGAGGATCTCCTTCAGCATCGCAGACGATGGTGACATTATCCTCCACACCCACCTCCATATCTTTAGGCATTTGTGTCCACTTTGGTGAGGCTACGAAAAAAAAATTAATAAATAAGATAAACAAAAAAAAAACCAATGCTTCATTAACTCAAGAACTATGTAGCTGATAACAACTTTAACCTAATATTTTGTAGTGTTCAGAAAAAAATGCTGGGCATTATGCTACTGTTGCAAAAACTAGATTATTTAATCTGCCCAGCAGGTCTGCAAGAACTGGACACCAGGTTATCAGGAGAGTTTTATATGAAATGATTTTTTTTGTTTAAAAAAAGGAAAAGGACAAGAGAATGTAATATTACATTTAACAATGAGGGTAAAATTCTGTTTCACAGGCTTTCCACGACAATGTTACGGCCTGAACACTCATACACTCCAGCATCTTCAGGTTGAACATTCTTAATGGTGAACTCATGTTTGTGAGAGGTCTCAGACATGCGTACATCATCCATTGATCCATGACCAACACGTCTCCAGCTAACTGTTGGAGGTGGGCTTAAAAAAAAATTAAAAAATTAAACATCATTAGTTAGGAAAAGATGACATAAAGTATTACTAATTCTGAAAAAAATTACAACACAAACGATAAAACCAGTACAGAGCTTGTAAACTATCTCAGTAACGAATTCTGGCAATAGTAACACAGGATATGTATATATGAAGTCAAACTTCAAATAATTTTCTGAAAACTGTAGTAGTCATGGAAATGAAATTTTCTCCAATTTAATGTTTATAATACAGTGGTGTAGGAAGCTTTGGTGTGGGGCTGACAGTGAACAATGTTCACATTCTTACCTCCTTGGTATCTTTTTGCAGACCCTGCCCCTCTCTCCCCCCTGATTCATATGCCACTGTAATATTACTAACATGCCATTAATACATGCCATATGCAAATATCCCATTAATTTTGTTTTCACTTGTTTGGAATACCCATCATCTAACACTGCTGTTGCTCTTTAAAGTAAACTACACACTCAAAAAAACCTAATAATATGACTAAAATTTAACAGCTTTCAGTTCTGCTAAAATGATAAATAAATGAAACCCACAATCCAGCAATGATGCATTTGAATCTTGCTTTCTCTCCTTCCAAGGCCACTACCTCTGTAGGTGAATGCCACATCATGCTCACCGGCATATTGTTCATACTGCCTGTGTCCACAAACAAACTCTATTGATTTACTCATGCTGATGGCCTGCTGAGAATATATTCCACTTTTGTTATAGTTTCCCTAAAAGTTCTTCAATAATTATTTTCTAAAATAAACATGTCCAAATGCTTGTCAGCAGCAAATACTAAGACCCTACTGAATTCTGCATTTCAGTGTATCAGGATTGAGTTAGTACATGCCCAGAACATATAAAGTCCACTTTCATCTTTCTCACACTACTTCATTGTATAGAAACAAAGCCTTGATGTTTAATTCCTGACAAGAACAGAAAATTATCTATGATAAATTTCAGCACACTTTGTGCAAAAAAAGTAATTTATTATTTAATCATCAAAACAAAGAAAACAAAGAAAATTAATTATATGAGTCAAACATTAGTGCTCTTTGTGTACAATCACTTTTTGGCTTTTGTAATGTATAGTAAACATTCCTAAAACTTCACATAGTACTTTTCTGAGTACAGACTGAAAAGAGTGAAATAAACGGCAGTGAAAGTCTGCAGAGAAAAAAATTGATTACTTCCATAGGGTTTGATAACTTTATCTTCTCCTTGATTTAATGACCGCAGTTCACTGTTGTAGGCCGTGCATGTGTAACGATTTCCCTTCTGTTCATCATCCTCCATAACATAGATAAAATACAGGTTTCCTGTTGAAAAAAAATCGACAGTTCTTGAACAAATGAGAAATACATCTACAGTCTTAAGAAAGTTTAGACATTTTTACAAAGTAAATTGTGGTTATAGCACAAAGTATGTCTCTTCAGTGGCTTGATCGCTATGATTAAAAAAACATGACATATTTTGACATTTGATAGATGGAGTAATGATGCAAATTCAGAACTTAATGTAATGAAACTATTTTCATAACTAAAATGATAATTATTTATGACAAAATCTGAAAACAGCTAATTGATGCTGTGAAACATAAAATGACAAAATATCATCATTTTTTTAAGATGGAGCTAGCTATTCTTACCATTGTAGTCTGATGTGATACGGTCATTTTCTTCAACTTTGTTGAACATGTCTTCCTCCTTGTCAACATTGTCATTACCATTATACTCATCATCTGACGGATTTAAAATCCACCAGGTGGTAGCTTTTGGAACGCTGTTTGGAGGGTTACAGCTCAACTTCAAGCTCTGACCCAGACTGACCTTCTTGATCTCTGGTTCAGTCACTGGGGGAAAGGGTTCAATAAAAACCCTCAACAGGTTTGTTTTAATGGATAATGACACACCACATTGATTCTGGACCCTGCACTGATAGACCCCAGCATCAGCATCAGTAGCCTGAGGAATGGATATGCTTCCCTGTCCAGGAGTAACAGATATCCGAGCCTTATTTTCTTCCGAGTTAAGGTCAAGAACTTCGCCATCCTTTAGCCAGGAATAGCTGCAAAGAAGCAACAGAAAGAGGAATTTTTACTCTTGCTGACAGTATCTATACTCAAATTACTTTTAGAGTCTTCATGTAATAATGTAACCAGTTTTTCAGATGCAATAAGTCTATTTGTTATGATTTCTTGCATGGTGGATCTATTTCAAAAATAAACATAAACTGACTGGTTAGTGTATCTGAAAGGTCTCCAATCCAGAGATAAATATTGGTAGCATAACAATAATAATAATGGGTAATTAATACACAGCATTACGACCAAGATAGATTACACTCTCTGTCTGATGAGTGAATCAGTCATGATAAATGAAAGAAAACAGATAGTAAATGGTGAGGTAGGTATAGGAACAACTGAACAACATAAAGATGAAGTACAAGAGTAGAACTTAAAGCAATGGATTAAAGTATGATGGGATGTAGGTACTGTAAACAGTATAAAGATGGAGTTGTTACACGATGGATAGCATGACAGTTTTGCAAGGGAGTTAAGAATAGTAATTCAGGGATAGTACTTTGTGAACATGAGACCTGAATCCTAAGCATCACAAATTTCACTGGACTAGTCACAAGGAATTTACCACTTCACTACCTGATCACCACATGTAGTTTAAAAACACAGTCATGTACATTACATTCCATGAAAGATACATGTATCTACAAAAATGAAGTCTGACAATAAATTCAGCAGGAAAAAAGTTACAACAATAATAAATCAACGCATCCACACACACATGGACAGATACATACGAACACAAACAAACAAATGAATTTGATGAAAGAAAATATCTGAAAATCTTACACTAGTGTCTGTTTTCCTTGAGCTATGCAAGGGAGATCCACTTTAGTACTGTCATGAAAATACACAGTCATTCTAGCCTGCGTGGTAATGGCTGGTGGCATACAATCTGCAAAAGACATGCATATGCTTAAACATGAGTGTGCAGAGATTTTTGTATATGCTGCTCTACACACAAAACACCAATTTAAAAAAAAAACATCTTCTCTCCTTATGCTTAAATCAGGTTGCTAGACAAATGTATTTTAAAAAGATTCTGAGAAAATTGTAAAACAAAAATGTTCGAAGCTGATATGACACATTTCTTTTGAAAGTAATATCATCTTCTGCTTTTTGATGAGTGGATGAATAACTAGTCAGTCAACATCATTTGCTGTTTTGAGTTTTGAGGATGAATTACTGGCGATATTACTGTGGCCAAAAGGTGCTTATATTACTCTTGCAATTTGCTTTGGGTACACTGAGGAAATCATGATAAAACCAGTATGTTTATGATGTTTTTGATTAGAATAAATAATTTTAAAACATTATGATAACTAAAGGTTTTGGTGTTTCAATCAAAACAGCACAAAGCCTACTTACTATGTATCTGTGCTCCATTGACTGCTGTCAAGAGACAGGCAGACAGAACAAGTAGGAGGGGTAATATCCAGACCTTCATGGCTTTGCAGTTGTAGTACCACACAGTTGCCAATTTTGGATGTGGACACTACATTCAACTGAATCACTGGAATCTACGATAACACACCTGAAGCACAAGCATAAAAAAATCATTGTGAAATCAATAAAAATTGATAACAAAAAATGTGTTCACTTAGATCAGACCTGGGCAAACGCCGGCCCGCGGGCCGGATCTGGCCCGCCTCCTGTCTCTGACCGGCCCGCCCGCTGGCCTGCCCGCCAGCATATATACTATATATATACACTATTGGGTAAAACTGAGTTAACTATATTAGTACGGCCCTCTAGAACCATCCGAGTTTCTCATGCGGCCCCTTGGGAAAATTAATTGCCCACCTCTGACTTAGATAATCATAGATAAATATGTGCATTCCCCAAAACAGTTATCAAAAGTGGCCTTGATACACTCAAGCAGAAAGTGTCAGGCAATCATGAGGTAAAACCTGATGCTCAATAATAAAGACAGACCACACACAAAAAAACTCATAAAAGACATGGAGAAAAAAAAAGCATGGTACAGGTTTCTTAACAATCATTAGTGCAGAAGCACTTCACGCTAAACAGAAGTATAGGAAAGCAACAGACAGGAATAATGATCAAAAATGTTTTAGAATAAAAGGTAGCATTATATTCAAACAGATTGAATATTGCAAATACAGCAGCTGCAAGAGTTGTTTTTGGAAGATGTACAATGGAATAATCTAAGAACTAAATATAGGACAACGTTTCTGGTATGCATGGTTTCTATAGCAACTAGTTCTTATGTTTTTCTCACACATGAAGAGCTCTCTCTGCCAGCAGCAGGCTCTCAATATATCTCTTGCACTGTGTGTTTATGTGAGAGTAAGAGGGTGAAATAGAGAGCGACATTCATTTTCTAGGAAACCTTACAACTTATGTAGTCCACTGTGTGTGTGTATATATATATCTTGCATGGCAATGTTGGTAGAATGTGAGTACATCTTGTAGCTGATGAGAATTTAAAAACAAACATCTTGTTTACTCAAAGTAACTAACAATTATCTGTACATGCTCACTGTAGGGATGCCCTTATATATACAGAGACTGTACTGGCTAAAAACACTGTGCAAAGCTAGCCTATGCAAGAGGAGGGAAGGGGGAGAGGAAGAGCAACAAGAAGAAGAAAGAGATGAAAACCTCACAGTCCAAACAAAAGAGCAGCAAGAAGATTGGAGGTGGGGGGATCCTGGTTACTTTTGTATGGGAGGCCTAATTCTAGGAATTCCTGTCACTGAACAGTTCGAACCACTAACCCTGATGTTCCTATGTATCCAGCTGAACAAGCCTTATCTTCTGCTTTACTTTTTGCAGTTAGTTGATAGTTAACTCACATTTACATGCAATTACTCAAGTTGTGAGACAAAGCAAGATCACAGAAGTCCAATTATTTTTGTGAGATGAGATGTACACACTTTAGCCTTTCCAAATAACTGATAGATTAAAATGTTAAGTGAATGCTGATGAATGAAGTCATAGATTTAAAACTATTTTTTAACCATCCGGCAATGTTGTCATAAACTTGCAGTGAACAAGGACTGTGGTGTAACTGATGGCTGGAAAACCTGCCACATGCTCAACACAATCCATCAAATACTAGACGAGGTTCAAAATATCTAGATCCACAATTAAGAGTTTTCTCAAGTACATGTACTGTTGTATTTTTGGGGGTTTTTTTTTTTTTTTTTTGCTTTTTCCAATATCTTTCATCCACAGTGTGAGAAATCACCTCAATAGGTGGGAGAACTGAAAAATCCAACCATCCAGATAAGCTGCATGGTTTTATCTCACTTTATCAACAAAGCCAAGTTTAACTGTTCTAAACCTCCTCACCTGATGTTAAAATCAGTGTCCAGACAGTGCGCATCTAAACGACCATTTCCACAAAGAAGATGAGAAGACATGAGTTAGCTTTGCTAGCTGGCGCACAGAATGCATATAGCAAAAGCAGCAGCCTTCTGATTGTTCCACAAAGTGGGTGCCAGCCTTCGTCATGGCCAATTGCGCTTCAGTCTCTCTGAAGCTGCACTGCGCTCACTAAATGTTATGGAAATAACGGAAAGGTACTATAAAATGAAAATAAAACGATTGCAAACCTCAGAGGCAAATGAACCGAGAGCTGTATAAAAATCATAGTCAGTACGAATATCTCGATTAACTGAACTGAACAATTGTACAGGTTCAAGCTCAATGTGGCCAATCTCGCAACCCCATGGATTAGAATCTTTGAAGACATAGCGTCTATAATGAATGGAAATACAACAGAAAAACTTTCATACCTATAGACATACGCTAGTACACACGAGCAAGCAAGCACATGCACAGACAAGCACTCTCTCACACATACACACGCACGTCCACGGACACGTTGATTGCAAGCTCAAATGGAATTTAAAAAACGAACACTTTGTTAAACGTGGCCAACAAAGAATGTACCTTCTCCGTAGGCTCAATAGTTTTACAGTTAGTCAATCTTAGGCCGTTTCTACTAGTCGTTTATTGATTGAGAGTCTTTCATATTTTCCATTTGTATGCTGGTTTCGCATGATAGGAACAGTCTGAACAGTATGGTCCACATCTGTTCCAAGATAATTGGTGTCAAACAGAGAGGTTTAGTTTCTTTCTGTGATAAACAAATAGTAAAAAGCTTCACGCATTTTGTCAATACCTGAACATGTACCAAAGAGAGATTTTGTATTTTTAAGCTCAGGTAAATGCCAAGCTATGTCAATATGTAAAAGTAACAGACACCTGAAATCATTTGTCCCATCTGCGGTCCAGCTGCTCAACCTCAGATGAAGTGTCAGTAGTGTGCGATGTTGTAGGTGCGCACATGATATTCTTGATGTAAGTTAATTGTTGTTTAATATTATCTATAACCGTCACTATCCTTCTTTTTTACTTGCTAATATTTTTCATGTTGACATCTTTTAACGCTGCACCGTGCATCGAACCTCATTCTTACTTTTATTTGTAACTTTTACTTTGTAGCTAGAGCACCTTCCCATGTTCAAATTGCCCATCGGGACAAATAAAGTTGATCATTGTCATCAGTTCACGTATATGCGCGCATCCACACACACGCATTTATTTATATACAGGGAACACAATGCGCAGAAAGGCCATGGACGATAGTAAACACGTGACTGAATCATTTGTTGTCCCACCAGGTGCACTGACTACCGTCTCCAATACACCAGTTCATGAACACTTTAATGAACATGCGTGAATTGTGGGTGGTGGGAGGAAAGTGGAAATGAGCCTGCAATCCCAGAAATTGGGTTAGTTTTGATTCTCACATGTGCCATTCTAGAGTTAATTTTTTTGCTCCATGGGCGCTTGTGAGTGCAGGTGATCAAGGCAGGCAGAAACAACGCAATTCATATAGAAACCAATAAACTGCGCTGCGCATGCGTATTTAACTATCCACTACAGCCGCTATCTGCCATCGGGTGACGTTTTGCCCGCAATCAATCGTACGTCACATGCAGCCACTTGTCGACAGGGCAGTTGTAAAACTCTTGTTTGTCAGCGAAGATCGTTAGACGCTTTATACCTCCTTCCCATAATAATTAAGAAGTCACCAGGACAGTAAGCAGTTACATTTGTCTCAGGCCCCGTTGCCGGGCCCTGCCGTCTGACACCGGATGCTCACACTGCTACGTATCAGAATGAACTCCGCACTCTGCGGTTCACGCCATCACGTTGCATGGGATGCAGCTGTTTACACCGAAGAAGACTTTAAAAATATACCTTCCAATCATCATAAACGGCAAGGCGTAACTCGGAAATAACCTCCCTTTCCTCCAAAGCCCCGGTCTATGACGTCACTACCGAAAAAAAAAAACTGGCTGATGTAACAGAGCGGCGCAGTGTCCTAAAAATAGCCGATGTTTCCGGCGATGTGAGGCCGCCAACAGCCGCCACGCGGAGTTTGCCTACAGCCCGGCGGAAGTTGGCCCAGCCATGACGACTTCTAGCAGACAGACGCCGATCTTTTGTTTCTTTTAGATCATGCGCTCATTAACGATAAGCACCCGCCGCTGGTGATGACTATGTCCTAAACATGAGCAACATGGAGGCCGCTGAAATATGCACCGAGGGCGCAAGAGGAGGACTGGAAACACGTGCATTGTGGGAAGGTCGGTGCCAGACAGAAGAGGCCGGGACAAAAATCGCACACCTGCAAAAAGGAGTCTGGGGAAGTGGGAAGAAAAGGAGACAGGAATTTTAAAAAAAAAAAAAACTCTTTCCAGTCAAATTTTCTCAAATGAGCCACTTCTCTTGGCTGTTGATGAGTCATAGTTTTTATACAAAATAACGATTATAATCTTGAGTAATTTTTTGACGAGAGAGCGTACGTGGGTATGCATGTGTGCATGCGCGTGCGTGATAGAAAAATTCTGTAAACTCCACACCAATGGTGTTTGTTTGCCACATCGGGGACGAAGTTGTAAGAGAATGCTTAGGCCGCAAAAACATGTTAAAATGCGGAGTTCATGACAATACTTGGCAAGCACTTGCGTACCTGATCACATCGTCAGTACAGCCGAGGACGATTTATCCAGGAACCGTTATTTTTTTCTCTCAGTCGATTCCTTTTTGTGCACTTTACCTCTTTCAAAGAGTTGCGGGTATTTAATGATATTAGCGGTGTTAGAGTAGCTTCTGTCCATGAACTTTGAAACGGCTGGGTGTCTTCCACTTCGTGTTAATGGAGGAAAACGTACTTGTTAACGCAATTCTGACATACTGTGATATCAATTCTGACAAACCGAAATACCAACTGACATTAAAATACCAATTCTGACGCACCAAAATACCAATATCAATGTGGATCTGAGTGGCTGCTGCTGACCAACGCCTGAAAAACTTCTACTCGAGAATTATCTGGTGAGGAAAAAACATCAAAAACATTTTCGCATGCGTCTCTCGACTGAAAGAAACTGTGAGTCCACGTCCTTTACACGACGATCTCGTAAAGTTGCGGGGGGGGGGGGGGGGGAGGACACAGGAAGTGGTTAATGCACGATGTCGTGATCCAACGCATGGGCAAAAAACTACTTGAACACCATCATTAAGCAGCTGAAAGGATGTAATACCAAAAGTCCAAAACGCATCTTTTTGGATATCCGCAGAGAAAATGGCGAGCAAAGCTCTGCTAGTTACTGAGAACGACGGGTGCTGCTGGACAGTGGAAGGAGGACCTACATGGGTGTCTACATCCGTAGGCACGTTTTGTGTGGCTTCTGACTTGGTTTCAGTTCAAAGCATTAACCTAGTGAATCATCGCTTTAAAAGTGCAACTAAACTGGGTTTGAAAAGAAAGCACTTTTAGGTGCGGGGGGGGTGGGGTGGGAAGAAGGTTACATTATGTACATCCCTCGATATCCGTTGACTGAACATTCAACTAGGGTTTTCTGAGCTCACTTCTAAGTAGGAAGTCATGGGTTCGAAACTCGTTTGGGCCTACGACTGTAGAAACTTTTTTAAGTCCAGAGGGATACCTTATTTATAAGTAAAAACCTTACATTGTCTTTAGTTATGAGACGTAAAAGACGATGAAGTGATAGGGCTGGGTACTGCCTTCCACGATATTATGGCATTAAATGAATTCACTGCCCCTACGGCGACTAGGCTCTAGAGTCTAGAACATGTACCTCCCTATAACAGAACATTACAATTCGTATCATTGCATTCTTGATACACGAATGGCAGTGTCTACAGAACGAGAAGTGAGAACACACACTGTCCGTGTTTCAGCTTTGGTTCTTTTCCCTGCAAGTGTATCCACACTTCTGGAAGCGCCGTGACCTTTGCACCTGACGACAGCTACGGTGCACATAGACCTGTCAGCACAGTTGCACCTAAATGCACCGAACGCACCGAATGTCTCTTCCCCAGCCATCCAACAGCCATGAGTGGTGCAAAACACAGGATGTGGCTGACATTCTGACATTACACTTGCTAATGACGGGGGTCGGGATTTACAGGGGAGAGGCTTAAAATGGACACAGTCGTGCTTGTACAACATTTCAATAAGGACAAACCACACTGTAAATGCGTGCAGACACGAAGATCAAGTATGGCTCTGTACTCAACGCTAGCCTTGTTACATCAGTGAGGTTCTAAATCAGCTGGATGACAAAACGCAGTCTGCCCAGTTGAGTTCACTTATGGCAGTCCGCATTTCTTTTCCAATCTAGAATGTAGATCACTTCCTGCCGTCAAGAACTACTGTCTGTGTATTATCACGAAAACAATCGTCGTCGTCGTCGTTGGCATTACCATTACCATCATTACAAGATGCTGCATGCCTGCATCACCCATCTCCCATTAGGAAGCGCTAAAGATATGAACCAGTAGCTGCAATGACTTACTAAATGAAGCCTGCTGAATGAGATAGTATGATTCATCCAGTCTCCACCACAAAAAAGTCCGGATTCAGGGGGTCATAAATATCCCGCCGGATGCCTGTTGTACACCTACCGCCTATAATCCTGTCAAGGATCGCTATTATCTTGTCATTCCTGCAAACAAACAACTGGGGCTTCGTTCCCTTTTGGCGTGGGTTCCGTCCTCGTCAGATGGCGCGTTTGTCGGCCGCTGGAAGACGCCACGAGGCGCTAGGGGAGCACACGTCGAGGGGTTGGAGCGGATGCTGAATGAAAGGAGTGATTCAGGCTCGTGCCGAACACAGGCCAAAAGGTCTTAGCTGGACGTCGATGAGAATAAGATTTCTGAAAGGAAAATGGCTTTATTTTACGGCATTGTGCGTTCTTGGGCTCATGACAGGGGAGTGTGTGTGCGTGCACACTGGTGTGCTCGTGTGTTACATGTTAGAAGTCGTGCGACTGGAGTAAGCATTGTGTCTCAATGTAGAGCATTACGTGGGTGGAGCCACTGTCGACTATCAATGCAGTTTTGTCGAAGTCGGAACTGTACTTTCTAAGTGTCTAGATCACCAAGCACGCCGCACATCACCGAAATGAACCAAACCACTGTCTCAGCTGCTTGTCAAGAGCACGTGTCTTCGCTACAATAGCGTAGTAACCATTTAAGCTATTAACCATTAATCTTCAACGAGTGTTTGCGCCATTTGTTTTAAAAGTACAGAGCTTTACATAAACAAACACGACTAAAACAAATAGCAAGAATTCTAATTTACGGATATGTCTAATCAATCATCAACAGTGTCCATTCAACCTGCCCGTTTCCTTTGTCTTTGTAAATGATGAAAATCAGTAGTTTATCATTTTTGGCTGCCATGGCAACGAGCTTCAGCGAACCCTCCGTCCTATAGAAACCTTATGCCGCCATGACTCACTAGCTGGTAGGCTACCGAGCGCCAAAAAAAAAACCGAGCGCACCTGTCAACGAGTTTGTAGTCAACCAGTGTTCATTGATTACGAGGAGAACGTTAAATATGAGTTTCCAAATAATAATAATTATAATTAACCGTTGCTGTTTTCTATTGTCCCTTTCTTTTCTTTTTTTAAAGTGAGGCTGCCGGTATAATGGACGAAATATGCAATGTAGTGCCGATACAGCGACGAGTAATATCCTGCACCCTGCTGGTACAGACACATAATTAATATATTGCAGACACAGACAGGAGACGTGCCCACAATATCCCGCAAATACAGCGACATGACATTAATACCCTGCAGAGACAGGAGACGTGTCATTAACGTCCTGCAGGCATTGCGACACGTCCACGGTATCCTGCAGGCCCTGCGGCACGTGTTAAGATCCTTACATAATCTTACCTTTTTTAGGCACCGCTTTATGGTGAGATAGGTAACAATATCGGAGACAGCAAATACAGTTTCCTTGCTGAGGAATATCCAGCGTGGCTATCGCACTGCGCCTGACAAAAGTGGCAGAAAGACAGAGACTGCTGGGAAATACATTGAACTTTCCGGTGTGCTAAGGAAAAATGTCAAAGCGACACTCCCTGTCTGCTGGCGCGTGCGGTGCTGCTCCAATGCCGCACGGCAGACAGGCTGAGTGTTGTGACACGACCAAACTCTCGGCTACATTGTCACTAATCACGTTAGCCAACACTAAAACAGTGCTGGGTCTGGCAAGGTTTCACGGCACACACCATTGTGGTTCAGACCGGAGTTGAGCGAAATGGCCACATATTTTATACATAGAACGAATTTTTAAAAAAGACACTGTTCAGAGGTGTAGGCTCCAATATAAAATTGGGAAGTTCATCAAGCAAGAATTGCAGGAGGTGATCTGGGACTGGAGCGCCGAGAGATTTAGAGAGATCCTCTTCATTCACTTGTTGTCTCTCACGAATGATCTTCAGGTGGCCGCCATTGCTGATTCCATTCTCAGCCCTGCAGCCGCACGCTACAGGCGTACAGCAAAGCACTTACCAACGACGGCGACGCAGCAGCAGCAGCAGCAGAAGCAGCAAACTGCTTCACAAATCAATACTCACCCGTCTGGCTGCCAGCGTACGATGCCGTGTCGCTGATCAACATACCGTGCCAACTCGATCGCTTTCAGCATGACACCGCTGGCACTACCTAGAGAAAACTAGGTGGGACACTCTCACCAGACCCTCCCCACACTTTCGCAGCCCTGACACTCAACGAACCTTCTCGTTCACGTCTTTGTCCAGTTCTTCAGCGTATAGGTGCAGCTGTCAATCCAAGCGACAGTAACCCCGAAACTCAGCAATGTCGGTTCATAGCTAAACGCTTGCATCCGGGCATCTAACACTGGTGCCTGATACGGTATGCGCTTTGAGGCAGACTGCTAAACGACAGCGCAGGACTAGATGATTAGCTTGAGGACGGGAGCGATGTAAAAAGCCACCACGTACCGTTACTGTCCCCCTCCTTGGACTGCCACTGGTTGACCGGCGTTCCAGCGTCGGTGCTGCACGAGAAGCCAACAGCCAGCCGGCGGTGCCAGCGTACACTGAGGGCATTAGCATAATGCAACAGCTTGGAGGGAGAAGACAACAAGCGCTGGAGAATGACGCTCCCATAAAATGTCTGTGTTCTAAGCAAGGCTGCACAGCAAGGACCCTGAGCACCAGGACTGTGACGCTATGGTCGCTCTGTGGCGACTGACTGGCCCTCGCCTCCTCCTCGTCTACATCGCCATCAGTGCGGCAAAAATTAGGTGTTACCATGGCCCGATGCCCCCCCTTCTGAAAGGGCGGAACGTCCATCGTGGTCAACAGGTCACACGGCGGTGACAGTGGACTCCGCCATAAGCATGTTACTATATTTCGCGCAAATACCATGTTTGTCAAGCTCGGTATAAGGTCAAGCGACTGTGCCTGTTACTAAATGGTGATTTTCTTCAGACTAAAAACAGGATCTCTGACTAGGAAGGATGGGGGATATTTATGGTCATTTAGATGTATTGCGGATGCAGAACATAACCGTCAACTCTTTCCTGGGAAATGTGTTGCCAGTCGTCACAAAAAACCTGTTAAACTCACATCAGGGCGGGTTATTTTTAACAGTAATTGCAGCCCGTACTTCTAGCTACATGTTATATGCGGATGATACTAAAACTGTTGTTGCCTCTGTGATGCTGAAATATGCATTTTTGGTGGTTTTGAGGTTTATACTTTAATTCAGTCGTAATATGGTTAAATAGTAAAAATAGTAAGCGGTTTTTGGAGCTCATGAAGATCTGTGCCATGTGGAGAAAAACTGTCGCCCTTCCTGTGTGATTGTATGAATGGTCAACGCCATCATCACTTCCTCTCTCGACCCCATTCCACCAGCATGACATCAACATTAGGTGCCATACAAGGGAAAGAAAACATTTTTCTCTATTATTCCTCTATTATTAGTGTTTCAACGGTGTAAAATGCCCATCAGCAATATGACCACGAGTGAAAGTGGGTAACAGATCCTGTGACTGGTTCTTCTACCAGTTGATTATTTTCATCGACTACGTGCAGCACCTCAAAATATGTCAGCAAGGCCAAGGATGATACCAGAACCAGAAAAAAAGAGTTTGAAATAGGTCGATTGTACATATCGTACATCACGTAAATTAAGGACAAAACAATCTACGATATGAAGATGCTGACAACAATGATGTTGATGATTATGTTGACAACAATGACGGTAATGATGACGTAAAATAATGGCGGAGCAACAGCAGATTATGTTTCGAGCATATTTCAAGCGAGATGAACAAAATTCGCACCAAAAACCAAAAAAATTGATTTCAAGGCAGACGACATCTCCAAAAGACTAATAAGCTGCTACATCTACACTGACCGGCTGTCGCCCAACAACTCCAGCAGTTACAAATGTTACGAACCACTCTGGACTCCAGGCATCAATGGCGACTATTTCCACCCCGTTTGTCAATGCTACCAACTTATCCAAAGGCCCTGAAGAGTGAAGCTTGTCCCCTTAAACTAAATTCTTAAGAGCTGGATTCCGTACACCCTTGGGATTTAACAAAGTTGCCCTTTACAGAAGACCGGCCAGTGTATACGGGCTCTCCTGCAAAACCATGTTTATATTCTTTGCTCCGAGTCTGCAGGAGGACTGGTGGGCACAGAGCACAACATTAACTGGCGTTGGGTATATCATCGCGTTCTCTCCCACACTCCCCCTTTCCCCTTCTCACTTCCTCCCCTCCATATGAAGCACCTGGAGCTTGCATACATCGAACTGCGAAACGATTTTTACAAGCTTGTATCTGGAATCAGTGGCAATTCCTGTAATTAACTCTCGGCGTTCTCGTCCAGTGCTTTTCTAAATATACAGAAGCATGCATATACTAAGCATCGGCCATCATGAATTCTTTCACTACAGCACAGTCGATGAAACATTTGAACGAATATAGGTTTGTCGAGCACGAAGCTAAAGATAAATACGGCTTACTTATTGCTACGGCATGGAAAGAGTTTTCCCTAATTAATTATGCTTATGGAAACGAGCAACGCTAATCCGCTTTAAAACTTGTGAAGTCTTCAATAATGACCATAGTATGTATCAGTTCAGGAAACGAATGTGTAACGCAATCGCTCCCAAAAACATCTGCTATGTTTCCAGCGATGGACTGTACAAACAATGATGAACATGCAAAAGTTGAGTTCCTGCCTTACGTTCCCCATCTATAAGCATTTTTAATACAGTTCGTGCACCCGTATTCGCTGATTCAGTATCCGCGGATTAATACGGCTAGAAAAATGGAAAATTACATAAAGAAAGGGCCCACAAGCGCCCAAAGCTAAACCTGACGAAATCCAGTCCCCCTAACACGCTCAATATGTTACTCATCTTCCTTTGTCCCCATATCTGCTTCCTCGCATGCCTAACTGTGGGTAATTGATCAATTAAACCGTACCGTACTTATCAATTAAACTTGACCGTCTTTATGAAGATTGCACGAATATCATAATAAATAGAGGCTGCTAAAAACTTTAAAATGCCCCATTTAAAATTAAAAGTATATTTATATATTTTGTTCAGACATAGATTCCAAATGTGGGTCTTGTCAGCAAAGCATGCCTGATCGTGTTTTGCACCGAGTAGCTGTGCTGTGTACGAAGAACTTTTAAAATGAAACTTGCCTCGGCGCCTGCACTTCCCTAACCGTGAAGCACGCAAGGCATTTGGGAAATAAAAAGTTAAAGCGGTAATGACCTGCGCTGAAGAACCCGGTCATGTATGCCTCTAGGTCATCTCTGAAGAGTTATTTTTATAACAGATAATACAAATAACAGCAGTGTCAGCGTGTTTTCCGAAGATGTAACAGCGTCGTGATGTTTACATACCCCTTTCACACAATCTTACTCTCTGGCTTATTTTCTCACGCGCTATAAATTCTACTGAAGATAACATATCACATATTAATTACTAATGCTCGAAAGTACTCGCTACTTTTATATAAGTTTTTGTATAATTTTTTTAATTATTGTATTTTATGGTTGATCTTGTATACTTTCTTTTCTGAGTGGCTATGGTGCTTCAATCAATCGATCTCGGTTTCAGACTCTGGCGCACGCTAAACACAATCCTAAAAATGTAACTTTTAGTAAACATATTGTGTATTTTGGTTCATTATTACCATCCACAATTAAGCAATGGTACGACAGCTTGCACACAGCTACCAATTTACTTTCGTTGTATTATGCCATAGCACTGCTGGCTTCTAACATGGCTTAGTTCGTAAGGACCGCAAATGACTCGGAAGGTTCATGTATACATAAATTATGTTATCGTCCTGTTGCCAGTATTTACTGCTGGATCCAAACAATCTAGAAAGGTTCAACGTCACTGAGTCTGCAGTTTATGGACTTTTGCCATGAGCACCCTCGTGATTCAGAGCCCCCAAACGCATCTAGAAACTTTAGAAGGTTTTGAAAAATTTTCGCTAATTTTTTATTCCCTTTTTTTCTTATTTGTTTGGTCTTCCATAAAGAGAGTTGTGAAAAGGACAGACGCCTGTAAATAACAGCTGGTTCGCTTACACACTGCCTCAGATTCTGCAGTGTGCAAGTATCCGTTGGAAAATAGAACGTGATAGAATGCGCAGAGATCAAGCAGAATTTCGTAGAACAACACGGTTTACAACACTGCTTAAGGCAATTAGCTGCTGCTAACACAACAGGCACATTCGCTCATGCAAAATTATTAATAATATTATGATTACGGATAATAGTGTCATACATTGTTATTGTCCAGATCAAACTCTCAGGGAAGTAGCATCCCCACCCATCCCCCCAAAAAACAAACAAACAAGTAGCAACAATTCACGGCTAATCTAAAAATATTACTGATCGCCAAGTCTTTATAAATATAGATTCCTTTTGAAGCCAAGCTGAGTTGCTAAGAAGAAAAGGTAGAGCACGTGCATAATACATATCTCGATGGATGGCTAACGCAACAGTTAGCTGAAATACCGTTGTTTCTTTGGTCTCCTGGATGGACAAATAGTAATGTAATTATCCTTATCCTTCCTTTTATTTTATGAAAATTTTAATTATTTGATTTGCGTTAGCTATCCAACAAGAACTTATTGACCAGGTGTGTGGTGCACCTGGCCTCTGATGGCCACACAACGCAGACATCAACCATTACTGAGTTGCAAGCTTAAGCAACCTTGAACTACACGTCGACATCAATCACGATTAACTGTTGCATGTTTACTGATCACCGAACAGCACTTAATTCAAGCGGGATGGGTAAGCCAGCCAATTACACATTTTCTCTCTGCTCACATCTTTTTCTCGCTGATTGACATCGACGAGACGAAACTCTTCCCATTATTTTTTTTTTCCTCACTACCGACGATCGGCTTTGCCGCGCTCTGCATCAACTCCCACAACACCTTCTGCTTATCTCCCTGCAGTGTGTGTAGGCACCTGCCCGGCGCTGAACAGGTTACCACACAGCCCCTTCTCGCCAGCCAAACACTTCAACAAGTCCCCGGCTATCACATACCTGTTGTATAAATGTAGCATGTTGTGCTAACGGCGCCCATCGCTGACAAAATGTTGCAGCTGTTGCAGGACCGACGCCATGTCTCAGAAGAGTGTTAACGGATCAGCTCATGTACATTATTATCGTCCCACTATGCGACGATTCGCTCACTCTCCCCCACAACCACCCATCCACACCACTACAGAACTATCGAACGAAATTGCGGTTCTTTGTGGAACAGTTAAATGGCGCATTTTCCGTACCACATAACAGGGGGCGCTCCTAACCGGCAAAGAAAGGACGCGGTAAAGGGAGGCCGTTGTGCTCAAGCCTGCCGGTGCAGGAAGGCATTTCAGTGGCATCAGTATCCGCCCAAGGGTACTCTCCTCGAACCACGGGTGTCTCCTGAAACTCTGAAAGGTTGAATGTGCAAATGCTTCAGCCGCAAACTGGTCACCTTAACGATTATCAGGGGAATAAACTTTAAACGGATTTAAACTGAGAGATCTGACACATAAAGGGGCGAACATTTAGAATGGGTGCTGGAAAGTACAAATGACGAAAACAAACCAAAAAATTCGTTTATTTAAACTGCAAGGTTGGATACCTGCTACAAGCTGAAATTTTACTTCCAGTTTCTTTCTTTCTTCCCCTCCTTCCCTTGGTAACGCCTGAAATAGGTAGACAGGTAGACAAACAGCCAAAGAAGTCCACTTTGCTTTGGGATATCTAATGGCCGGTAGTGATGGTCTACAGGCATCATTCGCATCCCCATGTGCATAACTGCGCATGGTGAGGAAAAGGAATGTCATAGTACTCGCCTGGTGAAAGTAAATCCCGAGTTCGGGGGTGGGGAGAATAGAAGGGGAGGGTGATTGCAAACGCCCGCTACTCACTGGGTGCCATAGCAACTACTGCGCTGAGCGAGATTTGCAAACCACTTGCGACCCTCGTGGAATGTAGTGTATATGTGTGTGTGCGCGCGTGAAAGAGGAGAGTGCACGCGTTTCACTATAACGCCAACCGACACTCAGAATTTTTTTTAAAAGGGAAGTGGGTAGGGGGAGTTGTTTGTAGTGTGCAGGGTTTTTGACCAAACACTTTACGTCGAAAAAAAAGGGGGATCCAGTAGTACACTTGCTATTTTGTTTCAGTTCACGATGTAAGTAAACATTCTCAGGTGGTAAACACATGCAGAGCCAAATGTTTTCTTGGCTAAACCGATGGCTCATGGTGTAAGACTACGAACTGTGCATACTCTACATCTGTACCAGTGTCTCTTCGATTAACAACCAGCTCAGTAACTCGGTTAAAGCTTTAATATTTAACTACGTGAGTAATGAACTGACTCTTCATATATGTCAACGATTTTTTGAATGAACAATGGAAATAGTGGAAGAGGTAAATAAGCTCACCTCAAGGGTTATTACTCCAGGAAGACACCCCAGGTTGATTATGACCTCAGGCGATCCAAGAAAAGCGAGTCACAGATTCGATTCGACCTCCCAGTTTTCTGAGAGCGCGCGAGAGAAATCAGCAGATGAGTACGTCTGCTGTACTGCTGGATAAAACGACAATGGGATGGGTAGTGGGAGAAGAGACGGGTGGAGGTCGGGGCGGGAAAGCATCGAAACTACTTGCCTTTCCAAGGTCCTGTCTTGCGCTATTGCAGTCAGGCTCTGCCGTAATGTTTTTCCATCCTCTCCTTGGCGAAGCTAGTGAGAGAGCAGTGGGAGACGTATGGCGCTCGATGGGCGTGTCTGACTGCGAGCGGCATGAACGATGCCAGCACCAAGCTCCCTGCACAAACATGCAGCTGCACCAGAAGCGTATGGAAATGTGCATCTGCAGCTCCACGATCAAAGAGGGTCATTTCCTTCCTGTCGTATAAAAAAAGGCCGATCTATTCTCTTCCTCGTTGCTACCATATCGTCAGTTGATCGGGCCGCCGCTGAAAACGACCTGGAGAGATGCGCAGAACATGTACTACAGGTAAACGGGTCACCAACCAACCATTCATGAACCACAGAGAAGCCGCGTTAGCTACCTGAAAGGGGGTGCAGGTACGAAGTGACGACAAAAGCACTCGAGGAACCCTCGCGTCATTGCAGCTTACAACGTGCGCACAGCGGCGGACGGTAACAGACGACGACCAAAGGTTTCTTTTCTCCTTCTTCGGCGGTGTGACGTCTCGTCACCATAGAATGAATAGCAGCGGTTGTTGTGTTTTCAATCATTGCACACACGTGGCGCCTCAAAAAAAAAAAAAAAAAAAGAAAAGAAAAGAGGAATGTCACGAGAAGCGAGATCCTGATAAAGAACACGTGCACTCAGGCGCATCGGCGTGTTGGCTGCGGGCGATGCAGAAAGGAGTGACAAAGAAGTATAGTCGAATATTTTCGTAACATATGTTTCAGCTGCTCTCGTTCGTGTGAACAAGCCGTCACCTGTAAAAGATGATGACGAACTGCAGACGTCGGCTGGAACATTCTTCCTCATCCTCTCCTATTCTAGAATAGGTGTGTGGGAACATAGCATAGGTCTATGGCTGATTCCACACTAAGGTATGTGATCAGGTCTAAATACTGCGAACATAACCAACCATCGTAAGGTTATGTAACATATATATATATAAAACACCGATTATATAACAAATAAGGGATAAAAGTGTTGCTGCAGGGTATGGAGGAATGAAAGAGGCACCCAAGAAATGCAGCTGAAATTCCAATATCTCACCCTTACGACCTTCCAACAACCCCACTCCCCACCCAGCCACACACACACATGCACGCGCGTGTAATCCTATACACATTCACGTTCAGCCCCATTTACCTAACGAACCTTTACATGATAGGCAGCTTGTGTCGATAAGCCCATCACTCAATGTCAGTATTTCTAATACAGCATACTGCATTACATCTATGAATGTTTGCACGTGTTTGTCTGTTTGTGTGTATATGTTTAGCTACTCACGGCGAAACTCGCGCTCATCCGCCTGTACTCTTGTGTGGAGATCATAATGCTAATAGTCGCTACGCACTGATTAAAACACACCAGAGAAGGGCAGAATTGCCCCCTAATTAAGCCCAGCCTGTTTACGAACCGCAGCTATCGACCCAACAGCTGCTGCTAGGAATATCCACAATAGCAACTGTTCTTCCATTAGCTACGTTCTTTCGGACTGTTCAAACTCATGGCAGTTTTTGAAATACAGCCATCGTGTGCTACTGTTGAGGCACGATAACCTTGGGCATGTTCCCAAACAAGGCACTACGCTGCACACGGCTGCTCACCTTTGATATGGATCAAACATCGATCCACTGAGAGCTGCAGTATGGCAATGGAGGCTTGGCGTGCCCTCTGCATTGTCCCGCCAGAAGAACCGGCTTCCGAGCGAACCAGAGAGGCAGAGAAGGCGCTGATAAAAGACAAAAGACTGTGTGTACAGTGATCAATACACACTGGCTGCACGTGCACTGGAAAACCATCGGGTGACTAATTCTGGCAACTGTGGACAATTGAGTCACAGCACCTTCTGGACGTCTCCATTGCTTCCAGCATGTCATCGCTGTACTTTCCGAATCCAGGAAGTCGGTTAGATGCTTGATTGGAAAAGGCGATTTCGCAGTATGCAATGAAAGGGGTCACGTTTGGGGTGAGGGCAAAGAAACCAGAGCTTCCTACTAGCTTCAGTCGGAAACCTCGTGTCTGCCACCAAACCTACTACGGCTCCTTGTAGTGAGAAAAACATACCAGTGGACTATCCTGAAGTTGTATACGTTATTTATTTTAATTTTAACAGATGTTGTTTACACCTTGTGAAACTTTTAAATCACATTACAAAAAATAAACACCTAGCAACGATTTAGCACCGCAGTATGGTAGACAATAATAACTTTTGGTCAATACTCACAATTGTCGTTTGTTACATATTACAGATAAATATCTCACGGCCCTCTCTATGGACATGTATTTGACCTTCTGCTAGGTTTGTTTTTTTCCCGCACTGCCTATCAGTCTAATGCTGTAGAAACGATGGATGACAAATGGGAAAACACTCAACTATTGACCTGGTTTTTTGTCTGCTCCTAGACGGCACTACATACAATTAAATCAATGTTTCATTAAATGTTAATGAATACGAACAAGTCTTTACAAAAATACACGAAACAAGCACAATCTGGCATCTATCCCAGACAAAATTATTAGTAGAAAAAAAGTATTCCCATGTAACAGTTTATTTTTATACCACAAGATTTCTTTGCGGCATTCGACGATAAGAATGATAGTGGCTTCTTGTCTGTCCACACTCCTGCCCGGAACCTTCGCTCCTCATCAGACTCCCGCATTATATCCTCCCTCCCACAAAGACAGTCACATAGGGACAATGGACGTCCTCCCTCTGTGGTGCTAAGCAGTGGAACTCTCTTCCACATCACATTCGCCACTCGGACTCCAAGGCTACATTCAAACGTTCTCTGAAAACATGTTTGTTCACAAAGTACTATTCCTGGATTTCTGTTCTGAATTCCCTGGCAATGCCCTCTATCATGCTAACCATCATGTAACGATTCCATCTTTACACTGTTTACGGTACCTACATACCTACATCCATTGCTTTATATTCTACTCTTGTACTTCATCTTTATGCTGTTTAGTATGCCTATACATACCTCACTGTCCACTGGCTGTTATCTTTCATTTATCCTTATTGGTCTGCGAAGAGAGTACAATCTATCTTGGTCGTAATGCTGCGTGTTATAAGTACCCATTTTTTATTATTATTATCATCATTATCTGGGGAAGCTGACTCACGTTGATCTCTGACGTGGGACTGGAGCTTGGGGGAAGGAGGATGCGGGGAAAGGGAGTCTGGTGAGGGTGGTAGGCTTCCCACGGTCCTGCGCAGTGTAGCGTAACCATCAGGTCGGCCAGACAATGTTTCTGTCACGAACTCCCAGCATCAAAGCAGCAGGGACTAATGGCCTTGACACCACAGCATCGCCCGGCGATTTGGCGTCTCGCTGGTCACACTTCAAAGACAAAGATTACCCCCCTTGGCTGACAGCAATGCCTTGAAAAAAATGGTGATTGATTTTCGACAGACGGAGGAGAGAACAAGATCCCAAGCGGGACCTCTACTATGGCCACCTTTTAGTAATTAGGTCTGACCAGATGACAGCAATGTCTTTAATGATATTTTATAATGAAGCGACAAAAACTGTAACTTCGGCTATCAGACGCCAAGTCTTTCCTTTACTTTCGATCAAAAACGATCTTGAGGCCTCAAACATTTCGGAAAAATTCAAATGGATCAAGGTTGGCACACAGGCATATGGTCATACTAACGGAGAGAAAAAGTATGGCACTACCAAGAAGCTGAGACTATTCCTCCCTTCCCCCCGCCTAGTCCCCCATTTCCCGCCCCAATCACATCTTTCGCTGGCGCAAGTCACTGTGAAATGTAGGTCGACCGTTCTCTGTAGGACTAATTGCATGGTCTGTACTGCCAGGAGTGTGGGACCCTTTCAATGGCCTGTAGTGATCAACAAAGTCATTGTCCCTTTTGCCTTGTCAACCACATCCCTTGGGTGGGTGAGTCACTAAAAGACCTGGTGTCCGGTCACCAACCTCTGGACAAATCAGCCTGCACACTCTCAGAGCCTGGCCATGACCCTGGTCCACTCCGTTGTTATAGGTCAACGCTCCGCTATTTGACTTGAGCAAGTCTCCTACTTCTGCTCCGTACGTTAACAAATGAGTATTATATACTGCGCGATAAAACACAATTCAACATCATGACAAGCATGCAACGCAGTACTCCGAGTTCCTTGAGAAAAGTACTTTTTGAGGCAGGACTCTAGTGCTTGCGGCACCTGTGTAAAATTATCACCTTTTCTAGAAAGATTTATGGGCGTAAATATTGACAGAGGTAACTGATATCTGAGTGATTAGATTACCGGCGTCCGAGTCAGGCACACGATTGGGTCTGCGTATTTCTCACATTGACCCAGCTGTTGAACGAGTACCTGACCCGCTGAGGGGTGAGAAAGCGGCCGAGCGAAGGTGGGCACAGTCCTCACGAGAACAGCTGATCATGGGCTTATCTTTATATCGAAAATCCACATTAAAATAACAGAGAGGTGGGGAAGATGCACACCTCTCCTGGGAAGAGCCATAACCTGCAAGTTAGTCTTCTCTGCGAGTAGAAGGTCAAGGACTAGCTCAGGCACAAACCAGAAAACTCTCCCTATCCACCCAGCATATGAAGCCTGCATAATGTGGCGTAGACAGGGGGAACCACCTACAATTTACTGACAAAGGCTACAGACCCATTTATTTTTGCCTTTTACAGTGCCGGCGCCATTTAACAGACCTCATAGAACTCTGTTCTACGCCATTCCACCGGATCTCTGTAACCAGAATACAGACAACGAGACAGTGGACAGAGATGAGCGCGGTTACGTTTCGCCGACAGGTGTCGAACCGACGGCGTTTGTGTTTATAAACTCCACACAATGACTTTCCCTCCCAAAAGCTGATTACAAAGCACTCACTTTTGATCACGTGTGCCTTTTGCATCAAACTTGCTACCAGACTTGTGCCGTTGATACGATGGATGTAGCCTGCTAACGAGACGGCACATTAGGGGCCAAATGCACGGGGCGCTGCGAGGTTAATCACAAGCAGTCAGCTCGAGTTATTTTCTCTGTAAAATAGAAACATAAATCCTTTCTCCAAATAAAATAAAAGTTAAATTAAAAAGATTGATGTGTTTCAAAAAAGTGTTCTGTTGTCAATTAAGACTCTAAGCCCTCCACTAGTGGCAGACTCAATCCCTCATGAAATTTTGATGCGACTCGATGCGATGTACATCATGAGGTAGCGAGAACAATTTTTATTCAAAGCTTACAATTCAATTCTTCGTTGTTGAACTAAACGCGCATAGATTATTGCGTATTCTTTCAGATGACAGTAATCTGAGTGTGTGTGTGTGTGAATACCTACTACGTGAAAAAAAATGTGAAGGATGGATTTGCTAACTCTTCAACTAAAGGCACTTTTAGACAGGCTTATCCTTAGGTACCACATCGAGAAACGGCATGAAAGCAAGATTCGCGACCGTCTTTGGTGACAAGCGTTTTACCGCAGTGCCATCGACATGTCCTGGGAAAACATTTGTTCATATCTACGGTACAATAAAAGTACCTTTAATTTTTGAAGAAATATGTGCACAGTTGACTATCGCCTAAGTAGATCTCTTTGTTTGCACCAGAACCTTGTCATCAAGGTATGATGAAAAAATTGTCTCGGACTAAGTTCGATGAGTCATATTCGTTGTGAACAACAGATTAAGACGCCATCTTTACCGATAGCTACACCTGGTGTCAATACCAGTGGGCTCCAGTGGGGATGAAGAACAAACCAGGGAGCCTATCCTACAGGAGTGTAGGCTTCTCCAGGAAATGAGAACGAAGGTGTGCCCATCGCTGTTGTCCCCCGAAACCAAGCTGTACGGACCTGTGGATACTTTGCAGATGACTGTCAGTTTTTCTCGAGGAGTGACCTCCGAATATGACAAAACAAGATAAAAAAGAATAACAACATAAATCATTGTTTGGTAGGGGTATCTGCATTCATGAAGATCGTGTTACTTGACCATCTGGAGTGACACTTGAGATCGAATGCGACTGGATTTGCAGGCCAATATCCGTTGTTTATTGAGCTAGTTTGGAAGAGAAAGAACTACTGGAATCTGAAAACTATGACAAACAAACGCATAGTTTGCTGATAAAATGGGTGATTTTCAGTCAGGAAATTTCATGTGTGAGAGAAAGAGTGTGTGCTTGTGCGTTCATGCTGTATATGACTAGATTAAATTTCAGTTCTTTCCCTGAGTGTTGAGCACTGCACAATATTTATAGACTTTAGCTTACTTAGTTACAGTCTTACGAGTCTGGACACTTCAGGTAAGAGAGGTCTTATTTATTCTCATTACCTAACCAGTTAGGCAAGACAGGAGTGAGCCTGCTGCTCCTGAAATTCATTATTTTGTTATAAAATAGCCATTTCTTCAAGCAATAAAGACTCTTTTAGACTACTTACGGCAGACCTGAGCCAGAAGTGGTAAAATAATCAAGTACAGCTGAGCTACAAATGATTTTTTTCTTTGTGCAAAGCAGTTTCAAGATCCCTCCTTATAGACTTATATATAGTGAGCCAAACGATAAAATTAATGTTATCTCCAAAGCTTACTCACCTCAGACTTTATTTTACAGATTTTTCTGTTTTAGTCTTCTGTCTTTCTGTGGGAGTTGAGACTGTCATAAGCAGAAGTTTGAAACCTATCTCTGCTTGTTCTTCTTTTTATGAGGATGGACTGGTCAGTCATATCATTAGAGATTATGGCTATTTTTATTCCTTCAGAAATATTTCTATGTCAGAATGAAAGTGAGCAGAATATCTCTCTGATGTTATTATGTATCTAGTATCACTGATAGTTGCAGACATGAGATCATAGACCTACAGGTGGTTTAGATGAAGAAATCTATTAGAAGCCTCTCTACACTGTGGCACCAAAAGCCTATACAGCACCAACAGCACTTACTCAACCCTCCTATGGACTGGATCATACATTACGGGTTGTGCAGACTAAACTTGAAACTACACAGGTATGGGAAAGAAAGCAAAAGATAGTTTATCAATATTTTAATTTTATCAAATTTTTCTTCCACACACTCCTATAGTCATTGCTTGATGTACTCATAAAAACATGATTAATGGTAATTCTAACAACATAACAAAGTAACATTATTCAACGAATTATGTGATGATAGTGTATTCGGGAATTTCACTTTGTTTCAATTTTGAATTTTGTTAATTTACCACTGGATGTTCCAAATAGAAATATCTATCCCTTTATCAAATAGAAATTGATGTAATTGCATTTTAAGCCTCTGGAAGGTTCTAAAATATCTTAACCCAAAAATGTGTTTATTCCTACCAGTGCTAATCAAAACTCAATCATTCTACTAGGGAAAATAATAATTCTGCCATTCTGGATTGAATAATTTGTTACTGGAAAGCTGAGTATTTCATAGAAAAGACTCTACTTAAAAAAAAGGTGATGAATCACAAAGTTCTGATTGATTTTCATCGAAACCTACAGGCAAGAGTTACCAGTGGATTATTTAGGCCTGCCTGAACAATTGAATTAACACTGTATGCAACAGTTGAGGCATAGAATGTTTACACTTCTCAAATTATCCAGATGTACCAATTACTGCTCGCCTGTAGAAATCGAATCAGCTAAACAATTGCAGCTGTTCTGCCAGCTTTCCGAGGAAATGATCATAATAAATGCTGCTGTATGTCGATACCCCGTTCACGGTACCTGCTGGTTGCTGGGGAATCAACCAGTCATGTCGAGAAACATCTCTCACTCCATATTAATTCCACGTCCAACAAAAACGATTCTGTTTGCAACAAATTTACAGAGCACCACATTTTTCTTGCACATTCTGTCGTTAAGTGTGATTCCGATGGAAAAGGTAAATCATCAAGTGCCACATAATTTTATCGACCACCTCTATACCTCATGCCCGCCAAACACCGTCGTGATCTACACGCCAACTGTTTTCTGATGCATTTACTACGATTAAACTCGTAACAAGGCTTAGGTTTCGATATTCCGAAATGTAGGGCAAGCACACATCATGAGCAATTCAACAGGTTGCTTACCTATTCTTGGGTAATCCAAAAGTTGACCATAATCGTGGCAAACGCAACGCCGGCAGCTAGCGACTGATCGAGCGAAGCAGAAGACACAAAATGTCAACAGAAGGAGATCACATGACCGCTTCTGACCAATGGCAGTGCATGATAAGCTACCCCGCGCCGATGAGGAATTGAGTGGGTGGGTGTACGGGGTCAAGAGAAAGAGAGGGTTTAGCGGCGAATCAAAGGCCTGCCTGTTGAAAGTGAGCGACATTGCTGGCTCTGAATAAATCTATGTGCAAATCCCACATGCGCAGATGTAGCATTATCCGCGAAAATTACTTGATAAGTAAGCTGCGCGTTCTCTCGTTCTGAGGCAGTAGCCACGAAGGGTTGCCTTACAATGGTGTATATAGTTTCTCGTTGATCCTCTGAAATGTTCTTAAATTATTTTTCTAATTTATGTAATAAGTACTATGGTTGTAGTTTTTATATGCCGTTGTCGTTCGTCGATTATGTAATAATTTGTGTCAATCTATTATTATAGCTGCGGACCTAGAAAGTATAGGTATTCTGTTTTGTTTTGTTTTTGTTTATTTTTTTGTTTTTTGCTTTTGGGGTTTTTTTTTGTTGTTGTTGTTGTTTTATTTTTGTTGTTGCTGTTGTTTTGGCGAGTGTGTAAAATTTTCTCCATTATTAAAGAAAAAATCCCAATGATTCACAGGAGAGGCCAGAAGTGTGTGTGAGAGAGGGGAAGGGAGAGAGCTTTTGCTATCGAAAATATGAATCGTGCTGTTCGCTAATAACACAAATGATACAAAAGCATATATAAGCATGGGCAAAACTAACATGTCGAGAAGGTTACTAGAATAGTTATGTTGGAAAATCGACGAGAATCTAAAAAAAAGTCAAAACACATAACACACGATAATCTTGCTTAGCGTGGCATGAGTTTATTTCTGCTCAAGGAAGTCTGAAAAATTAATCAGGTAATTGAAGCACTTTGATCTGAGAAGAAGTGAAGCATAAATATGAAAATGGTGGCGTGTTGGGGTGGTGGGGATGAAGGATTCAATGTGAGAACACGCAGAAGGTCGTACTCGGCCCGCTTTTTTCATCAGGTACCAATTCTGCTTGCTGGGCAGACTGTCTTTCAGTCATAGGCACAGGCGGACTAAACCAGCAATCGTATCACATGATAAAGTACAGATGCTGCAAAAAATATGGAAGAGAATGGCCAAATTAACATAAAAGCTACAATACTGCCATGATACTGGTTTTTTTCTGGTACAATAATCCTGACCTGAGCATATCTTCTCTATCTCTGTGTTCTGACATTCCTTTTAGTGGCACCCACTGGCACTAACATGCCTTTCTGCTCAGTAGACTTGTCTTCCTTGCGTCCGTTCTTTTCTTTCTTCTTGCAATTACAATCATGAGCAAGAAAAGGCTCTTTGCTTCCTAGTATGAATTATGATTTAGAGATGCTATTTTGACAAGGTGGCTGCCTGCCCTTGTTATTCCCTATTATCCATGACCTCTTCGGGAAGATCTTTCTTTTTTTAAAAGTACTTTCAAGTCTTCTGGATTCATTTACTTCTTTCGGTGGGTTCTTGACAGAAGACACTCGTACATCAAGTGGAAAGAGACCGTTATCGTGCTCGCAGCCGAGGCCACGTCATCTACCCCCTCTGAGCTGATCACCGCTCACGCCTTGACCTGCGGGTGCTCCATCGATCTTTCGATTCCTCACTCTGCTGGGTCTCTCCACAGGCGTGAGAAGAATGCAGCATCACTCTGCCTGCAGGCCATCAGCACAACGCCTGGGACGTGCGGACTCTTCAGGTCAGGAGGGGGAGATGGTAGGGTTGTACACCACAGACCTCCATACTCCCTGAAGTATGTGAATATAAACGTGCCATCGCCTGCAGTACAGACAGCTTTCCCAGTGTCTGTGGAGTAGACAAGAGAATGGGAGTAAGATATGGTAAGAAATGATGACTAGAGCCGTATTCTCTATCTCTCATTATCTCCTTTTTCTTTTTCCCTCTTTGTTTCTCTCTCTCTCTCTCTTGTCTTTTATTTATAAGTCTAAAAATCTAAGAGTTAAGCCTACTTTTTTTCTCTTTAGCACAAAGGATAGAAGTAAAATAAAAGTTTTGCCCTCTTGTAAATAAAGATATGTGTGTGTGTGTGAGAGAGAGAGAGATTCAGGTTTGCAGGTGGCAGAATACAATATACCCAACATACGTATCGACATCAAAAGACAAACTATATATAAAGACTACAGCTCCAACACATCATTTATATGTATATTACGACAGTATTGGCCACAGCTCAACCACACCAGCCACAGAATACAAGAAAGTACACCCCTCACGCACACACATATACATATATTTTCGGGTACTTACATCAGGGATTACCCGTTCTATTGTAGAAACCCAGGAGGAACATTTAAGCTGAGTCCGTGTAATGTCACAGGTTAATGTCACAAGGGATGAACACGTGACTTCCGCTTCTTCAGACTATAGTCCTCTGGATCCCTTCTACTCAAAATTATTCCGAGGTTACTCTGCCCTTATTGCTATTGTTATTATTTTGCAATGCTCCACTACAATGTGAACGTGCAGAGATCTGTTGCTTGTTGGATAATGGCTTTATCATCAGACCCCTTCTCCACACCCAATAAATATTAGGATTAGGAGCTAATACACCACCGTCTTTTATCCCCGGGTAAAAAGTCAAAAGGTCACTGAAGCTATCAACACATTGACTATTTACCACTGAGATGGTTATACTCTTTAAAATCGAACCACGAGTAGCTCACTGCTTAAACACAGAAACAAGTTTAGCATAGGCAGTGTTTTCAAAATCAGCTCAGCTCTAGACTGACCATAAAACCCACATGAATCAAAAAAAAAAAAAAGCAAACTTTTGAAAGCCATTTCCGTTACATGATAGACATTTATTAGGTGACGTATGCATCAGTCTTGCATACATATGAAGGAACGTCACAGCCGTGCAGCGATTGCAAACATCACAGCTACGTGCAGCTGGTCATTTGTGGCCTGTGGCGCACCGGAAATGCCCAAATCGCGCACCTGCGCAATAAAATGGCGCCTGGCAAGCGTGAGAATGTGTATTTGTTTTAAATTTTTTTAAAGTGGCCATGCAGAAGGTGAAGACTGCGCATGGCAGGAGGTGGGGATCGAGCGGGGGATGACGGGTGGAGTGGAGAAGGAGTGGGTAAAGCTACGATCGATGAAGGTCAGGCGGAGGTAACCTGCTCGCTGGCTGCGTCTGAAGTGCACCCCCATGACCTTTGGGTGAATTACGTGCATCAAGGCTATCATACAGAATGCAGAAACGGGTATTGTGTTTGTTTGGTTGATTTCTTTTTAGTTTGTTTTTTAGTTTTGTTGGATTGGTTTTTGTTTTATATTTGTTTAATTGTTGTTGTTTTTTTTATTTTATTGGTTTTCGTGATATATTTATTTGATTGGGTTTTGTTTTATGTTTCTTTAAATTTTTCGGTATATTTGATTTTTATTTGGGCAATTTTTACGTTGAAACTTTCAAACTAATTTCCAACGACAGAAAAAGTTCAAATGATTAATCACATCATCACTGTTCTTCTGGCAGGCGTACCGTCTTCGAAACTCAGCTTGAACACGTACTTGCCTTCTGTGCTACCTCCATCAGGACAGGTCTTGTATGTAAATGGACAAAGCAAGGAAGAACAGAAGGAGCAAACATTTATAAACCACTATAAAGTTATAAACCCCTTTAACCCTTAAAAAACTACGATCGGTGTAGATATGAGAACAGGCAAAGTAAGCTTAGGGAAATACAACTTTGTGAATGGAAGGGAGTATTTTGTTTCGTGTTTTTTTTTTTTAACCGCTCTCACCCGCCTTCATTCAGTAGCCATCGTCAGTGACTTCCTCGTATAAAGCTGCCCTCCTTTTTTTTTTTCTCTCGCTCAGCTCTCTAGAACTAACGAGGCTTCTACGCAACAATTTGACCTTTGACAACGAAAGTAAATGATGAGCAATTTACCTATTACGTACGCCTACGTGCAGAGTACCCGTACATTGTCCTCTTCCGGCCAAACACGCTCTGCTCCTCATTACCTCCGTTTGTACCTCCTCACCCCGCTCTCTCTCTCTTGTGCAGCCTACAACTTGTCCATACATCTCCACTATGTTGTTGATTTTGGACACAAATGAGTTTGAGATGGAAAGGTTACTAGAAAATAGTTCCGAGCATAGTTTCTAGATAAATAAATAAACAAAATAATAAATTGTGAAACCACAACAACGTTCAAAACAATGTTTGTGTGGGTGTGTCGTAATGACAGGGGTATGTGCTATTCTGTGGCACTTGAGCCATTTGCACTGGAAGCATGCACACCAGCTCATAAGACGACAAGTTAACGGCTATCTAGCGGGCACGAGCCACTGCACGTGCACCGAGTACAATGGCTGGCAGGAAGAAGCCAGGCGTATCTTAGCATCCACGCTTGAGGTCGAAGCCCTCCCCCCGTTGTCGGCGGATTTTTCTGTAAAAACACACTGGAGTAATCACAGTGGGGCCGCCCATAATCACTCACAACACATTACAGTCAAGAATGAATTGCCGGTTATGCAGTTAGCAAACCCGCTGGAGCTCGATGTTGAAAAGCTTTTTGTTTCTAGGAGTAAATTTCTGAGGGAAAAGTGCTTTTGGATGGAGTGCTGAAATAACGGACAATGGCGACTGCTGATTGGGAAAGTGGCTAGCCAGGTGCAACTAGTGTTATACTGGAGTAGTAACTAGAGCTGCATGTACACGTGTAGATACTGTGAATGTATATCTGTATATATTACAGCACTTTTCGTAATAAGTGTGTGAGCACCTGTCTCTCCCTGCGCTGGGTTACCACACTACAGGTGTGCGGCCATGTTCATACTGAGTTACATCTCTCCCTTCAGGTGTAGTCTGTTTGTGGTCGTCACCTGGGTCTAGTTGTACATTTTTAAAACTTGAAACTGTTCTAAAAAAGTATATTTAGAAATGCTTTCCAAAACTCGCTCCCATGCCATTTTTTTTTTAGATGCGTTGAACAAGAATATATGAAAAATTTACTGACGGTAATGAAAATTCAGCTAAAATAGTTTTGTCTTACTTAAAGGTAATTTAAGTTAAAAAGTTATAAAATTTAAAATGCATTGTGTCTCTGTAAAACTAATTATCTAATAGTTTTTAAAATTAGAAACTGGCTCCTGGGAAAGGCTGAAGGTGAGATGACCAACAGAAATTTTATTTCAAACAGAAATCGGTGGAGACCCTAGAGAAACACGCAGTGGGGAAGGTGTTAATGATACCTATAGAATTATATACATTGTGCCAGTATGGAGTTTGTGTACCACTGTTCTCACTGACCACACACTTGACTCATTAGGAACTTGTGGGTAGTCTCAAGAATACTTTTTAGCAGTCAGCAATCCAGAGAACTAAAGTCCATAATCTTCAAAACTAAAGTCAGAATCCGGGTATCTCGCAACAGAGAAGTCCGCAATCCAAAGAATGATAATCCATGAAACATACCCGATGCCTCACCGGAAGCAAGTAATGCAACTTCCGCCAGGCGGCACAGATGTAGGGCGAGTGTCGGACCTTGCAAAATGCCAGGTCAGGGGAGGAGCAGCAAAGCCAGAAAAGGAAGGGGTCATGGGTCATGGGTAATAGGTGTAACCCTCCTCCTCCTCCCGTCTAGAACACAGTGTTGACATGGACAGCTACGACAGGCGCTCGTACTTTCACCACAAAGCTTATCGTCGACCGCTTTTATTAGCAACCGTCTAAAGACTTTTTATCAGAAGGATTTTAATGGGTTAACTCTCCACTCGCTTTTCTATTACCGAATCTACCCGTGATATGTATCCTCGTGTGTGTGAGTGAGAGAGAGAGAGACAGACAGAGAGAGAGAAAAAATGAAACTAGAGATATCAGTGACTTTAGCCTACGTATCAGAGCGGATCAGAATACATGCAGCATTATAAGAATTATCTTCATCCAAAATTTACTTGCAAATATGATCATTGCCGTTAACAAAGCTCAGTCTGGTAATTTTCTACACGCAGACACACATACACGCATATACACACACATATATACGCGCACACACACACGCGAACCACACCACTGCTATACTGAGTGACACAATGAGAGATCAACCAACAGAAAGGCAAAGAAATAGCAGACAGAGAGACAAAATAAAAACAACTCCGTCTATTCACTGGGTGTACAAAGGCAACACATGGGTTTGGTGTGGGTAGCCTTGGCACCAGACCTCGCGTGACAGAAATAGATGTTAGCACACCTGCCGCGTGAAAATGACATTGATCTCATTTGTTTAGGTGTGCCGAGCTTTATTGTCTGATTCATTGGTGGTTCGCACATCACTGATTATACAGTACATCCAGCCAGACCTTGCACTTTCACCTCGACGCTTCTCTCTCTTCTCCCAGACTGGCATCTAAAAAAGTCCAATTCCCTTTCTCGCTCCCTCTATTTTCTCTCTGCGAATGTGTGAGACTTGTGTGTGAGTTTGAAGTAGTTTATTCAAGGACTATTGCTTATATATAAGCATGTATGTGTGAGTGCTTAAAAAAAAGTAAAAGAAAGATGGAGCTAGAGAACAACAGAAAGAGAGAAAGAGAAAATTAATGAGAGAAAGAGAGAGAAAATGCTTTTCGCTCAAGTTCGATTACATGACTAGCTGTACGTGTGTGTGTGTTTGAAAGAGAAAGCAGCTCCTGAGGAAAACCACTCGAGAAACCCTCGGTTTTGTCCTCTCAGTCTTGTCGCCTCCTGTGTCCCACATCTTTCCCTCACAGATCAACAGACACTGCCCTTGCAGTCTGGGTTGGGACGAAAAGCCAAGGGTCATAAAATGTCATAGCCAGCACCTACAGCCAAGTGCCTCCAAGTGCTGCGAGCAGGTGACGAGGCCGCCATGTGGCCATGCATCTCATTAGTGTGTGTGTGCTCGATTGCACACATATACTTCTCTCCCTAGAAGTATTTATCTATCTTCTACTCTAACACAGAATGTTTGACCGAGATAAAAAGTAAAAATAGAAATAGAAGGAGACAGCCAGACCGACAAAGATCGATGGACAGATAGAGGAGAGAGACAATGTGTATGTGAGAGAGAGAAAGAGAAAGTAAACGCGAACCTTTCTGTCGGCATAAACAAACCCATTGCAAAGTTCCGGAAGATCCTGCAACTAGGAGGATCCTGGAACATCCATAAACTAAATGCAAAAGAGGAAAGATGTCATCTTGTTATTATTGTTATTACCAAAAGTGCAGGTCAAATGCAGGTTTCCGTGTTACATGCCTTCTGCGCATGTGCACTTTGAATTATTCAGCTTCCGGGTGAGAAAGAAATGGTTCCCCCTATGCGGCCAATTTCAGGCAAGCCTCTGTGACGCACATCCCAGAGAAACCAAATTAGAAACAAAAAGAAACAAACAGCAGAAGACCGTCATTCCAAATGTCAGAGCAGATTGCAGGATGCAGGTCATCGCGGTCACACGAACAATAACAAAACAAAATAAACAAGTCTATCAACTTACTACTCAAAAATGATATTAAAAAAACAATAAGCAGAGATAAACTTCAAAACAACTTGAAAACACCCAAAATATAATATGGGAAATGATATAAAACAAACATGACGAAAGAGGCGGATGATGATGATGATGTCACGGAAAAGTAAAAAACAAACTGAAAAAAAAACAAGGAGATGAAAACAAACAACAGACACATCAGTCTCACATAAAGGTGGCGAATCTCTTGTTCCATTGCCCCTCATACTCGACAGGACAAGTTTATTATGTTTAATATCAGGTGGCCCACGGCTACGGTGACTAGCAGCCTAATAAACTTCGGTCCTGCCGATTGGAGAGCTGGGACACGTGACGTGGAAACATCTAGACAGAATGAGAGGAACGGTTTCAGGCAACAAGGTTCCCCATCTCCCCAATTCTTTACACACCTTCGAGATGGGCGCTGCTGTTCAAAAGAGCATTTTCTTCCTCAACTCCAATAAAAAAAAAAAAAAAAAAAACAATGCTCTAGCATTCAAAATAAAATCCTAAACACGCATCTAGTTATTCACTCCAAATGTTTATATACTTCTCTGTTGTAATTCTATGTGTATAATGATGCAGATACAATATTTGTGAAAATCATGATGTAAAAAAAAGTTTATTAACCTCATCTGTTTGTACCAGAGACGACTGTCTATGTCTCGTGAATTTAAACCTTTGATGGGAGTTGCTTCAAAACAACAGGCAGCAACGGTTGATGGTTTTTAGGGATGAAGATGGAGGTGGGAGTGGATGGGAGCGGGAATCTACTACAACTGTGGTGAAGAAGTAAACCCGGATGTTATGTGAAGGTTTTCAATGTTGTTTTTCTGCGGTGCCAAGTCCCGGGGCCTTCACAATGTTAGCATCTAGCAAAAACAACGAATCCCACAGACCTTGACAAGCAGGTCGACATTAACTGTTTCTGTTTTTTCTTTCTTAAAGTAAACATCGACCTTTACAATCGACCTTTATATCTGATGTGCAGAATGTAGCTTGACTACTTTTTTTTTTTAAAACGCGGACATTTATTTTCAGACACAGCTCCGTTGCTTGAAAGGGTGATCATGATACAATTCATCGATTTTTCTATTTGTGTATTAATCATCGTTCTTAATCTGCTTTAATTCTCAAGAAAATAGTTGTCTTTGAGCTCTTTGTTACATTATGTATCTAGAAAACAGCGTCCAAAGCAGAAAGCGCGAGGTAGCCTGTTCGAAACCCGCATGGAGTAGCAGCCTTCTTTCTTCAGCAGTTTAATAAGTACCTGGCCTCCTCAAAAGGGCGGGGAAGGTGATGGAGAGATGGGCCCAAAAAAAAAGAGCTGTGAGATTAGTAAGGTCTCTAACATCTTCCAACAGAGAGGTCAAGGAATAGGCGTTACTTTGACCCCTCCCCTTATCAAAAAAAAAAAAAAAAAAAAAAATCCGTTGTCTACAGAAACAGCGAGTATGCAGAGAAAGCCCCGAGGAGAATCTGATTTTATCTTGGAGTTTCTGGCAGGTGTTGGAGTGTGATGCGATATCTGCTAGCACCATTCAGAGCGACAGCCTCTACGCCAAGCCGCCGTTCACGGTGGTGCCGTCAGCTGCTGGCACAGCCTCGCCGCAGCGTTGCCAAGCCAACGGCGTAGCAAACTAAAATCGGAGGTTGACGTCACCGCTTGGAGGGTTTAAAAGTACGACTGGCGCGTGACATTGAGGTTATGGAAGGTCAGGCTTGCACTAAAAGACACATCTCTCTCTTTCTGTGTTTTAGCCAAAAAAGATTTTTCTCGTATAAAGCAATCATCAACAAAACAAATAACTAAAAGAACAAGCAAACAAACACAGTGTATAGCTTAATAGCCCGGCAGACGAACGTATTGATGAACAGTTAAACAGTATAAATTAAAATGTTAAACAATTCGTATAAGCACTTCCGAATAAATCCCAGCGACAACCACGACGACAACGAACCACCACCATCTTGCCCTCTCACCCGAAAAATTTCATAAATCTGGTAAAGCCATAAGTAGGTATCATCTCTCACGTCAAAACGCACAAAGAAACTAGACATAGAGAACAAAAATTTATAAAAAATAGTGAGGTTGTTCGTTGAAATGCAGGAAAGCAGAAATAATAAGATAATTTAGAAAGCTAATGTCTGTGCATATCTGAATATTTGCAGTTAGCGTGGGCTCAAAATAGAAGACACCTGCCAAGAAGTGACATATGCCTTACTTCTCTCGTATGTCTGATGGAGAGCGTGGTGTTCGAACTAATTCCTGTTTTTCCTCTGCTGCATGTTTGGGATGAATGTGGTTAAGAATTACAGGCTGAAGGCACATCGCCATGCTGAGCACACCATCCTCCGCGCCGCTTGCGTCATCTTGCAAGGTACGTAATTAAGTAAACCACTCGCAGTACCCTCCCCTCTACCCTGGTCTTCCTCCCCTTTACCCTTGTGTCCCTCCCCTCTACCCTTGTCTCCCTCCCCTGTACCCTCGTCTCCCTGTGTCGAGCTGCAGTAAGTGGCCGTGTGCAGGAGGCGGGGAGCCTTAGCTGGCTATTTTTAGAAGCACGTTCTTAGGCTGTTGGCGCCTTCAGGGGTCTTCCTTCTCTCCTCCATTTGCTCGCTGATAAGATAATCATCGGCGGGAGTCCTAGAGTGCTCCTGATAGAGGAGTGAGAGAAACAGCCAGCTGTGGTGCAACAGCCGTTGAAAAACGAAATTGATCATTTTTTTCAAAGGGGTATGAGGTGGGGTTAAAAGGTCAGCCAGAACTTGCTGCTGTTAAGGGGTTTTAATACTGTAACAAGTACATTCATATGTGCATGGGAATAAACGTTCGTACTTGCATGCATACATACACAAAAGCACGCGTATGTACCGACACATTTAAACAGATACACTCACAAAATTTACACACAGGTCCATATGTATACTATGATACAAACGTAAATACGTATGCACCAAAATATACACGCGTACACAATACTACATACACACATGCATTTACATACATAATAATTTACATACATCGGACTTATGGGCAAGCTCATGGCACTCTACAAAGATTTACACACACACAAGGACGCACGCAACATGCAAACATGTTGTGTATGGAATGCAATATGAGACGATGAAGGATATATTGCCAGCAGTTGCTTCCAACCTCTTGATTCATTTGAGAAACTGTAATCCAGGCTGAAAATGCTGCCATCCACACCATAGCTGCAGGCATAGAACAGATCGAATAGGAGCGAGTCTTTTTTCTTTCTTTCTCGCTGCTCAGAGTCATAGGGTAGCCTGCAGAATGTCTCTTTTAAATACCATAATGAGCATACATCCAGTCGAAAGGGACTTGTGCACTTGCAAACACCTGCATAATCCAGATGTGCATACTACCTAAATATGTACAGAGCCACACACCCCCATACACTCTATCTTACAAATTTCACACATCGGAAATGCTAATATGTTATTTAGAGATACCAGTAACCAAGACCATCACTGTTAATGTCCATTATGTTGCTACATCGAGACTAATAGCTACAAACTGTTGCACGGGGCTTGCTCTCTCAACAGTCCTTGTGGTCAACAGATAGACTGATCACGTGACTTGTAGAGCAGCACGTGACTACGACTGTGCGCCTAATGTCGTTACATTGCGACATAGGTTTTAGTTTTAGTTAGTTTCTGTGAGACTAGTTAACAGATAGATCACGTGACTTGCTGAAAAACACGTGACTGACACTCAAGCGCGTCCTCTGCCTTGAATTGAGAGAGAAAGTATACTGTACACGGACATTCATGTAGGTCTGTGTGCCTATATGCCTCATGATGCCTGTTCGTCATCAATCGCAGGTATCGGAGTCACGGTTTGAAGGACGTGGATAACGAGATTGTGCGAGATAATGCGAGGAAATGCGCGAGCGAGTTTCGTGAAGATCATTCTACTCCAGCGGGGAAAGCCGAGAGCTTTAAAGGATCTTTAAACTTGCGTCAGGTGGAGTGGGGAGGTGGCTGGGGTCGTGGTACTTGACCTTTACGCCAGCGAACATAAAGACATTAAGACTGCTGCTTCTCTTACTCCAGACATCCACGTGTGAAGAAATACTCAAGAGAAAGCCAGAACGATCATTCTGTGTATCTGAACCAGGTCTTGCACTATAATTCTGCTAAGCTGCAAGGAATTAGGCTTGCATGTTTGTAATGTCTTGTGGAACTCAATGGTGTACAGGGCGTTTTTCACCGGTCGTCTGCTAGTCAGAACAGTGAACAGAACTCCGGTGTCTTTTACGCGAACAAACAAACAAACAAACAGAATAAACAAACGAACAAACAACACAAACAAACAAACAAACAAACAAACAAACAAACAAACAAACAAACAACACAAACAAACAGAATATAAGAGAAAGTGATTCGTCAGACTAAAGATGTATATTTAGAGAATGTTGTAATTAAAAAATGTTAGCATATTTCCCTTTAAAAAAAAAAGTCAAGGAATTGTATTCTGAGCCATTGCCGCCTCAGGTCTGTGTTCCGTTGCACTCGTCTGTCCTCGACTAAAGAGACTGCATGTCATTTCTTGCTCAAAACTGTTTCTTGCAAATGTCGATTTGAACTGGTGTCTGTGCCTTTCGAAAACGCGCTTTGCTTCGATTAGTCTGTAACTCTCCCGTTCTCGCCAACGAACAATCGCATCTCCATTGGCGTGAATGCAGCAGCCTTGACATTATTCATCTCAGATTGCAGCTCCAGCCATCGTCTTGGCAAAGCACGTGGGGCCGTATCAACGTATTGACCAAAGTTCCAGCGTCCCTGATGTTATTCTGTTCCTTCCCCCACCCCTTTCACCTTTTATGTCTTTTTCTTCCTTCAGTCCCACCCGCATTGGCACCTGTGAGATCGCTGGGTCTGGTTAATGCTTTTTCTTCTCCAACTCCCAGCTCTCCACGTGGAAGTGAGACATAAATCGTTAACCAACCTCCATCAACCCTCCCATGCTCGTGTCTTGGCTTTTGGCTGAACCGTGTATCTGTGCAGCGTAGTGGGACCTAACCCCGGACCTACCCTCCCACCCCGAAAAAAAAAATCAATGTTATGTTTTCGAGAGAACGCACTGTCACGCAAAACGTCTAGAGATTATACCTCTTTGTTCTTTCTTTCGTTGTAAACAGATCTTGAAAACATGACAACAGAGGCCATTCTTGCCTTCGTTTCTTAAAAAAGCGTTCTTGTTTTGAAAACATTTATGATAGACAACAGTGTCGGTGTTCGTTGCGCCATTACGGAAGCGGGTAAATAAAGTTAGCTTGAATCCTTACAGTGCTTGTCTTAGGAGGCATGAAGAGCTTTCTTAAAAAAACTCTTTTATGTGCACAAAGTTCTTAAACTTTTTTTTTATAACTTGTTTTGAAATCGAGTTTGACAATTTAAAAAAAAATGTCGACAGACAACAGGGTGGTTATTTTCTCCAGGCTGTAAATAATAACCTGATGGGAAGGGCCTGGTAGTGCGAGCGAGATAGAAAGAGAGAGAATTTTTAAGAGAATTCTGAGAATGTTTATTATTATGGCTTTCCTTATGCTCCTCTTGTTCCAGGGTTCATTGAGTTAACTTTCCTTGTTAAATCACATGCGAAAAACTACACAAAGAATAATTTATTTAACGAACAATCTTAAAGATCCTCGCTCTATCCTTTTCTGTCTTCTGTCTGCTTGCCTATGTGTGTCTCTGTAAGTAGGGGTGGATATGGTTTGTCGTTATATGGGAGTGAGAGACTAACATTTGCACATGAATACACAGAGACAATATCTTCATCCCTTTGTCCTATACAAAACTCACAAACAAACGCACAAACAGGAAGAAACCAAATGAAAAAACACACGCGCAAGACAACGCGAAAAAAAAAAACACCCCAAACAATAAACAAGCAATATGTTCCATAGTCTTACAAGTATAACGGTGCTGCTGCTTGCACCCCAAGTAATCGCCAGGCCAGTGAGGGGTACAGGATGTATAAAAAACAACCGGAGGGTTCCTCTTTTTTTCTATATTCTGAAACTCGCATTCAGAAGAGTGATTCATCGTAGCGGAACACCCCCTCTCTCACTCTTCAGTCCCATATGAATCACCTTTCCATTGAGCTATCGAGGAGCGTCAATCGGTCTTCGCCCTGCTCTCCCACTACCCCTACCGCTCCCTCCGTCGCTTGACTTGACTTGCGCCGTCGAACCATTCGAATGACACGTGACTGGGATCGCGGCAACAGGCTCACGTGACGTGGACATGTGGGACAGTTGGAGAGAAGGCTTTGAACTGCTGGAGAGGTCACGTGGCTATAGAACGGCCAGAAAACATATCAGTAAGAACTTCCAGTACAGCATCTGCCGGGAGGTCAGTCTCAGATGACCCTCAACCCTGGGGTTTTATTTGAACTACTGGCAAGGCCAGCAGGACTTCAATAAGAAAATATTCCATGGAATTTTATGGATCTCTGAGTGAAAGGAAAGGCCGTCTTGAGATGGCTATGAACTTTTTTAAATCGATGAATGAACTGAAGATAAAAACAAATCCCAGAAAACTCGTAACTCAAGGGAAAATAGGGAAAGTTTAAGAGGGTTACGAACTATTGGCGAGATAAATGTCATGATGACTACAGACTACAAGCTACCATCAACAAGATATCAATAGAAAATTACATTCCTTACCATGAATTGACGGACAAATAAAAGAAAACATAATAGCTATCATTGAACCGACTGATCTGCATGGCCATTAAAATAACACATCAGCCTACTACTAAGATAAGATCGACATATCAGCTAAATGCCAAGATTGACGTGTTGACCTAATACCAAGATTGACATGTTGACCTAATACCAAGATTGAGATGTTGACCTAATACCAAGATTGACATGTTGACCTAATACCAAGATTGACATGTTGACCTAATACCAAGATTGACATGTTGACCTAATACCAAGATTGACATGTTGACCTAATACCAAGATTGACATGTTGACGCAGTACCAACAGTTTTTCTCTCATCAACCATTCGCACCCTCGTTACCATTACTGAGTTTTAAAGTTTCTTTTGGCTGTAAATGTTGCAGACAGTATAGGGAGGTGGTCGGCATTAAATATTTCCAATTCAAGGTTTTTCTATAACTCATCTTCTGAATAAACGGGATTTTAACTCCACCCCACCAAATGGGGTTAACTGGGAAAAATTTCAATGCCTGACGAAGTTTGTTTGCACATGTTGCCACTCAGCTCATTCTGTCAGTAAATACACTTTGCATTTCAAACATCTGTTTCCAGCGTGCTTTCTAATTCGAGATAAGAGCTACCGGCATTGTCTACTTTCAATAATTGCAGTTTGCTCGCTTGTGCTTAATTTGCAAACAATTCAATCTATACTTGAATAGACTTACAAAAACTTTCAGTCAATAACCCCCAAAATGCATTGTGTTTGTCACAATAACACTATGTAACAGGAGGATGTGAAATAAAGCTCTTGAAAGGGAGGAAATGCGTCCAATGTCTGATTGTTTCTCAGCGCCATCTACTTACAAAGGTTATTCTTCCGGGGGGCAAAATTCAATATATAGGGTGAAAATGATTACAAGCAGAAAACTAGTTTAACATTCTCCAAACTTTCAGATATACAACAAAACTACCCACATTAAACTACCGAGAAGCAGTTTCCTGCACATTGAAGAACAATAGATAATAGAGGATAACCATCACTTAGCGCACGGTACAGACAGGAAATGAAGCCACCAAAAACGGATGCGCGCGCACACACACACAGAGCACATCCACACACATTTTCCAGGACAACACCTAAATCTTAACAAGTTATGATTCCAGATGACAGGTCATCCACAAACAAAAGCAGAGGGCTTGGAGTGAGAACTCTGTTCCGCGAATCATTTTGAGCGATTAGAGTCTGGCTTCCCGAGCCAGCCTGTTGCATGTCGGGACTGGGGGTTGAGGGGTCGACTGAGTTGTCGCATGACTCAGGGCTACCAAATCCGTGCATCGATTGGGGGACTGATGAGGCATGAGTCTTGCCGGGGGCGATAAATCGTTGAACAGCCCCAAGACTTGGCCTTTACTGGGACAAACTGTGGCGACGCCATCTTGCGATGCGTGCTTGTGAATTACCATCACCTCCCATCCTCGATCCGAGCTTCTTCCCATCAAAAAAAAAAAAAAAAGTATTTTGGTCTTGAGATTGACTCTTCTGTTAGCTGTCTCAGCTTCTGAACTTAGAAAGACAAACAGATAAACGGACAGATCATGGACATCAAAGGGATAGCTTCAAAGATTAGTTGAAGGATGACATAAGAATAAATTAATAGTTAGTTGAGTAGATGAATGGATGGACTGACAGATGTTTGACATCTTAGAGTGTTTTGCAATTTACGCCTGCCAAAAAAAAAAAAAAAAAAAAAAAGGAAAAAAAAAAAAGAAAGAAAAGCAGAATCGACCGCGGGATCTCATCACAGGTACCTGCTGCAGTCAGTTAACTAGGATTCTGTTATAAATAGTTGCCCTCTCGCATTCTACAAGCAAGCTGCAAACAAGGTATCAATTCTCCTAAAAATTACTAGCAGCTGATGTGTCACAAACAGATTTGCTTGGTCGAACATCACGATGACATTTCCCAACCGCCTCCAGTTGCTCGAGCCACGAAAACAACAAGAAAAATCAACTCTTATTTACTCTGACGTCAAGAGCCACAAATGACACCAGCAGAACATCCACGTGCCCCACATTTCCCGCGCTCAGAGCCGTTATTAACGGACAAATACGGATAAATATTCGATCAAGTTGGGCAAAGATCTATACAACCGTCCTTTGGAAACTTTGACACATTTGGTCGAACCCTCGTTCATACTTTCTTTGATTAAGAACGGCATCGGTAATAGCAAGAGCGCACTGGAAACATTTTCTGGATATTAGGTTATAGAAAAACACATCGACAGGTGTGTCATCAGCTTCCTTATTAAAAAAAAAAAAGAGTGACAGCGATGGTAATGATGACGATGATGACAATGACGACAAAGATGTTGACAAGGATGGTGATGATGACGATGGTGGTGATAACGATTGACGTTTTAATGTGCCTACTGCACGACAGCAGACGGTAATAAACAGGAGGAAGATCTGTAGGCTACAGTAAAATTCCTCAGAAAGAAATACACTGAAATAAACTCACTACAGGCTTACCGTTAAATTATTTTCCTTTAATTAAAAGCATTTCGTGAGTTCGCTGGACAGTTTTGACTGACTCAGGGACGAGTAGACAGCGGCAGAGATACATTGTTTCTCATAGTGAACTTGAAAGTAGAGCACTCTACATCTCTTCTGAAATTGAAAACAGTTGCTTCTTAAAGTAGTCTTTAGCGCTGGCAAGGAGCTGGTGAGAGATCCGACATTAATCTTTCTTTTTTTTCCTCTTCTTCCTCGCCCCAGTTTAACCCTCTTATCTTCTCGACCTACCGTCAGAACGCAAGAACATGCAAGCACACTCACATACACGCGTACTTACACCAATGCCTTCCTCACAAAAACTTTAGTCAAACACATTGGTAATGATAACTATACAGTATCTTAGTAGTGATGTAAGAGAAGTAGACACAAATTTCTATTACTATCGATACTGGTATGAAAGAAATAATGATAGGTGAATTGATTCGTTCATCAATGATTTTCTGAAAGCATTTAATTTTAGAATAAAAATATGTTTTGTCAAGTGATTTTACAGTAGGAATTTGACTGGAGGATGTCTGCCACTTACTCGACAAATACCAGTATCAATCACACTCACACTCTTATTTATTTAGTTGTTATTTTGTTTTTTTGTTTGTTTGTTGTTGTACACCCCCAATAAATTCTTAATATGTGATGACACTTAACGAACTTGTCTTTAACTATTTCCGGTGAGCGGTAAACAGCTCTACAAGAAAGTTTCGTTCCCACAGCCGCCGCGAGTAAACAAGCTTCATAAATTAACTGTCTGGGCAGAGCTCACCGGTCCTAGGAGAGAAAGAGAATAAATCTCTCATTGCAGACGACTTGCGGTTTGTTTTCGAGCAGGTCTGACCTCGAGACCACCACCACTACCACCACAACTCCGTCCTACACCTTTCCACGTGCAGTCGTGAGAGTGGCAGGAGAAATACTGGATTTTGTTCTGCTTTGCGTGTCTTACCTTGCTACAACTGTAGATATCTAGATATCCTTTTTACGTCTCGGCGATATCCATCATGATTTGTAGTGGCCATCTCCCAACTTTTCGTTTATTGTAAACAGTTGGTCGTTGTCCCTGACTTTTTTCTCCCTATTCGTCTTTGTTTCTCCCCCCACACTCGTTCAGTGGCGGCATGGTGGCGCAGCGGTTAGCAAGTGCCACCAATATTGTGAGGACTGGTTGTCCTCGGTTCAGATTTCGTCTCGCGAATGTTGATTTTTTTTTTTCTTTTCATGTTCGCAGAGCCGGCTGCTTTGTCGTGATATTGTAGCCTTAGTTGCTGGCTGGACGTGAAACACCAACCCCCCACCCCGTTGTACCACCTTTTTGCAAGAGCAGTGTTGTGAATGGCTTGAAAAGAAAACAGATTTCAGTGTTTATTCTATTTAACAAGGTTATTCAAACACCGGCATTTTCTGGCAAAGACTCCACCAGTAACAGTATTTCACGGTAAAGGTTCTTACAGCGGCGGTATCTTTAGGCGAATTGTTACAACAACAATATTTACAGCAAATATTACTCCTATAGTGAGAGTTTACACAACAGGTCATATGTCAATGTTAATTCTGTTGTACAATGCGCAACAGCGTGCAGTCTGTTCGACGATGTCCAACACGTGCTGCTGGTCTGCACAGTCCAACATGGTGCTGCCGGCTCTGTCATGTCCCCCGCCGTGTCTCCTCCATCACGAGGTCGCTGCCAGCAGCCGTCGGTCAACCCGCAATGTTTGTCGCGAGTCATAACACCGCTCCCAGCGCTTCTAGCCCATAATATTCGCATTTCATCGACGAGGCGTACATTGGAGAGCTATTCTGGTGTCTGCATTATTTATCTCGGACACAATGCCACATCGATTAGTGCGTCGTCATGGCAACTGCATGGAGCCTTGCCTCCTCCTCCTCCTCCCACACACGCTCCCACCCTTTCTTCTCCATCGGTGACCTGCAAAGAGGCGGCGATGGAGCGGAAGTGACGACACAGCGTAGGACCTTTTCAGCGAGTGAAAGACTCGGCAAGCTCACGTTTGGCATTGCGTTTGTATGCGTGCGTGATCAGGGTCAATCTCTGTCCCTCCCTCTCCCTCCCTACTACCTCCATGAACACAATCACTCCTCGCTTGTTAGTCTCAATTACTTCAGGGCTGCGCGCGTTGGCGTCTGCGTATGTACGTTGTTTACGCCTGCCAGCCCCTGAGAAAAAACTGACATGATCGGGAGAGTAACGCGCGCACACAAGCAAAACACAAATACATATCCACTTGCATAAACACACGCACACACCAACAAACAAACATATACACCCGTGAGAGTTCCCGTCATGCAAATCCAATTCCCTACAGTTCAATGCAACACTGCCTTCCCAATACTTCATTTACATTTATTACAGTAAATGAGGTGCGTGTTGAGGGAGGTAAGTGAAAGCTGTTAAGCCCTCGATGGCGTTTGTCTCCCGTGGGGTCAGCGACCCTGCTCCCCAGGTGGTAGGGAGTACAAAGTACACGTACGCGGACTTCACTGGAAATTCACTGCCTTTCGCTAGTGTGGGACTCCATGAGGATCGTCAGAGAAAAAAAAAACTCTTCTTGCGTCCTGTAAATGAGCGGCTGTCTTCGTGCACGCGAGAGAGAAAGACGTTTGTGTCCGGTTCTTGTAAAGCTTAGATTTGTATGTAAAGTGGAGGATGCGAAATATAAAGACCCTATCTTTAGTTTGGTATCTGCGCATGGGAGCTTGTGCTCTTCGTTTAGTTACTTGTAAATAAAATGTAAGGCTGGAAATCGCTACCCCAGAGTGGAAATGAAGATGTTGAGAAATGACTGGCTGGTCGAGGCCCAATCGTCACACAGCGAGGTGCATATAAATACGCAACACCTCAACGGTCTTCGTGCCTTAGGACGCCCGGTTCAGATCTCGCATCGGGACACTTTCTGTATTCTACACTTGTTCGCAGGCTGGGCCTCGGGGTTTTTCTCTGGGTATTCAGGTTTCCTCCCCTATCCCCATCCCCCTAAACAAACAACAACAAACAACAGTCTTCCTGCCTACTTTGAGCTGCATCAAGCATTTTCTATGAACTACGCGTCTGAAACAACCACCTTCAGACGGGACATGATATGTTTCACAAGGAGAGGGAGGCTACTCACAATTAAACCAGGTTTTCGTTTCTTTTCTTTTTTTTTTTTGTTCGAAGACATCCAACAAACTCTTCTCAAACTAATAAATAAAAAAATTAAAAACTTACCAGGGTCTGTTTTTGTCTTAACATATGTCAAGGTTTCGAGATGTCCTATCAGGGGCAACATCTCAACTGCGATGCCATGGTTAACATGGCAACAGTAAGACAGTAGACTCTGATCTCCCCTTTTACGCTAGTCTTCCCTTGAGACATTCGAACAACAAAGAGCACTCTGCACAGAAATACTATTAGAAACAGTACCTAATAATACATTAGAAAAGAAATATATACTATTTGCGAGGTTCTATGAAGCAAGTGAAATATGTAACATAAAGCATTGCTTCTTTATGATATTAAGAAAAGGTTAGCTATAAAATACTACAAAGTACTGAAATATCACAAATGCATGAAATATTCCTTGAACACTATTTACTATAATTTGTTTCTCGCATCTGGTATTTACAACATACTCTTGCAAAATTATAAAAATAATCTACACTTTAAATGTTAGAATCGCGACATCATAATTAACATGTGAACTGTCCATCTTAAGCCAGAATTTACAATTACAAAATGGCAAAAGATTGAGATATATATATATTTAAAAACACGCAGTCAAATAACTGTTCTGCAGTGTTAAGCTACTAAAATAGTGTTTGCGACACTAAATCTCAATCAAATTTGTCGCTTTAAAATTTACTTTGGTGAAAAAGTCCACAATACTCTTTAGTCAGCCCAAAAAAGTTGTATGTTCTCAGCTTGGAGATTCGATGTGACACAAAATAATGTCGCAAACCTGGTGGTGACTGCACTGGCAGTGTTAAATAGTCGAAGTTGTGTGACTGACTAGCTAGTGCGTAAGCATTAAACGCGGTTTACATAGAAATTAATTTTCTTTCTCGTAAAAATTAGTTTTCTGTACAATCTTTCTGTTGATAAGAGAACGGCTAATGTCCAGTGCTACGATATCATCAGGTGACCAGATAATTTCTGTTCAACTCTACCAGTGCTTTTGTTTCGCTCCGACTGCACTTCGTACTAAAAAATAATTTATGCCTCCCCGCAAGACCCGCATGGTCATCTTACCATGTCCAAGAAGTTTCAGCATTTACTGAAATATGCGTACAAAACATCCTTCATTTCAGGAACGAGCTTTTTTCATTTAGACCCCATTAACATATTATGTTTTTATTTAGAAAGACATTAGTTTTGAAAACAAACTGCCTTCACACCCGCCTTTGTCAAACTCCCTTCCAGTCATCCAGTAGGTTGGTGACGTCTAAGAAATAGTTTGTAAACACTGTTCACGAACTTTATTGGGTGTTTCCTACTCTCATCGAGCAGCACACCATTGGCTCACGTATCAGTGACATAATGTTAACATGGCAAAGATATTTAGTGAGTACATGTAATACTGTTTTTCTTTTCAAAATGTGATCAAGAATCTAGTCATTCAAAGAGCTCAGACGACTATTTTCAGCATATCCCATCCTGTGAAGCGATGAGGTTTTTTTCTCCGCAAATTGGCCAGCATTGTATACAGCTTTTACATGCAACATCTTGCGAAAACAAAGCTCGTATGAAATGCCCGCCATGCCTGCCATACTCTGATGCCGTCCCATTTAGAAGGACAAAAGACTCTCCTGCTTCAATGTCAGCGATGGGCTTTCAAGAACACATCCGCTCTCCCACACACCGCCATGTTCATTGTCAATGTTATGATCACAGTGCGAAAAGGGCGATGAAGACACTCCGCCATCACATACTATCGTATTGTATGTCACGAAAGACTGTTCGGGGATAGGATATATCAGGATACGAGCCATAGCAGGGTAGGAAGACACTTTCTTACAACCCTGTGAACTGACCCTCTCCACGGCCTTTGACCACTGCTGATTTCGCGATCTCGTTGGCCCCGAAGAGTGCGGAATGCTGTAAAGAAGAAATGGTGAAGGGGAAGCCACCCCGCCAACCTCACACTTCAATATCGTCCGAGTGGTAGTCAATGGGCGTCAGAAGTGATCTGCCCATCTCTTGGTTGTTAAAATGAGACGTGGGGTCAAACAGTTCCTGCTCAGTCGAGCCGTTGGCGCCGTAGTCCTCCACCTCACTCCTCCCCGCCAGTGCCCTGTCCATCGCTACGCCACCTACCGAAGGGTTCTGGCGTGCTTCATCAGCGTCACGCTTCAGCCAGCGCTCACAGTCCTCGGGGCGTGATGTTACAGGCTGCTGGTTTCTCTCGACGTCTAGCATAGACATGTAGTGGTCACCGTCTACCTGTTTAATGCAGACGACGCCGATGCTGTCACTTTTAGAACGGAACAGTTTCTGGTCCCAGGGCTCCACGTCCGAAGGCCCGACACTACTGCTGCTTCCCTCCAGGAGCCGACCCATGGCTGAACGCGAGCGGCGCATGGGTCTTCCGACTGGGCACTCGCCCACCTGCTGGTCCAGAAGAAACCTCTCCATCGGCGTGTTGTCTGGGTGGGAGGAAGAAGCACTCTCAACAACAGAAGGCTGCCCCCGGGAAAACCTCGACAGATCCACAGGGTCGGGAAGAAATTGGGCCAGGTTGGTCGTGGTTGTGCCCTCGCCTACTCCGACACCATCCCCTACGGGTTCTAGGTCGGCTAGCAAGGACTCTTCCCGCATACTCCTGAAGGCTTTGTCCAGTTCCGAGGCGAAGCTACCAGCGATGGAGAGGGAGGAAGGCGGATGAAAAAACTCACTACTGGCCAGGCTGCTCTTGCGGGATTTGCTTAGCAAAGCCGACGACGGCGGCACCAGATCATCATCGTCGCCGTCCTCGGCGGTAGGGTGGAAGGCGGTGTTGAGCACGCCGTTGTGAGCAGAAAAGCTTTCGAGTCCGATCTCCTGACAGTGGGTGGAAGAAAACACTGAGCTGTCGTTGTTGTAGCCCTCGTCGAGATAATCGTCAGCGTAGGGCAAGAGCCGGGACCCCGAGTAATAGCGCCCCTCCCGTTCCGTCACTGGCAAGTAATTTACGAGTTCCGCGTCTCCCGTCTCAAGCCCATGCTGTGACGTCACGAAAGGCATCACGTGGTCTTTGTCGCTGAAGCAGATACGCGTCTTGGGCGCGATCGTTGAGGTGTCCCCCCAGTTTCGTGTTTCTCTCGCCCAACCATTGTTCCTTCCATCCCGGCCCTTAACAGGCTATAATCGTTGTCGCCACGCTGGCCGGCGGATCTTCAGGAGGCAGCTGTCGCCATCGGGCCAACCCACATCTTCGTTGTTGGAGTGACGACCTGAAGCGTCCGGAACCGACGCAGCAGCAGCAGCAGAGTTCGATGCAAGGCGCGCAGAGTACGGGACAGCAGCAGCGACCTTCGCGTCGCTGACGGAAAGGATGTGAAGCGACATAGCACAGCAAGCCGGCCATCAGGACTTCGGCACACCTTAGCAAGGTGTGGTAGATCCACCATGGCCAGTGCTGCCGTCTGGCGAGCGAGAAGATCTGGTAGATGAAGACGATGCCGTAAATCTCCAAGCCTACGACGAGGAGACCAGCGATAGCTGCGCCAAGCGTCACCTGAAAAAAAAAAGACAAAAAGGAAACTGATTCTTTTGATTTTCGCATCAATCGTAAGCCGGGATAAATAAGTGCAAATAAGTGTGAGTCTACTGTTACTATATTATTTGAGATATACAACACAATATATATAAAAAAGTCGAACATTATATCATAAAATGATGACTATGACTAACTGTAGGTTAATGTGAGATATTACCAGTTAAGAATTCAGGCATTCTGACGATGAAATAAGGATTTTTAAAAAAAGATTTGGGAAAAATAATTCCTCGTAATTCAGAAAAAAATTATGTGCCAGATTATTGTTTTTGATGACCAATGTAAGCTTATATACAAGAACTGTAAAAAGACACTACTGGAGACACAGGATTGCTTGTCTACTCTGAGCGGCATCATGGACTTTTGAATGGGGCTGTGCGAATGAATGAGACATGAATGTAGAAGCCTGTTTTGTTGTGTACGAATTTTAATCGAGCTGCAACTAAATTGCCCTCTGGGATAAATAAAGTATTCTCTTATCTTATCGAATCAGTTTTTGTAGTCGAGGCCATAGGAGAGTTGTGATGATTTGAAAAAAAGAAGAATCATCCATGAACATTTTGTAAGAGAAAATTAAAATTAAATTTAAAAAGAGCGGAGGGATTTAAAAAAGGCGGAGACTACCAGCATGTCGCAATGCTCGAACATGATAAATGTAACCGCAACTGACCTTGACAGCGCCGCTAAGCATGAACTTGCGAGTGTCCACTTCCAGGGTGACGGTGGCGCCGCTGTGGTAGCTGGGCATCTGCTTGCCCAGGTTCTTCTGCCGCTTCAGCGCTTGCGCGTGAAGTCGTCGGAAAATGATGATGTAGCCAGAGAAGAGGAAGAGGCCCCAGACGACGAAAAAGAGCTGACAGACGAGAAGCAGAATTGCCATGCCCGGGACGGTGCTCAGCACCACAGCAGTGCTGATGGCCAGGCCGCAATGGAGGACCACTATCGTCAGCAGCAAGCCCATCTAGACGATGATAGAGGCAGGAAAATTAACATGACAGCAATGGTGGAGTCGTCAGTACACGACAGCATATAAAGGTAGATAACCTTCTACAAAATATCTGAAGAACGCCTTGGTTATCTCCCTTGAACAAAGCGCCCCGAAGGACTCCCCTAGCAACTTTGTGCAATTATTACCAACTATGAGGCGGTAAACCATGAATATTCCAGACAGCGGTCATCGTAAATATAACAGGAGACAAACTTTCCAAGCTAGACTGAGATTGGTCTCTTTTCTACCACACTTGCATATACTTACATGTACTCTGAGAAGAAAACAGAATATAAGTAAATAAGTTAACGTGAGTCCTGCACATCTCACTCACCTTTTGTATGGCCGGCGGCAAAAGTTGCAAGGTGGTGGCTTGCAGCAGTGCAAACACCTGCACGCTGAAGGCCGATGTCAGGCAAGGGAAGCTGATAAGATAGAGAAAGTGATCCAAGGCGACATACAATGTGCCCTGCGAGTTGTATCCATCTACCAGCAGGTAGCACGCGCGGCTGACACACAGCAGCAGCACCAGTAGGTTCAAGGTGACGAAGTAAGGGCGAGGCAAGAGAAGTCGCACGCGCCAGGTGCTGATGATGCAGAGGAGAGCGAAGAACCCCAGCAATCCAAACAGCGCCCCCAGTACGTACAGATGCAGGTGCCAGAAGTAGCCCCAGTCTGCCTGCAAAAGGCAAGTAACACGTTGAGGTGCCTGAAATTGTCACCTTTGATTATTCTTGGTGCCAAGATATTCACACTTACTAAAACAGAAAGACGATTTCAAAAACTGTCAAGAGTCAACTTCAAACAAGCGAAATTCGGCTACTTAACAAAACGAATACTGTACAATAAGTACTGTTACATCGAATAAAAATAAAAAAAAACCCATCAAGATGTCTTACGTCTGTGAGGTTAACTGGTTAATTGGTTGGCTTGTTTGTTTAACGCCAGTCTGCAAAAAGGCTATATGATAGCGAAGTAGTTCAGCTATATAAACTTTACCAGAAACTGTGTACCGTAAGCGAGATCCGAACCTACAACCGAGCTATATTATCTATAATGTAGGAAAATGGCAAAGCAAAACAATACAAAAGTAAAGAAAAACAAGAAAATACAAAAAAAAATTAAAATAAAAAAAAGTCGGAAAACAGAAATAAAGAAAGGACGAAGTGTTTGTCACAAAAACAGGACCTTGTAAAAAAAAAAGGATGAAAATAACTTTTGAGATAACGGCGCTTCACGTTATTAGTACGTTTCATGGTTCAGAGTCTGTTGAAGCGTCACGAACGTCCATCAGGGGAAGCAAGCGGGAAGTATCTGGAAATCATGGGCAGGCACGCGTCTATGCAGAATAAAAAGGGAAAGACACTGAGGGCATTAAGGTCGGCTATTCTGGGCAGGAAAAACAAGATGCCTAAGTCCATTAGGTGCATAAAGTTGTCGTCCAAAAGTAAAACCGTACACGCGAATTTCAGGCGTGCGAATGCTCGCGGGCGCATGGAGTTTAGCGACGGACACGACTCCTGCATGCAGCGCGCTCGCTTACACATGTGATAAAACTAGACATGTAGGTAAATACATTTGCAACCCAGAAAAAACAAAAACAACAACAAAAAACACCACACAACCTTTTACAATATCACAAAATCACTGCAATAAACTTTGGAAGTTCCAGTGTGTTCAAACCCGCTTCCAATTTTTCGAATCTCTAACTCCTGCCAACATATTTCCCCCAGAGCTACACCCTAAATTTTAAACTGACTACCGCAAATATCAATCCCCAATTTAAAGACACACAGGGCCAGTTTTATTTATTACCTTTGCCGCCTCCCAGTCAAAGTCTGGCTCCGAAGCGGGCTCTGTCTGCTCACCGTTATCAACCCCATCGCCCCCTTTCGAGGTCCTTGGTTCTGGAGGTACTTTCGGTTTGTCTTTAGTTTCACCCGTCTGTTCAGGGAAGTAATCCTGGGACGTCTCCATCCGGTGAGAAGAGGAAAGCATGCCAATCGTCGACGTGTAGCCTGTTACAAAGTCTGCATCCTCTGGGGTAGAATATTCTACCTCGATTCCTTCTGGTAAAATAAAAGCCGATCTGAAAGTGCTTGTAGGATCAGAAACTTCTAGCGTGCTCAACGGGCTCGAAGCCAACGAATCCTGGGAAGTATCCTCCACCGTTGTCTGAGTGTTGCTAGAAGGCAATGCTGTAGACACTTTACTTTCGTCTTGATCAGACCGGAAGGATGGCAAGGTCGTTGCTATAATAACCTCATTAGAATGGCTGGTTCCGTGGGTGTTATTCGGATAGGTCGGGGTTTCCTGTGTGACATTAATAAGGTAGCTGGCGGAGGAAGTGAATGCCAACTTTTCCCCAGATTCACGGGTCACTAAAGAGCCGTTGTTGTTAATGAGTCTCACTTCATCAGCTGGTCCGTGCGATGAGGAGCCTGTGACGCTGGTTTGGTCAAGTTCAACCGAGCCAGTCGTCGATTGCTTCGAGTCGAGTTCTACAACAACACTTACATCGTTTGAGACCCATCCTGTCTGTCCTTCCGACACAGAAGTCGATTGCGTGACCGTGCTTTGTGATTCGTAAACTACTGTGGCGAATGACTTGTCTACGACGTCAGTAACTCCAAATTCCGGTACAACATCGCTTTCTGTGTAAGTGGTTGTTTTTTCTTTATCGATAACATCTCCGGAGGGATCTGCGTGACTAGAAGAAGTTTCGACTGTTTCTGTCAATCCCGTAACTATTGCGGGCTCTGCACTTGAGTTTGTCGACGTGTAAGCCTCACGCCTGTCATCCACCGTCTCGGGAAAGGTTGAGGACGTTTCTGGCAGTTGAGTCAGGACTCTGTTGTTCCAACGACGGCTTCTGTCGGCTCACCAGAAGGATCTGTGCTCGAGGCATATGCGGTTGTATCTGTGGTCGGTTTGTATCCTGCCGTATCCGTGGTTGACTTGATTGCTGACATTGTGGCTGATGAATGGTGCGCTTCATCCGATGCACTAGTTATGCCCGGGCTTGTGGTCTCCGGCGTCCAGTCCACGTTCTGATCATAATCATCCTCACTAGGCGCTGGCTCCTCGTCGTACACCATTTGCACTCCACTCGCATTAACTGAACCCCCTTCTGATGTCCAGAATAGAAACTCTTTAACAGTAACGTTTTCATTCACAGTGCTGGACTGAGGACTGGTCTGCTCAGCCTCGGCTTCAGGGTCAACCTCACGTCTTTTTCGTTCCCCAGAATGTTTAAACCTTCTTGAAGGTTTGTCGGCTTCGATCACCTTGAGGTCCTTATAGGACCGGACATGACCCCGCGAGGACAGACTGACTGAATAATTACTAGTGTGTAACATAGCTTCTGTCTTTGTTCTTTTCGTTTGAGCTGAGCCGTGTCTCCCAGTAAACCTCGTGATCTTCCGGGTTCCGGCCGCCATATCTTCTATCTGCCCTCTTCGTAACCCCCTTTTGCCTAAATTTGACGTGTGACTAGCAATTTCTCCCAGAAGAGTTAAGTATAAAGACTGCTTGATCGCCGAGTTGTCCCCCTTAAGGTCGGAAAACCCCATTACTTCTGGAACTATCGATCGAAATGGTGGACCAGAAACCGTTTCTGTCAGCTCTAATTTGCGGTCTACTGGACTGCTTCCTTCAGAGTGAAAACTAGTGAGGAAATTCCACTGCCTTTTTGCCTTCGGCATTTTCTCCATACTAGCTCCATGTTTGTCTCCCCGGTGGGAGTGAAAAGAAAGCAGCGTCTCGGAATCTGGCTTTTCTCGGACAGTAAAACCACCGACATCGTCACGGCCTGCCACGTTTCCGGAGGATAATTTTAGCCAAGGAGGTGCATTTCCCCTCACGAGTGTTGGTAGGTTTGGTCGACCGTTATCGATTTGCCCGGGCACGACTAAACGAGTCTTGTGGTTGGGTACTTGCTGGAAGCGTGAACCTGATAAACCGCTGATGAAATTAGTGGCTGACGAGCTAGCGTGCTGTAGCCTCTCGGCATCTTCGGCCTTTGAAGCGTGCTGGTGCACGTCAGTGTTTCTCAGGGCGAGCCGGAAGTCGCCAGCATCATCGTCCTGTCCGTGAATGGTCACAACCATCACCAGCACTCCCAGCAGAGGGCGCCATGATCTCGCGGTATGCATTCTGATATCTGCAGGTTAACAGCAGATTAAAAAAAATATTCCAGCGAAAAGCTCACAAGTTCAGCTTATTGCTTTCAGAAGAATTAAGCGTTTTTGCATTGCAGGTTTTAATCGATCTTTGGGTATATGCGGTAGTTAAGCCTCCCAAATGTAACGCGCAGAGAGAGAGAGAGTGCGCTGTTGATTGATGAACAGTCAATAATGCTCTAGGTGCTGAGATAAAAACCAATGAAGGGCACACAATCCATTTCTTCTTCTCTCCCCACTGACTATCTTAAGTGAAAGGTGAGTGTAGCAGACACCACTTAATCACTATTCGGACTTCAAATGCGAGTCGTGGTTTTTTAGGAAGCATGACATTTTGTTTTCTTTTCACCAGTCACGATGTTAATGTACAACTGTAGCGTCGAAGATAAGGTTTCCCCGCAGAAGAATTTTCTCAGCTTCAGTTCCACCCCTACGAGACGAAGTGGCGCCTTAAAACGAGTTTTCGCCAGCTGCGGGAATCAGCTGCAGAGGGCATGTGTTTGCCACCGAGGTCACTTATCAAGGCCTCGCATCTTTTGCTCTGATCAGACGATCAAAGTTTTCAAACCGTTATAGTCCGTTCCTTTTGAAATGTATCCACACTGACAGCGACACGAATAGAATGACACTCACATCTCTTGATTATACACAGACGAATGGAGTGCCTCCAGTTTTAAGGAAAATACTCTCACCTAAGAGATAAATCTCACATAAACAAATCCAGGAAACAACAGTGGTTGTCGCTTGCACAGAAAATCACAAGACACTTCCCACTCATATGGTGTCTTCAATATCCGTCACCCTTGGCAACGGTCTTGCTATGATTGCTGAGCGATTGGTCAGTCTCGTAGCAAGACGGGGAATCTTCCAGAAGACGGTTCTAGCAGATCATAAGACGATCAAGGTGCTGGACGGGGTGTGTAGTGTTCAGTCAGATGGAAACACCCGGACATCAATGCAAGCATCGAGATACGGCACAAGGTACTGGCATGGAGTCGATTCTCCCCGTCTTGCTGAACCAAAATAAAAATTGCGAGTTAGATGATGTGGGTTTGGAAACAATAACAGTGTGCAGCAACTTAGGGTTAACCAGCATCGGATGTTGGGCCTGCAACAAAGAAAAAAAAATATTGTCAGTAGACTTTCACCCCGTGTTTGGGATAACTGTCAGTCAAATGCACAGTTTATTCAGTAACACAAACACACACACAAGAGCGCACAGGCGCGCGTGCATACACACAACCCCCTCCCTTCCTAGCCAAACTTCATTGTTAAATTCCAATCTAATTACCACAGATGTGCTGTCTGTTGTGCATAATTTAGAATTAAATTTCTGCATACTAACTGCACTTTATGCAAAATCTAGTCTACGATGTTGGTGGTGCTGTCATTTGTACAATACAGGTGAATGTACAGCCCCCTTCATCTCCTGGGTCCAAGTTAAGTCGTTGTCCTGGGGCAAAGGGAGAGGGGGGGGATTGGTGTTTTACACCGTGCCAGCAACTGAGGCTATATCACGCAAAGGCAGCCAGCCCTGTAAACAGATGCCACGTGCAGAGAAAGAACATGCCCGAGACGAGAAATGAACTCTGGACAGCCAACTTCACTGCATTGGGGACTGGCGCTAACCGTTGTGCCACCGGACAGCTGGGAGCAAAGAGGAACTCAAAGACAGGCATCCAGTTTCCGAAGTTATAAAGCGGTGTCCAGACCCATCAGATATTGTTTTACCCCCATAGTCGTTAGTAATAAAGCGGTGGCAAATATGTCCTGGGGTAAAGAAACGTGAAGTAGTGTCCGCTGACTCTGACACAGCATTGTAACTTCCAAAACAAGACTTTTTCCTTCGGTTCCCCATGTTGCCCTGGGAAAACGACTTATTCCCTAAACTACGGCCTATAAAGTTTACGGCGATACGTATACAGTTCATGCGTAAGGAAAAGCCAACAGTTAGTCTTCGTGCAGCAGTTAAACTTAAGCGGGTGGCACACGAGTGCGAACTGGAACGCTAAGAAACTTTTTATAAGCGAAAATGAATATTTTCTTTCAACCGGGTAATCGTCCTACGCACACCCCCGTACTGTAAGCAGCTTATAAAAGTACAGGCTGAACAAAAGAATCAAACAGCTTGAGAGTGGGGTGGCAATGGGGTGGCAGTGGAGTAGCAGGGCGAAAGGAGCGACGATTGCGTCAACAGGTTTGTGCCCGGTGATAACGACTTGCCCGCGCGTAACTCCGTTGGTACGTGTGATTACAGCCTTTGACGCGAGCGTTGACTCATGGGGATAGTTTCCGCTTTCCCCACGACAATCCCCCCCCCACCCATCTGGGTCGCCAGGATGTCCCACGAAACCCGCCCCACAACGTCGTGACATTGGTGGATTCCTCAATGTGTCAGAGGTCAATAATGTCTAAAATATTTCATCTTCAAATCTGTTTGCGTGTGAGCGCGAATCCTTCGATTAGATAATGTAATAAGACGCAAGTACACTTACCTCGCATACGCACGACGTATCACACACAAAACAACACAACGTTCGACGAGCCCCCGCAGTTGACGATGAGGATGAAGAGATTTGTAGTTGAATTGAAGAGTTCAGAGAAATGTCACTGAGATAGTTATAAAGATGGCTGACGAAGACAGTTATTTTTCCCAGCTTACTTATCCATGAGCGAACAACTCTCATATATGACATCTTTTTCTGCTTCTAATGACGTGGTACAAATGATGCACACATTTTCATATGACGTCTTTTTCTGCTTCAAGTGATGTAAAACAAATGACGCAGACAAGACGTCAGACACGAGACACCATTCATAAACGAGACAATACGAGACCTGCCACAACTCGCATTACACCTGAGAAGTGTTGAGGGAAACCAGGGGTAGGGAACCTTTTTTCCTCCGTGGGACATGTGGATATTTATAATTCGCAAGCCAGACAAAATTATCAGAAACATTAATCTGTTGTATTTGGTAAAGCCGTCGTTTCACTGCCAGACAAAGTGATTTCCGGAAGTTCCCCATCCCCGAAGTAAACCAAGTACCCTTCCTCCCCAAGTGCTGGTGTCTGTAGTTTTAGTTATTTTAATTAAAAAATTCTTGTAAACTTTTAAACATTTTTCTGTCCTGCGTAACTGCACTGCACAAGGAGTAATGTCCCCACATCTTACGAACAGCTGCCAGCGAGGGTCACGAAGCCCTTAATTAACTCCCTTATCAGAAATGGCGTCCGATGAGAGGGCGCTGCGGTGCAGAGTAAACAAGCAGTATCAGAAACATGTCGTGAAACCATGCGGTTCTCAAGACCACATACATCATACATCATGCGCTGACATATTTACAGCCAGCAGATTCATCACAGGAAATGAAGCACTGCGCGCTACTCATTAGACGACCTGCAAATTAAAGCAAGAAACCTGAATGGCGCGGCCTTTTACTAATAAAAGATGCAGGGAGCGATAAACACAGATACATGTGCACGAATAAATCTGAATGTTACGGAAAAAGAATGAAATAACAATAAGTTGTGGCGTTTGCTGCTAATCTAATGTCAGTTTTTAGCAAGGTAAGACTGGTTTTCTGTCTCTGTGGGACTGAGAAGACTGGTCAAAGGGTAAAGATTGTAAGGTGAACAAACGAGATAGCGGGAAGTCAGTGGAGATCAGCAAAATGTTCGCTCTGGTTGCACATGACTACGACATGAGCTTTTACCGGTCAACAGTTTGCCTGATTGCATCTGTATTTTACAAAGAGTTACAAGGAACATTTCTAATTAGAAGCAGCTGTATCTTATTAACTTATGACTGTCAAGAGTACACAGGAAATGTTACAAACGTTTAGTGGGTTAGTTGGTCGCATCTTCGTATTTTGAGGTAAGGGCGATGAAGAGTGAAGAAACCATACTGGCGACAACCTCTGTAAAGGCGGCCTCTCGTCAAAGAGAACAGTGGGTTAGGTAGTGTGCACTGGCTACAATACTCGTTTGTCACAAATGCAGTAAAAATCCAAAAGGTCCTCTAAACTTGGCATGCGACACCCGTTTGCAGCGTTGGTGGTCGGAGATTTTTTTCCCCGTGTTCTCAGGTTTCTTTCCCCGCTCCACCTTCCCTCCCTCCAAGTGGGAAATCGGGTCTAGGTGGAAGCACTTCCTGCCTTGCTGTCAACCACCTGCAAACGCACCAGCCAAGTGAAAAGACGGGATCTGAACCTAGGACCATAGGCATCCCAACACAGGAATAGTAGCTGCAAATCAGTCGCAATTCACCAGCAGGACTATGTCATCAGGTGAACAAGACGGAAACGGAGTTCCGGCGACATGAAAGTATGAAACAATGTATTTCTACGCCTATGTACTTGGCGTGTTATGGATCACAAGATCTTTTCAGTCGGTGGACCTGTGATATAACTGACTTCTGCTTTTTTTCATAGCTTTGTATAATCATTTTTACTACATTTTTTAGATGCAGTCTAGTTACTCACCCATGGAAATAAACCAAGTCACTTAGCAAGGAAGTGTGATAAAGTTACAATCCAAACAAGAAGACGATAATAATACGATGTCCTAAAGAAGTTATGTGCCAGCATGCGGCACTAAATTGAATCATGAAAAGATCATGAACTGCAGAAGGTTGAAACCCGCAGATGTAAAAATTGTTTTCAAGGCATGTACAAACATTCAGTGTTCAGGTCATTCCTTCTTTCATTCGTTTCCTGTTTACCTTTCCCTCAACAATACAGTCACGAATAATAAAGAAACGTGATGGGTTGGCAGACGTGTCACAGGAAGCACTCGCCATGGCTACAAAACACTTCCGTCACGGAGAAATTAGCGGCGCATGCGTGGGAAGTGGAAATCACATACTGTACTTAAAAACATGGGCACGAAATCAGAAGAATATGGAAACCAGCATTTTCTCTCTCTAGAATGAATATATATATACTCTTGAAGATCATCTCTATATCAATAAATCAATAAACAGTATGCACGTTGTGACATGGCAGGTGTGTACACAAGCCAGTCGATACTTCAAAGGAGAATTTTCCTCTGCTAACACAGCCTTAGGTATTTGCACACGTCCTTTTCTCTTTGTTTCCTCTTGTTGGAAATATTGAAGAGAACAGTAAGTTTGCATAACCAGCGTATCAGGTCTGAGTGACTCCCTCCACTAAAAGTGTCGCTAAAACAGCCATCTTTATCGAGAATTACTTATATGACAGGAATTTCTAGTTAGACATGATACTGAACACATATACAGACAAACAGCACCTCGTCTTTTTAGGTTTCGTTTGTGGATTCAACCATTGCAGTATTGATATTCCTGTTATCTAATGCATTTATAAATACATGGCGTGACAGTTCGAGAACGACAGCATAGGGGAGCGATGAGTCGCTGTACAAACACTGGGTAAGTAAGGCATAAATCAAAGACATTGCTTGACAAGGTGACCCTCTTCACCACCGTGTCAAGCCGTGACTACGCAACAGACACCGTCTACCGGTCTCTGGGAGCAGATGGACGGTCAGACTAGGACACAGTCATCTGAGGTCGCATGACAGTGTCGTACATGTCGATGACTAACCAAGGAGATATGTTGTCCTCTAACCACACACGATGCTACATGCACACACCGCCACACACACATACACAAACATGCATCATAAAATACACACATCTACACACTACACACCGATACATACACACCAACACACACACTTCACTATACACACCACCCTAAGCGCACACAGGGAGGAGCTGCTGGCCCCTGACACTATCCAGGAAAGGCGGATACAAACCTCGTACGTCGTTAAGTGTAGCGTTGCACGGAAACCAACTTTCCACAGCCGGCTATAAATAGTTGTTTTCCACACTACCATCGCGACAGACACTTTCAGCACGAAACCAGCTTCCTCTCAGTGTACTCACCATCACAACCACATCACATCCTCGAACATCACAGAATAAGCTCATGTCGTAGGCATGCAGTTTTATCAACCTGACCTCCTATGGTATGACAAAACTTTTATCGCATCGTCAAATGAGGTCTCCACGGTCCATGACAATCAACGTTGCAAGTCTGTTTGTCAGTTCGATAAACTATCACACTGCATGTCGTGCCAAGTACATGCGTACGTCAATGTGAGCAAAACAAAAGGCATATACCTCCCTCACGCTTCATTAACGGTCATGACACTTGAGGAGGTCGTAATGTCACAACCGTTAGTCAGGTCGCGAACTCTTCCCTCACCCACACCACGGTTCTTTAGGACGCAGAAGTAATTACCGAAAAATAAGCCTTCAATTAATGCCAGCGACAAGTCCTCGACAACCATCAGCCTGCTTCACGAATTAAAAATGAGTGTTCGAACGATTACTTACTAATCCCAAGCCTTTACTTCCACCCACTGGCAGTCTAGTCACAGGTCCGTCGAGCACCACGAATAAACATGACTTGTATACAGCTCTTCGCGTACAAATAAATCAATAAACAACAACCCAAAAATTGTTTCCTGGGGTTGTAGTTCAGCTAGCACCGCACCTCGCACAAAGCCAGACATTATCCGGCTAAAAATAAACAAATCCCTACCTTTTCTCATTGTATATCCACCAAGCTTTTCATCAGCCCGCGGCATAAACAGTTCTGTGGAAGCCAGTGGAGAAGCATGGCTCCCAGGGCACGTGTTTGTTTGTGCTGTGCATGACCACCAGGCCGGTGCTCGAGCTTTGAAATCCAAGGAGACAGTGTCAACTGATCGTGTATCTCAACTTTCAAGGGTCAAATGTGCACATGGAGTCACTTTATCCACCCCGAACACACAACACGGGGTGTCGCCTTTGATTACGTGTCTCAGTCGTGATTCCAGCAGACGACACACAAGGCCACGTGACTGTCGTTTGCTCGGCCGCGCGGGAGTTTGTGCCGCATCGCACGTTTCTCGCGCTGTTCGGCTGCAACAAGTCGATTTTTGTTCTTTTAAAAAAAATGTTTTGCCTGTGAAGCAACCAATATTGTCGTCTGCTGCCTCGCCAGACCTCGCAGGCTGCAGTCTGGCCACGCGCTGCAGACAGAACGAGCTGCCCCGCGCTAGTCTCGGTCGAGGCTCGCCACAAACCTTTACAATGCAACGATACGCTCCAAGTGTAGCTACGTATCGTTGTTCTTCAATAATGTCAGGTTTTTGTACTAACAAAGGTTTGACTTAGTATGATGACTGCATGTACAAGACCAATAACAGTTTAAGTTGTGTGAAACTGATAACCAAGGATTGGATCTGGCACAAGATACATCTATACTGAGCTTTTCTCATGCTTTTCATGTCTTTTCATGAGTGAGGAGTAAGAAACATCACTTTTCTCCGAGGTTAGATTTTTGTGTGAGGGTGGTATCCATCTCTCGCAGTTTCACATTCCTTACCCTGATATGTCGTATCTATTTTTACATCGGGGATATATTCCCTGCGCCACACGGGTATCGAACTAGCCGCCTTTGTGTTCAGATGCTTGTGCTCTAGCCACTCGGTTATCAACTTCCGCGTTTTCTGTAGGGTAGGGTTGAAGACTGAAAATGCTAGGGTTCCTTATAGTATGGATCATGTATCAGAAAATGAAATAAACCTCAATAATAGGTTAAAAATATACGATGATGGGATATAAATTACCTGACCAGACAAAAACAAAAAAAAATGTCGATTCTGTTCCACGACAAATCGTCAGCGATACTAGTTAGTGCAGCGCTCGGTAGCCACTCGTCACTCTAGCGATGGGAGTTGTACTGTCAGCACGCGGACTGATGGAAGCACCGACCCCAGGCTACACTGGATCCTGCGAGACACAGGAATCACCTCTGCTTCGCTCTCCAGGCGTGGCCAGGCCCCACAGTAAAAAAAAAAAAATGTAAGGCTGCTATTGATTTCTTTGAAAAAAAAAAAGTAAAATTCCTTTGGCCCATGCAGCATCGATCTCAGCGTGTTCATTAAAGGCACAGTTCCCGTTTAAGAGATAATCTTTCGAAACGTTTATTTAATTAACAAAGAGACAAAGTGGCGCCATGATGAGTGGCCATTGAAATACACCACTTGCCTCCGCAGAAGCGTTTCTGAAAAAGAATGCCTCAACATTCTAATCTCCCTCCGCACCCATTAAAAATTTTAAAAAAAATTTATGTGAAAACAAAATAAGAGTATCGTTTGCACAATTTTCACATTAACCCACCGATTTGTCCCATGTGCACCTGCAAACAAATCATACTGCGCTGTCGCCATTGCCCCAGGATGACGTCATAGCCTCAATCTGATCGTGGAGGCAGGTGGTTTGGGAAAGAGTCAACGAGTACATGAAGAGATGGTCCCGCCCAAAAAAAGGCTTTCATCGCGAAGTACACACAGAATTTATGACTTTGACAACTTTTATATAGCAGCCGTATAAAAATGTTTCAATTTAATCAAATATTGGACAAAATGTGAGTTAAAACGACCCCGAAGAGACTTCAAACGTTTCGTGGAGATATTTCAACCATCACTTGGGTACAAGTCCCACGAGTTCCAAACAGACAGACCCTAATGGTGCACAAGACTGAAACACGTAATCTTTTATGCACAAGAACCGAATAAATGTGAGAATGTGAGAATGTACAAGGAAGCCAGAACTGAAAGCGTTAACGGATTCCGCCAAGAATATGTAGAACCAAACTCACTCGAAAGTTTGGCGGGAAACAACCAGAAACAAATCACTCAGACCCGTTACACAGAACAGGAAAGACCTTTGTGTAGAAATACACACCTCGCGCCTACTAAGTATAAATAAGATTGTAACACGTATATATTGTAAATTCGAGTTTCAGGTTGTTATGTGTACCCGGAAGCGGTTTTATTTCCCAAACAATGGACATACCAGCAATTCTCCATCCACTCGCCAGTTCGATCCTCCAAAGCAACAGCGCGTGGGATCCCCACCATGGGAAGGGCAGCGGACAGTTTGCGTGTCCTCCACGTATTTGAACTGCGAGATATTCGTGTTGTTTTGTCTTGTGAAGTCCTGGACCCACTCCGACAAAACAATAACATGACCTTAGCAGCCTCAGGCAATCGTCCTGCTATTTGTCGAGTTTTAGTTTAGTTTATTCATTTTGCTCCTTTGAGGACCGCAGGGCAGCATTATTTGTTGAAAGAACGCGCAAGCATCCGGTGTGAATGTGCTGGGTGAGCCATTCGTGATGTGACATACGAACACATACACAGCGACAAAGATAACATTCTGAAAAAATGTTCCTCTCCTTTCCTCTCTGCGCTAAAAAAAAAAAATACATTCGGTGTAGATACAGTTTCAACTCGCTATCTCGCCAGCCGCACTTTGCGGGACAACGGTTTTCCCCAGACTTACCCCTAGTTATTTATCATCCACCTTCTTGAAACAACTCTTTTCTCTCAGCCATCGTGTTAGACAAATTGTGGAGAGAGAGATATGTTGGAGATGCATGTGTTAAAAAAAAAAAACAACCAAAAAACCTTTCACTCTCGTCGAACAGCAGCCGCTTAAGAATTTCTCTCATCACTTTCAACCCTGGCGTGTGCAAGATCATTATTATCGCCACTTGCCACATTAGTTTCCAAGTCTCTCGCTCAGTTGACGGGTTCTCCGAGATCAGGCAAGGGTGATAACGCAGAGAGAACTCTCGCACCGCGCGAGGCTTTAACCTGATTCCAGACGGCGCTGCAAATTTAGACACGCCAAGGACGCAGTGGTAGCGCCCTCTATCCTGGGAGGCGGGGTTCACACACAGAGATGTGAATTGAGTTCACACACATACTGTACTCCCTCCTTCTTTTCTTTGTCCCTCCCTGCTCCTCCACGAATCCGAAAACGAGGCCAGACAATGTAAGAACAGACGAGAAACAAATATTACAGCCAAAGCACAATAAAATATTGGCAAACATCACAAAATAGAATGATCGAAAGGAAAGATTAACAATAAGGGTGGATCGTGGGACAACGGAACAGTAAGACGATTTAGGAGAGGGGTGAGGTCAAAGGTCATCTACCAACGAGGAGGGTGAATGGGAAAAAATGTTAGAAACAGTCTCAGACTTTGAGATAAATTTGTTTTAGTAGATAATGCTTTTATCGGACCAAGATTTTATGAAGGAATGCAAACGATTTTGCTGTTTGGACAGCAGACGCTCAAAGGCATACAAGCAAAGAGTGAGATACAGAAACTTAGACAACAGTAGTAACACACACACACACAAATATGAAAATGGTAAGAATACTGAATGTTCACAGCAAACCTGACAGCAAAATACATGTTGCATGCTGGAAAAGTAATCTGAAGTTGGTGATAGAGATGCTGACATTCCTCAGACAACCCTCCCCATCCCGACCGCAAACTGAAACACGGCGACCCAAGATTCTTCTTGTCAAAAAAGCAGTGATGTAGTTTTAAAAAATACAGGCACTAGAGAAAAAGTTTATAGATGTATTACACAACATGAAAACAATCCCATCCGATGAGTTAAATGAGAAGACAACGATCAAGTTCGCTGGCCAATGAGGAGCGGTGGTTGTTTACATCGCCGGGCCAACACAATATCATTTGTGTCAGGTTACAATAACGTTTTCTTTCGCGAGGACAAACACCAAGTGTTGAGATGGAGTTCGCTGCCACAGCCTGGGATTTAGATTGTGTTTATTTTCATCTGATGTTGGCATCCTGACGCATCCAAGCTGCTGAATCGTTTTCTGGACCATTTAAAACAAAGCCATAACAGTAGGACGCAAATAAACAAAATCCACCCTCATCATAAAACAAGGCTTGGCCTTGACTGATTCTGGTGATGTAACAGTCCAGCAACAGGTGAAGTAGAGTGAAGATGATGCAGGCAGGTGTTACAAATACAGAAAAGACAGACATAAAGTGATAGGGAAACCACAGGAACAACAACAACCAACCAAACAAACATTCAAAAACAACAAAAACAAAAAACAAACAAACAAAAATAAACAAACACTAATTAAACGAGAATGCAGATGTACCCAAAGAATGAAGAGAAAGATGCCCCTAAAAACAATGAAGGATGAGCGCAAGAAGGGGAATAACTAGGAAGGAAGTGCGGTAAAAACTCACTTCCGCCTTCACTGCATCGCTGTGTCTCTTCTGATTTGATTTATTTCAACCTTTGACCTTTATCAGTTAAATCACTCGACGCTGTCCTTACATAGCTGCTGTCCGGTTCTCGTACGTGTAGCTGCGTTCGCTGAGCGAGCAAAAAAATAGTGCGCACTTTTTTGCTGCTTCGCGCAGGAGCACACAAGGAGCCGCAGAGAAATATGGACGGAAGCAGGATTTCACGCCGCACTGCTGGATGTGTGGGCTGTGGGCTGTGTGGACTGTGGTCTGTGGGCTGTGGGCTGTTTCCATTTAACAAATTGGTCTTCGCGAGTTGAATCGAGTTTATCTCACCTGCGTGCAGCATGCAGGAGCACGCGCAGGTGTATGCAGGTATGTGTCAGTGGCTGCGATGTTAAAGACAGAAGGAGAGTGTAATTGTCTGTGGCTGTCATTATGAAGCGAGGGTAAGTCGTTGCAAAATCCTTCTTCTTCTCTCAGGTAAAAGACAGAGAAAAAAATTAAAAAAAGGAAGGAAAAATTGAAAGAAAACGAAGGAAAGAAGAGTGAAAGCAAGAAGGGGAAAAAAGAAAGAACGAATAAAAAAAAAGAGGAGGAAAAGACGAAAAAATGGAAATAAAGAAGGTAACATTGAAACAAAAGAAAAAATGAATAAAAACGAGCAAAAAAAGTAAACAAAGATTGAATTAAAAAAAGAGAGAGCAAAAAACTGAAAAAGGAAAAAGATCAGATTAGATAGAAAGTTAAAAAAAGTAAATGAAAGAGTAGACAAAAAAAAAAAAAAAGAAAGGAAAGCATGAAGACTGATGTAAACTGGGAAGATAAAACTAGAGAGGACACAACGGAGGAAACACGTGCTGAGCCTCTTCCTGCACTTGCAGCAGATGTGTTGAGGCACGTACACCAACGCATCGGACGAAGCAATTAAGAAGTTTCAGGTAGACCTGAGAAGCAAACATACAGCGATTAGAAAAGGAAACCCCTCCTCGCTAAAAAGCAGGTGCGCGAACGTGAAGAGCCACCTAACCACGATCCTCGATCCCCAACCTCATCCTCCCCGATGTTTGTCTTGGCTGTGAGGTTGATGTCGGGTTGTCGTTAGTCGTCGTGATGAGGGAAGCTAGCGGACACACCCGCCGACAGAGGCAGTCTGTACTGATGTGTAGGTAGATAGAGGAGAGCAGGAGGGCGATGGATTCTCACAAAGTTGTTGGAGACATGACACGATGCTTACCGACCTACACACGTCACGTTGACACAGTTGGCTAGCCGGGTACACGTGACCCAGCCACACCCGACACACGTTACGTCTACAGTCACATGGTACATGTTACGTTACTGTACACATCTTGCTTAGCTGCACTTTCCACCCCCGCGTTTACAGCCTCCCACCATGCATCACATGGCTCCTGTGCTACCATCACACATCACACATCACAAATCACACTCACACTTCTCACACGTGTGTAGCACCAACACAACTTTAGGAAACAAAACTATGTCGGCATTAATCACAGCCATTCCTTCCACAAAGCACGGCCTGCGTTTATCTCTACCTCCATATATTAAAATTGCCCGTTTACACCCTCACGGTGGGTAGCTATGGAACCGGCGTATCTGGGTTTCAGACTGCTTACCCTACTGTGACCTTTAGCTATGACCCCGCCGAGCATTTTACAGCGAATAGCTCAACGCAGGACGCGGGCAATATCCGTGATTTGTAGAAGCTCTGTAATTTCAGGATCACACAAAGTTCCAGACCACGGATACTCCTAAGGCAGCGCCGCCTTTAGTCCTCTACTCCGCCCCATAAATATTTGGAATCTCCTCTGTATCAAAGGGAGTTAATGGCGCTTAGGACAAACCAGACCTTGGCGCGCGAAGAGCTGCTAGGGGGCACAACTCTTGTGTCGGAAAACGTGAAGGTAACTCCAGTCACAAATGCTGGTCGCCCACAATAAATGTTCAAACTGCAGACAGAGGAGAAGGGATGGGTGATTATCTGCAGGATGGCAAAACAAACGGCCTTTCAGTGAGAAGCGCCCCCTTGTGGCCAAACGTCCGCCTGGAGACGGGTGGACCACAACCACTGGTGATAGCTACCTGAAGGTCGAGGTCCACCCTTCAACAGCCTCGTTGTGGCTATGTTTAGTAATGACACCTCGCCCTACAGCGTGGGCACAGAAAGGATTCAAAACGAAGACAGATTAAGAACAGAAGAACAAATAAGGCCATGAACGAGCTTACAAACACGGATGGGAACGGAAGACTGGAAGAGAGAAGAAAGACAACTGCACATCCATCAAAAACACTGGGGTGAAAGTGCGGGCAGGTAATCCAAGACGATATTCTCCAAGTAATGCAACTTGAAAGTTCAATACTCCACATTCAGTCTTTTTGGCAAAGATGTTGGCAAAGTTTTTGATGCTTCTATCGTTGCCGAGAATAATGATAATGTAAAAAGGGTTTTATAGCACAGTCCCGCACTTGATGACACCTGCAACTATTCAGTCTTTTTTCAGTTATTTTTTTCTCCTAGAAAACAAAAGACTATGACCATTGACTTTGCTGCCACTGGTATGAACTCACCGTACTTTTTACCCGGGGTATTTCTTATTTACCCGGCCCACCGGTGATGCCATTTTGAAATCTGTCTCCACGACAACTGTATTGTTTCATCCCTCTCCCTCAGTTGACTGAATAAACACTGAGCTCTGATGTTAGTTCCCGCCTGCTTTTCACCTGTCCTCCCACTTTACACCCTTCTCTCTTTTCTGCTGCTTCCCCCAAAACCGTTCTGATATTCTTATCATGCTTATCTTTCCTTCTCTCTGTGTGGGTGTGTGTTGCCGAGACACTAACCCATCTGTTTGCAATTTCCCACGATCTCACTCAGGTAAACTTACCTGACATAACGTCCGACAGGTGTCAACGTTTTATAGGCACTTAATCTATGCTCGATCCTTTGTCACCTGTTGATTTTATCCCACCCACAACCTGCAGCTACAGGTGTGCTGGACACCTCCCCTCCCCACCTACCTCCTCTTACAAAGTTCCTCCCGAGTGGGTATTCCTCCAGCTACCTTGAGCAAGTTCACCGGGTGTTCTTCATTACCCTCATTACACTCTGTAACTGCCACAGGCACTTTGCGGTTACACCAAGTACTCTGTAGTTTCCATCGCTGTTATTCAATTACTGTCAATCTCCGACAGTCCACCCGGTGTATTCTGCTGGTTTCTTCTGTATTCTGCATCTACCATGTTCTTCAGATCCCTCTGTATACTTCGGTTCTCTTCTGGATGCAACAGAATACAATCATCATATTTATCGGTATTTCGCAATCACCTGAGGCTTTCTACAGTTTACTTACCTATGTTGCACCTACAACCGCTGTTCTGTTACTTCTGTGTGTGAGTTCTGCAGTTTACCTGCGATAGTTTGCACTGACTGTCGGTGCTTTGCAGCTACACCCACAATTCCACAAGTGCAATATTTATTTTTGCTGTTCCTCCGACACCCTGTGCATTTCCGCGCTTGCGTGATACGACGGCCGTGCAACGTTCAATCCTATCAGTCACGTGACCAATCCTGTCTGAGATGTCTTCAAGTACGCATCAACCCGCTTATATCCGGGTTCCTCGGTAACCCTCCCTCACCCTCCCACGCGTGCCGTGCTACCGTCGTAAAGTGAAACCTTCTCTCATTCATGTCTGTTGTTCACGGACATGTTGGGGGCTTCCACTTCTCACCCCGCGTACCCAGCTTTCCATTTCTTCCCTACCCTTCCTCCCCTCTCTGACCCGTCATAAGCAGGCTGTGCATTCTATCACACACCCTTACACGATGGGTGGGTGGTGTGTAATACAGAGTGGGGTAGGGGTGCCGCTAGTACCCCGACTATAAGTATGGTAGACTGACTCCAGTCTCGCAGGAAGGAAAGACTTTCTTCACGGAAACATTTTCCCACGACTGTCAGATCGCTCTCTCCACCAACAGCGGGGGCTTCCGGATATAAAATGAAAAAGGTTTTTGACATTTCCCGAGCTGAAATGGTTGGAGAGATTTTAGATACTCAGGTAAAAATATCGGGGTTGAGGCTCCATTTCCTCTCAATCAAAAACTACTGAACGTTTTATTGAGCAGTTGTAGAAAAAATTAAATAACAATGTAGATTTTGACCTCGAAATAAAGGTCACGATTGTACATTGCGGTCACACGCAACACGAATCACGAGAATGTTTAAACTGCCAGTAGTCCGCAGACCATTGTTACACACTTTGTAAATTCCTTTACGCAAATATTAAATTTGGTGAACTCTTTAAACAAATATTGGAATATTTATATCGGTCAAAAATGTCCACATTCGGACAGACATCAACTAACAATATAAGTGATCGGAAAGCACTTCTGTGTGTTGTTTTATTTTAAACTGAAAGCAAAGGGGTGAAAAAAAATGATACAATAATCGTAGTTCCGGCAATCGAAAATCTTCAGCTTTTAAAAAAAAAGTTTTCAAAGGTCTACATTCGTACATCTGCTTCAGAAAATCCAGTTGGTATTCCAAAGTGGCAGGCCTGTCTCACACTCTCCATCTTCCTAAACCATCATTTCCTGAAACCCAAGGCAACGAAACGAGTTCCCGCCTCCCTTCTCCCTCCATCCCATAGCAAAATAAAAGTAACTGCACTATTTAGAAGCTGATGTTATTTGATGTTATTTGATGTAAACCAAGGGCAGCAAAGGCACTCAAGTCCAGTCCTGATGCATGTCCGATCGTTCATACCCACAACTGGTCATCAAAGACCGATTTCACGAAGAAAGAAAGCGAGGCGCCAGATGACCAGATCGAGGCGAGAACAAACGACAAGATTCGTGTATTATCTCTAGAGGGTGACAGAGTTCAGATATCACCTCACAAGACGGGAGACACCTCACCCTCTCACCTTTAACCTTCGACGCCTCCAGGAAATGCCTGATGCATGTCACGTGCAGATTGTTATCAAACTGATGATAAAAAAAGAAAAAATTCAAACTGGAAGATTTTTAAGCTCTCACTCATGATTACTGGTATCTTTCATTTGCGATTAATCAAAAAATATATTATGAAATTAAAAAATATTATGAGTGTGGAAAGAAGGGGGAGGCTCGTTTATGGCTATAAATAGCCTCATTGCGCGATGTGGGATGCGAATCTTTGCTTGCCCGGACACAGGTCAGTCAAAGGTTGTATGTCAATGACCCAGAGGTGGCAGTTTCAGACAACTGTGGTAAAATGTGAGAAGCTGTGGTCTCGCGCCAATAAAAACATTGTCCTCAATGTTCACTCGTCCACAAGTCAGTTATCACCTTCTGTCTTCGCGATAGGCTGAAAACTCCACTCAACGAAGATGAGTCATTGACAAAGCATTTGAAACCAGACTGACATGGTTGTAGCTGGGATAAAACTTTTGTGTCTGTGAGTAACACGACATTTCAGTTTTTAAAAACTTTCCTTTGGCGTGATCGTGCAACGTGCAATGCGATGCACGTGTAGGACACCCGGCGAGAAGGTAAATGTTGACGACAGACGACAGTGTGTATCGTCTGTGACACAAGGAACTGAGAGAGAGCGAAAGAAAATGTGTTTTACACATCGACACAGTCGACTAACCTTCCATCAATTGTCGTCGTCCCTATCATCGCCCTTTGGGTACAAAGTGCACGCACACCCCACCCTCTTATGAACCCCCGTCACGTGATCGCACGTCCGCGCATGAAACTCTGTTTTCGCACGAATTGCGCATGAATTAAGCTGATAGGAAGCTCAGTCATTACAAAATGTGGGATGGAGACTTGGTTGACTCTGCTAGACCTTTTTCTTTCCAGTTTCGTGTCAGGTTTACTACCTAGTTGACTACTTACAGCACTTGTGTCGGACAGGAGGTCTCAAGTGGACAGAAGTGAATCGAGCAACTGAAACGTGACTCCACATACTGTCACCAGCACGCTCGTCATCAAGATCCTGACATTATAACCCTTCCCACTTAATAATAACAGCAACAACGATAAAAGTTTATCATACAGCGCTCTACGACAATATTGGTGTCATGGGACAGGTAGCAACCCCCACTCTCTCTCTCACCACCACCACCAAACACCACTACACTACCACCACCATGCATGATTTTTGTCGTGTACATGCTTGTACATAGGCAAGAATACGATGAAGATACAAACAATAACACCCACCACATCCTTAAGATAATTCAGCAAACGGAAAAATCAAAGTTAAAAAATAAAATTGAACTTGCGTACCGTCTTGTTGACTACCACGACTCCCTGAAGACTAAGTCAAGGTTCAAAAAAGTTTCCAAGGTGAGCAGCTGAACCAATTATATCACGAAAGCTGTTGTCATTATCCGTAGAAAAAAAAAAGTTTGATGAAGAGAAGGTTATGGGTGTAGCAGCCTCAAAATTCTCGTTGGTATCCAAGACTACTTCTTCATTGTATGGGAGCGTAGACTAGACAGTCAGGGAAGGTAGAAATCCAGCCGTTAATTTGACCAAGGGAAGTGAAGGTTGGAGAATGTCATTAGAGTGCAGCTTCCACCCCACAGAAGCGAGTTTTGTGAGCTGACAACAGAGATGAAGTCCCAAAGCACAAACGAAATCCGGGTCAACACCATGACCTCAAGCCACGTTGTACCGGTGTGTTCTACTAAAACTTAATCTGTCGATCAAACACATTTTTAAAAATAGCTATCAGAAGTGATAAACTCGTAGATGAAATCATGAACACCAAGGTAAGATAAAACAGTGTCAACCTCAACTATGCGAAGGGATATCACTTGTAATCTCTTGTGTAATGGATCCGAACATGATACGAATGGAAGTGGCGCACTTGCCCAAACATGCCCTTCAACCTTTTGTGGTGAACTGTTACAGAGGTCATGTCAAGTCATTGTCTCTACACAAGATACTACTAGGTGCTGACAAGGGCGGAAACAAGGCCAAACTCTTCATCCTGACTGACGATCGATGTCGGACTTCAAGGAGCTGTGCGATGAGGTGCGCTGGTCTGTGTGAAAAGAAATACAGTGGAGTCTGGGTCACGTCTTCAGCAAACAGCCACTGAATGTAAACAAAGGAAACGCCCGTTAAGGATGGAACACAGGTGGTATCCCGCTCAAAAACTCAAAAAATGCGGAGGTTAATCGTCTGCAGCTGTCAAACTTTCGCACCCAGAAGGCACAAGTGCGAACAGCAGCATGACGGAACGTGTCTGCAAAAGCAGTTTACTGGGAGGATTGGTACAGCTGTGGACATTCAGACAGGCTCTTGTGTTTCCAAAAGGGAACACGTTCAAACCCCAGATCTTCCGTCTCTTAAAGTATTAAAACTTTTCCATGCTCAGTAATTTTTTTGTTTGTTTGTTTGTTCAAAAAAATTACTTTTAAATATTAGATCAAATGCATTTTCAAAATCGCTTCGTCTTTTCGATTTCACAGAATTTCACGCAATGGGGTGAGAGATGAGAATGATGTCTAACATTAAGAGTTCCTCACACTTTTCTCACCTAGCCCATTCCTCCTTTTTTTGGAAGGTGGAGGGGTGTAAGGCGCGGGATGGGTGGGGTTAAAGTAGGAGTGCCCCAAAACGCCAAGCACGAAGTTCAAACACTCAAGAGTTCGCGAAGAGCTGAAACCGGTGCGCAGTCAGTGCAGATGTCAGGCCAACTGCCCGCCACTTCCCAAGTCCCCCCCCCCCCGCTTCATGACGTCACCAGCCTGGTTATAGGGCTACAACACAGCAAAACAGTCCGCGGTTTACCTGAAGCTGTTGACCACAAATTATCTCACCTGGCCAATCCGGGACTGATACGGTTGACATCGTGGGCCTCTCACGGCGCCGTTTCTCACAGCAAATGAAATCAGGCTGCAGCAGCCCCCTCCTGCAGACGACCCTCCCCCATCGTCCCTCACCTGTAAAGGTCGACGCACTCGTTTTCTCACCTGCGTGGCGGGTGTTAGAGATACGCGCACCGCTCGCTACAGACGTTTTCATTACACGCCAGGCGTTACACAGGTAGTTACAAGGCTGTCACATCAGGTCACGTGACGGGGTTAAGTGTCCGCCTACGACTTTATTTTAGCCGCTGACTTGGATGAAGGATGCACTTGACTTCTTTTGTTTCGTCTTGATGTTGTGATGGCAAGCTCCAGAACTCTGATGTTATCCTACAGGGTACACAAGCTAATAAATATAAATACCAAACAAAACAATGAAGCTAAATTTAGACAGGAATTAAAAAAAAAAAAAACTTAACCTCGACTTCAACTCACGAATAACTTTTTTTCACCAGATTAGAGAGACTTCAAAACACTACAACAACTACACTACACTATGTAATTTTACTGTCCAGCTCCCTAGAAATTAAATTAAATCCTACGATTAAGGGCTGAACGAGGAGATGGAGGGAAAGGAATGTTTTAAATGAGTTATTAATTCCTCCCCTACACTTTTTCACACACTCCACTAATGTTGCCAGTTGGCAAACTGAAACCCAGTGACTGTTGGCCTCTCGTCAACACCATCGTCACGGATGGTGTGACAGCCGTTGAAAGCCATCTCTCACCAACACAAAAGCAAACCACCCACTACGTGATAACCAGTCATCACCTATAACAACATTTTTCTTTTTGTTATTTATTTTTTTTTTTTGCTAGGATTCATTATTATTGTCGATGACACCTGCAACTATTCAGGCAGTCACAAACACCAACACACACAGAAGCACAGACACGTAAACAACGAAGAAACCAGAGATAACGTAGGAAGGAGAGAAAAAAAATCGATGAACGGCAAAGAGAAAGAAAAATGCAGCTTGCAGTGTGGGTGTGTTTCGAGTTAACATGCTGCTGATCACGGCTAAAAAATCCAGTATGGGAAATCGTCCGGACTAACGAGGATTTGATGACAGCAGGAATGAGAAGAGCAGCTGTCTGTCATCCACATCACAGCCTTCTGACGAAACCTTTTATTTTTGTTTCTTTTTTTGCTCTTTGATGAAGAGACATTAAGAAGGGGCCTGGTCGGCGGGTTCCAGATGACAGCCATCGACTGTCGGCATCAACCTGGGATGATGAAGGTCGTCATGCGAGAACCATCAAACGCTTGCTGACAACTGCTCACTACTGTTAGTACCCTGATGGTACACCCAAAATGTACGACTACTGGTAAATCAGAAAAAAGAAGCGAGTGGGTTAGGTTTCCAGTTTTTTTAGAGGATGTGGGTGGTGGTGATGTGTAAGACACTCGCATGTGAAGATCGTAAGGTATGAGGTTCGGATCCCATTTCAAGAAGTGATATAAATATTTTATTTTTGTTTGCTTAGCTTTTTTTTTTTTTCATTAGCCACAAAAAGTCACAATGTATGTTAGACAAGGAGAAGAGAATCGTACATCGTCATTCTAAAATCTGCAGCCAAACTAATGTTTGTTGTCAGTTATAGTTTAAAGAGTATTAGTTGGTGTACACACAGCTGTGATAGTGGAAATAAATGACGAATTCCCTGCTATACCCGCCTTCAGAGTCTGTGAAATTCAGTTCTGATCCATCTTCTCGTCCATCTTTTCAGTACCTCGTCTGCCTTCCTTTGACATTTTCGTGCCTGTTGCACCATCAGAGCAAGTGGATGCTTCCTAATTCGAAGCCATCCGTGGCCAAAGAAAGCCGTTATTGTATGCCACACAGAAACTGCGGCGGTCCAGCTTGCATAGCACCACGACCTGGGGGACATTACTCACCTACTTCCGGCTGACATGCGTGCTGCCATTTCTGGCCCCTGACCTTCTCCCGGCTTATTCCTGATTATATGATTACTATGCTTGATCGTACTGACTGTACAGCTAGCCCGACAGCAAGAAGAAAAGGTCAAAGTTGATGGTCGATCAATAATTCTTTCATTACGTTGTGTTTTTTGTTTTTTAAAGGCAAAGTGCAATTTCAATAATAATTATTAATAGATAAGCACCCGGAGATGGACCTAAACTCTAACTACTGACCTTACTGAAGGCTGCTAACATTGCGACGGCTTCCAGATCACGTGACGATAAGGCACTGGCCAATCAGCAAGCCTCTTTTTATGACGTCACAGGAAATGCAGGTGAGAGCTGGGATGTTGAAATGCTCGGTATTTTTGGTAAACGAAACAAAGATTTTCGATCATATTTTGCAAAAATAAAAAAAAAAAAAAATAGTGATATAAATATTTTCCATTCCGGCTAAGTGTTTGAAAAAGTTTTTAATATTCTCCTTTATTAGTTGACACGTAGGCGCTTTGTGGACACCGTTCACTGCCACCTGTGCATGACAGCAACAGTCATGTCAAACACCATGCGAGTGTTAACCAGTTCCAATCCAGAGGCTGATGCTGAGTTCCAGCATCGAAGGGGTTAATAAGATGGAGCCGTGGGAAGAAATCAATTATTGAAGAGCTGTGGCCACGTTCCAGTGATGACGTGCGCACACTAGAGGGCTCTCCATGCGTGCACCGTTCGATGTTTATGCGCAAACACCGGCCATTTTGTTCCGGTAGTACCAGGGGAGGTCACTCGCACGTCGCAGAAGACATCTTTTTCGAGCCAAACGAGGAAGTGATAGTGGAGGATTAGGAGTTCTCTCCCCTCGAGGACCCCTAGAAGAGCAGATCACATAAAGCTGTGAATGTGTGCTCACGTCTGGCGAGTTTTTATTTCCGTATTTTCCGTTTTCACTTATTAGTGTTTATCCTATTTACCCGATTCCATTTCTCTCACGGATTTGCAATTCTGCACCAGTCTGCATAAAATAGACATTTAAATTTCTCTCTCTCTCACACACACACACTACACACACACACACCTAAAAATGACTATTCTTCTTTCTCGTCACATTAGCCAACACGCTCCATCTCTCCGGTATGAGCACAAACAATTGACTTTCCTCTTCCTGCTTCCATATTCTCAGTAGAGGGTTGAAAACAAAATGTAAGCTCGCACATCCCACTGACACACATGCACGAGCACAAAGAGAAAGAATGACGGGGCGACAGGGAGAGAGGAAGGTGGTGGAGAGAGAAATACCACAAAAAAACGTTTATAAAAACATTTATCTCCTTTAAAATAGTTTTGGAATGAGTATTCCAGGGTCAGGACACAGAAAGTCGAGAATGTAGATTTTCTGTTGCGATTATCAAATAATCAACGAAATATTTTCCCGATTTTTCAAAGCCACCTTCTCTTCTTGACAGGCACAGCATGGCGGTGACATTTGTCAGTGAAGCCGTGATAAATGTTTTCAAATCTCGCGAGAAATGAGAAAATGACGACCGCATGCGAAAAAACCATAAAGAAACCAGGAGGCGGAGCATTACAAGTGGCTGGGGAGCGAAAGAAGACAGTGTTTATTAAATTGTGTTCATCTCTACATCAATTCTGGTTGCTAGGCGAACACAGCTACAAGTGTCACAGCTGCTGGATGACTTTTGTGTAAGTGGGATGTTGCAGTAGCCACGTGACATGTCTGTTACAGATGATGTGAAGCTGTTGACGACTAGGTGTAGTGTTTGTAGTCGTCTACCATGTGCTACTCTCATGTACAGGTTGACTAAATGTAATTATGCAGGTCAAACCACCAGGTGGGCTAGAAAGAACTTTCCTGAACCATTTTCCCAGCCAAAATGCACTAAAACTCGCATCAAAAAACAACAACAACAAAACCCCACCCCAAAACAACCAAGAATGTAAAAATATTCCCATGAAAATTGCTTCTGTGGCACGTGCCACTCAACTCGTGATTCCCACTTAACCATCTTGAGGCTAGCATCTTACACAATCAAAGTTCAACGGACATTCACGATAGACGGAAGTGAACATGAATAATGCCACGGTCAACACATTGTTGACACACGGCAGTAAAATGCCTCATAAAATAGTAACAGAGTTTTCTGTAAAAAAACAAACAAACAAAAAACAAAAAAAAACCACATCCATCAATCCCGAGGGCAGCAGGTAGAGAAAAAGAAACTAGGAGGAAAAGGACAAAAATCTTTAATAAAATTACTAAATTACTTGTATGAACTACTAAATTATTACTATTACCATTTACTGAATACTAAAACCAAGCAAACCTAGAAGGCAATAATTTTATTCTCGCATAATTCTTCATTTATTCTCAATGTCTCTGCTGGTGAGATGCGGGATGTGTGAGAGAGAGAGAGAGAAAAAAAAAACCCAAAAATCTCGGTCTCTGAAGATGGTGGTGACCACTGGTACATCACAGTGATTGAAAGACATATCCAGAAGATTCCATTCTACCCCACTGTCATCTATGAATCCACATTTTTCAACAGTAATCCAACGGCATGCTGAGATGCACCCGTCCGGTAGATACAAACATTTCAAATTAAAACTTTCTCTCTTACATATACATGAGGTTCTTCTTTCCGAACAAACATCATCGACAATTATATCACCATATTAATATGATAATTCTTAATATTCCAATGAATATTTCTTTGTAATAATACCTGTCAGATCGACATCAGGAGTTACTGTCCATTCATCTGTCTTACACCATGATTTACACATCAGCAGAGGACGAGGGGGATTCAGGAAGGGGTTCAGACGGGATTTTAAGGAGGAAAAGGGATTGTGGTCCCATTGTGTTTCCCCTACACCCTCGGTACCAGGGATGAGAAGAAGAAGGGATTGTAGAGAATATGTGATGAGATTAGAGTGAAGTCTAAACATGTACCCGCCCTGCCCACGTGCACCACTCCACCTAACAGGTTAAAGATGATGTTTTCTCCTGTCTGCCTCACCGCAATCATTTTTAAAGCACTTTCAGCATGCCATGGGGAGAAAAACTCTGTGGCTTACTTCCAGAGCCCACAGGCTCTTCTTGGAATTCCATCTGGGTTAGAAATCCTTTTTCTCCTTCCTCTGCTTCCACTTCACTAACATTCCCATCATCTTTAATTTGGAACATCGACGTGCATTAGCTACTGCGAGGTTCCCCACTTCTCCATCTTCACATCCTCCCCAAAACCTTCCCCCTTCCTTTTTAGGTCCCGTGTACTGGGTGCATGAGACAGCAAACACCTCGGTGAACTCTTTTATGCGCGGACGCACCGGTCCGAAAAACTTTGTCATCAAAATCTTTGATGCGAACCGAGGCGCCGGCGTTTGAAAGGATGAGAGGAGATCACTTCGCAAATAGGTTTAGTCCAGCAAAATGACCCGCAAACCCTGGTTCCCTGGGGAGGCACTATGGCGACTGTGAGAGAGAGAAAGAAAGAGAGAGAGACAAAGAAGAAAGTGAAAATTTTGAAGTCCTTTGGGACTGCATATGAAAGAAATCAAAAAAGGTCAGAAGGTCATAGAGGGCCTCAGGCTTTTTTTCCCCTTTTTCATTTTTGTATAATTTTCTCCGCCATATCTTATTATTGATTTATTATTATTATTTATTATTTTTATTTTTTTAAATCCAGGTAAGCTACACAAAGCAATGCTGAAAGTTTTAACTTTTCTCCAGAAAACCTTGTACAGCGAGTCAGAGATAATAACAAAACTAACAACAGACTATTTATTAACTTGAGCCTCACGATCAGCCTCAGTTAATAATAATAATAATAATAATAATAATAATAATAATAATAATAATATAATAATAATAATAATAATAATAATAATAAACTGTTTGAGCTGTATTGCCAACTGGTATTTCCATCCCTGGTCACCACCTGAACTCTGGGTGTTCCCACAAAGACTACAGTTTACCTTAGAGTTGGCTCCCTTGCGCGAATTCCTGCGCCGGAAGCAGATGGAGCATTAAAAGCAGCAGCAGCAGCAGCACAAGAGACAGCTACGCTAAAGGGCAAAGGTCAAGGCACAATAGTCTTTTTGTATTTTTAATGCCATTGTTATTTGATGGCAGCGGTAAAACAGATTTTGTGGCAGCAACTGGCAGTGGAGGACTTTCAAAGTACAACAGTGGTTTTGTGTTCAAAATGCCAGACAAGAACTGGCAGGTGAGGGACAAATACAACAGTGTTTTGTGGTCGTCCCGCCCTGCAGGTGCCGTTAATCAGTTGAGTCACTGAATGATTACGGACGTTGTTGTCTATGGACATCAAGAATATACATTCACGACCATCGAACTGCTTCAAGCACGTGCACCTGAACAAAAACAACAGTTTTCAAACTTCAGTGGAAATTTATCTGGAGCCAACCCAGCTCTTTTTTCGTGAAACACTTTTAGGTCCTGGAAGTCTGTTGTATGGAGAACAGCTTCTAGTCTGCAAGAGTAAAGAGCTTCGACACCCTGGGTAGTCGCCTGAGTTTCCCGTTTCCCCGCCATTCTCTGGGATTGACTGAAGAAAAGGTCATGCCACACTTTCCTGGGTTGTCTGCCAATTTTTTATTTTATTTATTTTTTTTTTATTCCTCTTCTTTTCCCCTTCTACTGCTACCTGCGAGATGATTTGATGATCATGCCATGCGTTCTCATTACTTCAGTTTGTGTCTTTACTCTATGAACAGGTAGTAATTATTTACCTCCTCGCACGTCCTGGGGTAGGGTTGCATACAGTTCCCATGGCAACAACGCAAAATAAACAGATGATTGCGTCCGTCAATCCCCACTCTCTGTCAGGTCCTTGCAACTCAGAAAAAGACGATCATTCTGGAAAGAACAAGAGTGATAGTCGGGATGAGCTAAACAAACATTGGAGAACTAATCTCAAAGCAGCCACCCACGTCCGACTGACTAACTCTGTTGTTCCCTTCCTATCTCCACGGTAAACACGCCCTTTAGCCTTTATCGCGGGGTCACAGTTCACTTCTCAAAGGGCCGCACTTGTGCCAAGAGAACAAGCGCCGAGCGGGTTATTCCTTCCTTCGAATGTCCTCTTATCAGGCTGAGGTCAAGAGCGGAAGTTAGCGTTCTTGGCTGCGCAACTTTGCACGTGCAGATTGCATCTCTTCAGGGTTAACAGCCGGGTGCACACCCGCTCCTCTCTGAGAGGCAGGCTTGGCGCAGGCAGATGGACAAAACATTGAGTATGTGATGTGCGTCACTTCGCGAGGGAAAAAAAAAATTGCATGGAGGAGATAACTCGAAAATCGTTTCCTGAAACATCCATGAGTGGCTAACTGGATCAAAGACCTGCTATACCGCGTACAGGGCAATGGTCGAACAGTCCACACCTGTGTAATAAACTTTCAGTGAAATGACTGGGAGGTACAGTGACTAGTGTTCATTCTAGCAACTGTGTAATGGTGAACAGTGACAGCAGTATTGTTCACATCATCGTCATTGTCACTACCTTCATCTGTTATCGCCCACATCTAGAGCAACCTTTCAACTTCCTGTGTAAGCGCGTTCAGTGTTTAAAAGACCGCTGACAGGCGCGCGTGTGTGAGGGAAAAATCCGATTCCCAGCTCTTTCCTGTGTTCTCGCGAGACAAGTCCGTGTTAACGCGAGAGGACCCCGAGAGTTTGCTGCGACACAACGTGGTGACGTCACTGACTGATCAAGCTTTCTGGAAGCGACCAGCCAGAACACGCACATTTCGAGTACAAGTGCCGGCGATGGGGTTGGGGAATGCTACAAGAAAGTAAAACTAATATTAAATACAGCATCTGTCTGTGGAAAGTCCCCGGATGGTGCAGATGTTATCGCGCCGTGCATTTCCTGTTTCCAAAGTTATCATAAAGCAGACATCAAAACTTTTTCATCAACCTTCTCTTCCCCATCCAGGTCCTGCCCGGAGATGGTATCTCAGCTGTACAGTCCTTTGGCGGTTGTTGTTGTTGTTGTTGTTATTATTTTTTAATTTTTTTTAAAGGCAACAAGATGTCTCTGCTGCACTCTCTCTCCCCGTCACATATCTTTCGTCGGCGCCGCCATGCGGAGACTCCCTACTTCCCTCCCCTCCCCTGATCCTCAGGGATGCTTTTAAACCGCCAGCAGGACGTGACGTGGTGTAACGTTTCAGCTTGGTAGTGCTGCTCTCGCCCAGCTCTCGCGATATCGCGGCAGTTCTGGTGCACATAAATCCTATTTATTCAGAACAACGCAGCAGCACTTAAATGTCTTTCAAGCTCGTGCAAGTTATTTAACGGCCTCTGAAAGATTGTGCAAGTTATTTAACGGCCTCCGGTTGCAGAAACAGCAAACGACAAGAAAGGTTAGGTACACAACACAAACATGCGCGAGCTGTAGTAGGAGCTGTTTCATTTGTTCACTACCTTAAAATAGAAAATGGCGCACGCGATGACAAGCATGCTACAATGAACACCGTCGCGTGGATCCAGAAAAAATAGAAATTTGCAGATGTAAGCATTGCGTGTGTCCACACCAGTGTGAATAAAAGGGATATAATACGGTGAATGGATCGACTCCAGGGATGGGAAAGGATAAATTAAGGATGAATTCTCTCGCCACCTGTTGGCACGCGTCATGGGGTGTCACCAATCAGCAGCCTGCACGACCTGATGGTGAAACTGAATCTGGAAGAAAACTGTCAATGATTGCTTCGATGACTGTTTTGTTTCTCGTTCCTCCTCCCAAACAAACAAAATGGGGAGGGAGATGCATTGTCTTCTCACAGGTGAGTCTCTACGCTACCTGTCAAGGACCCGAGTTAACACAAGACAGGTTTCCCCAAAGGTCTGACTTTCGTGTTCATTTATTGTGCCACTTACTTGCTCTGATGACCTGCTCTGTGAGTTAGCACCTGCTGTGTATTGTCCTCAAACAGACTCGGAGACTCAGTGCTTGGTCTGTAATGTTTGAGCATCGTAAGAGTTCGTTTCCCTTTATTAATTTATCCATTCGGGGTTTTTTCATTTTTTTTTTCTTTCCTTTTTTTGTGGCGTCGTGTTCTATGGTTGTATTCAGTTGTGGGTGAGTCCCTACAGATGGTTCTAAGGCATAAAGTAAGTAAAGACAAACTTCAGCATGCTGTCAACGACGTCACAGCCCTGGGTCAGGTGTCGGTGACGTCATAAACTACGGTCAAGGATAATGTTCTCGCTTGCAGAATCGTCTGCTGGTATAGTGCCTGGTACCCTGCAGTGTGCAGGAACCCTCTGAATTCTTTCAGATGTGGTTGATGCAACCAGCAGTTAGCTACGTCTTGAGAAATCCGCTCTGACGCTAGTGGCTACTCCATGACCATTCACTGCGACTACTGGCACTACCTTCATGATCATCTCCCCTACCCTTAACCTTAAAGCTCTCGACTTAGAAGTGATTCTCGGCTTTTTGAGGTTTGCTCGAGCCAGTAATAAAAGATCCCATCCCTTTCTCTCTTTAAGCAAACATTCCATTTTCATAGTACAACTAGCACGAGTACAAGCATCTGTCGCCTAAAAAGCATTCGCATGGATGACTGAAATCTTCCCAGCCATGTGCACCACACAGGGATACAGCAGACATTTGGATAAAAGTAACTGGTTCCTCTGGCCTCATTACTCAGCTCTAGCCAATGTCTGACCTCCAGCAAAGCTGACATTTCTTTATCGAGGACGCTGGTATCACGGGGCTTGAAGCAGATAGGACATTTCTTCTTTAAAGACCACGCCAGGTTAGCCTGATCCAATTTCCATGATCCAACCCGTGTTTTGAATTACCTGCAAGAATGTCGCCACAGCCAGCATCTGCAATGCTCTCTCATCTCAAAGTTTACGAGGTCCGTAGAAGGCAGATATTTTACGCCCCGCAATACTAGAAAGACTAGTCACTGGGTCATAGAGCCGATCTGGTTCGGTTGCATGATAATTGCTATCGCTCTTACTCCAATTTAAAACATTTCCCGTGAAACCAATTTGGACTGAAATATGCGGCCACATTTGATGGGCAAGCAACTGTGATGAAAAGCTGGCATAACCATCTATGTAACCTACCGCTATGTCACTGGTAGAATGAAACTCTCGGCATGCACGTGCTCTACATACCGTCTACATTCCACACAATTTCTTCTTTTTCACTCCCTCTCTCCCCATCCCCACTTCCTACCGCCGGCAAATATACACCCCAGACAGATGATCATCAAAATTGTATCAGAGAGAGAGAAAGAGAAGGAGAGAGAGAGAAGGAGAAGAAGAGAGATGTACATATGCTGCCCCTAATACTGTAATAAATGAGTTGTGACATATTCAGGCATCGCGATAAGCCCACCGAACAATGTGCGACATTTCAATTATGAAAGCTGCGGCAAACGAGAGTTTGTTGGGTGCGCGAGGGTAGCCTAGGATCAGAGTCTGTCTCCACTTTGTCGTCCTCGCCTTCCTACGGCGTCTCCCAGGCTTACCCTGCTTACCCTGCTCACCCTGCTCACCCTGTTTACCCTGCTATGCACAGCATGCACAGAGCAACATGGCCGCCGTTCTTTACAGCTTACAGACTAGAAAGACTGGAATCTCTCCCCCTACACTTGCCAGAACTTTTTCATCCTCGTCTACTCCCCACTTCCCGCCATCACCACCACCACTCTTGTCTCTCTAGGGGTCTTCCTTTTTTTCTGTATCTCCTAATTCTCACTCTTCTCTCGTCATCTTTATTCCTTTTTTTTTGCATGTCCTGTTGTCTCTCTTCTCTCTTGATTTTCCTGTTGTTTTTTTTTTAACCGGAGCTGCAGAATTGATAATTAAAGTTGACAGCAGCGACAGGAAAAAGCTCTGCAAGCATCCTCTACATTCAGTTATATCCTATGAGAATCCAGCATCTGATCCAATAACCTGCCACATGTGACATCACTTCCTGCGTGCATGCGCAAGCGCGTGTGTGCGCACCACCTTGTACGTACGTTAAAAATTTAAAAAGAGCAGAATACTTCCCTCCCCTGTAGAAAAGTGTAGCCTCATCACTAAAGCAGCTATTTTCTGTCTCGTCAGGACGAAAGGCTAAGCTCATTCTCTTTGGCTGGCAGCACAACAATGTTTCTAACTCCATGATAAAAAAAAATAATAAAGAAAATCCACGAAGTAACATTAAAATCGTTATTTCGTTCACACAAGCTGCTCTGCTTTTATCAGTGATGCGCGAAGAGCATGGCTGTATTGTTTCTTTGTGAATTTGGACCCAGAAAGAATTTTTTTGTTGTCGGTAATAATTGTAGGGGTAGCTCCATGTTTCCCACCACGAACACGACAAATAATAAAAAGAAGAAGAGAGAGAAAAACTCACAGCAATAAACGTTTGTTAATGGGTGGCTACCGTTGGTTGCTAATAGCAACACGATGTTGAAAGACTCTCGACAGAAGAGCCAGTCTGTGGTTGTTTACTCACAGCTTTGTGAGCAGTGTGCAGTGAATGACATGACTGCATGTGCCGACAGGCGAGGATGGAGACCGTGCTCTCCAACTGACAGCATGCAGCACGTGACTGTGTGGTGGATGTGTGGACCCCACTAGCAACAAAGATGGAGAACAAAAGCTGCACATACATACCCGGCCCTTTCACAAAGCAGGTTGTAGACTTCATACTATACGACACTTACTTGAGTCGAGTACGACTGGCTTTCTTCAAGGCTCGTCAATTCACAAAATGATGAAGATGATGATGAGGATGAGGATGACAGTTGTGGTCGGTCCTGTCTCTATCTGCCTGTTCAAGCAAATCCAAGGGCAGCAGAAGCGATTGTAGATGTCGCTAGCAGAGCACCCGAAGTTAACAGGGGGCACTGTATACAAGAACCACAACCGCTCGCATTACTCTCCAGGGAAGACAAAAAATGGATTCAAGGGCTGTCACTTCCCTTTCTCTCTCCTTCCTCGCAACTACACGAACACGTGTGTGATGAACAGCTACCCCTCCGCCACTAACCACCGAGGCCGCCGCATCGCCTCTCGACATCAGCCTCCCCCCGACAGCTCTTCCCAACCCCTACTCCCCCACATTCCCCTTCCCTCCCAGACTCCAAAAGACAAAGTTTGCGCTCAGAAAACTCCCGGGCTGACGGCCCTTCCCATGGCGCAGCGCGTCAGGTGTCAGAAGTCTGTCTGGCGCGTGGCAGCCAACTGTCAGTTTGATTGTACGCGCGCACACCTCGAGCACTGCATCCTCGTGGCTCGTCAAGAGATGGAGGTGAATGGGAGAGTGGGAAAGGGAGGTCAGAGGTTAGTTTGTTAACCTTTCCCCATCAAAACTGCCGGCAGGTAGACAACTGCTTTCATTAACCCGGAAGCATTCAAAGATCGTGACGTCACTGCAGGGTTGAGTTGATTGCGTCACGGTGACGCTTCAGGCTTCAGGGTTGAGGTTGGGAAGGACATGCCCTTCACTGGCGAGCAGGTAGCGGGAGGGAGTTCTCCACAGCCTCGTGCTCCCCTTCGCTGTCTTGAAGCGCGAGATGTCCGTGGGTCGAAAGCTTGGAATGAGATGTGTGTGGGGTGGGTGAGGTGTGGGGTTGGGTTCGGAGGGGTAAAGGGCAGAGGCACTTACAGTCCCTTGTGTGTCGGAATGTTTCAGGTTGCTACAGTTTATTGTCCTGAGCTGATGTCACGCTCAGCGCGCATAGTCAACCTTTGGAGTCTACAAGTCACATCAGGACCTGACAATAAAATAAGCTATGAAAGTCTGTGAGAATCGGTATTGAAAAGTTTCGAATTTCATGGAAAAGGACCATGTTTCAACCGGTACACTCTTTCCCTCACACACCCACCACTACAAAGAAAGCCATGTGGACATTTTTTTCCTTAGGTTGGAAGCGATCGTCTGTAGCCGCCATTACAAAGGCGCACAGTGACATATTCAAGTCGTGCTTTCTTCCGGCGCAAAGAATAAACAAGGGCGCTCGAGGTTTAAATATTTTTTCACTCAATCGTTGGAACAAAGGGACGGAAAAACGAAGGGAAGTAAAAAAAATAACACTCGTTTTGACTTCGTAGACATGTATTATCTTTGTAGACCTCCGCACTTGCTAGAATCGACTCTGTGCGCATGTCTACAACGGTCTAGGCACTCGCCCATTGCATGAGCACAGTGAGGTGGGGAATGTATAATTGTATCTGTGGAGGGGGTGGGAATGTATAATTGTATATGTGGCGGGGGTGGGAGTGTATAATTGTATCTGTGCTGGGTGGGGAGTGTATAATTGTATCTGTGCTGGGGTGGGAATGTATAATTGCATCTGTGGAGGGGGGGAATGTACAATTGTATCTGTGGTGGGGTGGGGAATGTATAATTGTATCTGAGAGGGTGGGGAATGTATAATTGTATCTGAGGAGGGGTGGGGAATGTACAATTGTATCTGTGGCGGGGTGGGGAATGTATAATTGCATCTGTGGAGGGTGGGGGATGTATAATTTCATATGTGAAGGGGTGGAGAATGTATAATTGTATATGTGGAGGTGTGGGGAATGTATAATTGTATCTGTGGAGGGGTGGGGAATGTATAATTGTATCTGTGGCGGGGGGGGGTTGGGAATGTATAATTGTATCTGTGGAGGGGTGGGGAATGTATAATTGTATCTGGGAAAAGTAGTGTTGTATCGTTGAGCCCAAGTTATTCAATTGTATCCACCATTGACTGTACAGTTTCTGTTGCAAGTGGGGAGCGACACTTCTTAAACTTGAAATTCATTAAGAAATTATGAATAACAAATAATTAACTAACAATAATCTGATAAATCATGCTTCACGGGCGTTATTGGCGAAGATGTTCTACAGAGTTGTATAAAGTGCTACAAGTCTGTGGTCATCAGGACATGCGCACTACCTTCTGAAAGAGACCTACAAGTAGATACATAGGAACTAAGAAACTCTTTGAAAAGGAAACAGCAAACAGATTAAATTTGTTCTCGTTTTTATCCTGGAAAACACACATTAATCAAAGACAGAGGTCAGAGTCATGTTGTGGAAGTTATGTATCTGCGATCCCAGACTTGCTTAATGAGGACAAGGAGGCTCGCAGCTTGCACACAGTTTAACGGCCATTGTTTGTGTTTGTCATCTGCAGCTACATAACGGGAAATACCAGTGAATGTCAGCCCGGGGCATCCTAGTAAACACGTGGTGTGCTGATGTTTGTAAGCACCCACTTGACCTGTCGTAAGTAGCTCTGGCTTTCCAAGTGTGATTATTGTGGAATTCGAGGCATCTGGGTAGTGAGTGTGTGTCTCACATGTTGTGAACACTGACCATGCTGCTTCGCCATCTCATGAGAGAAATCCATGTACGTGTTTTGCTGCTTGGAATTTACAAGAAAAACATGAAAAATTCATAGCATTCCAAAAGAGAGTATTCGTACATCATACACTGTGTAAAATGTAACATTGAAATGTTCAAAAAATATATGATCAACAGAAAGAACTAATTACGTGCCCTGACCTCTCAGGTCAATCTCTCTCTGTCTCGTTCCCCCAAAACACACAGTACACCTGTGTCAATCCTGTGTTGCAGAATAAATTGTCATGACAATCAACAACTAAGACACCCAAAGTCTTGGAATTGAGGTATGTGGCTGGTAACTGCTGGCTAACAAATCTCTCTGCATCATGACAAGTTCATACAACCTACCCAACATTTTTTTCTCTCCTCTATGATTTATCTCACACATTCACATTCAAACTCCAATACCAATCCACAGGCTACCACTGATCCAATAAAGACTCCGTAAAACCGTTCCCTAAACCATCTTTGGATCATGAAGAAGTATCTTAATGCACGTACCTACCTGAGTAACCCGACCCTCTGTTCTGCACGTGCGTGGGGCGCTCTATGCCCTCCTCAGTTGTCGCCTTCTCTGCGTGAGAGCAATTCCTTCCTGTCATGCGCACTGGTGCACCTCATCTCACCCGCTTACCCCGGGTATGTTACTGGACTGCTGCATCTCTCCTCGCTCTAGTGTCTTGGTATGGCATCTTCAGTCCCAGACAGATCAAGCGGCCAGAAGCTCCTCCCCTTGTGCGCACGTGCAAGCTCGAGGCATATTTTAAATCGTTTGTAGCACAAATGTTACACATATACATACGTATGTTCGAAATATGAGTACAAACACTCTCACACTCTCCCTCTCTCTCACACACACACATAAAGAGTGGTAGGTTGCAGGCTCGAACTAAGCAATTATTCCCATTGAGGGCGATTGCATGATTACGAACAGTCTAAGAAAGACAACTCAACACAAACATCCTCTGAGCTTCTGCAAGAGTTTATTCCCATGACACTGTCAATGACGTAACCATGTTTTTGCAATTAGTAAAACAGAAAATACCAGCCTGTTCCTTTTTATTTATTTCTGTCATAATGTTGTTTTGTATCTGCAGCAAAATATAATCTTTCATGATTCACAATACATTTAAAACCTTGTATCGCATATTTGCAACCTTTAGGAAATTATTTCCTATGAATCTATCGACTTTATCTCGGGTATATTATCACCCTGTAAATTACATTCACCTCAGTCTCATATTAAGGTAAATATGTTTCAGTGAAAAAAAGCAGGATTGATGGCGAATAAAAAAAATCAAATTAATACATCAGCGGAACTGTTAGAAGAGGCCACCACCGGGATGAGATGACCAAAGCCCTCAGCAGAGAACCGATCGAGTGTGTAAGGTTTGGATCTAGGATCAGATATAACATTATATTCCATGAACATGACCCCTATCCACAGGGTGATCGTCTATGTATTATAGTTTCATCCATAGTATGTATATGTGATGGGTGTTATATATATATGTGTGTGAAGTGTTTTGAGTCTGCCTTTGTTAGGGAATGGTGCTAAATAACAGAAGTATAACACAGAAAAAGAATATATTATGATTGTACAACACCGGATAAAGAGCAGAAGTGAAAACTTATTACATGAATAAATAACGAAAAGTGTTTAAATGCATTTAATACTTTAATTAAGTTAAGCATGCGCTCTTCATTAGACAGCAAAAACTCAAAGACGACTAAACTTCATACACCTTTACAGAAGATAAAAAGTGCAGGAAAAGCTGAATATATTAATAACCAACAGTGTGAGGTCAACTGAGTGCAGCAACAGCGAAAAGCATGCACTAAACTTAATCAATCAGCCACTAAACAGGGTACGCTAATGCATCAGTCATGAAGTGTGTGCACTAATGCTAACACGGCCTCCAGCACTAAGGCTTAGGTTCCTCTTTCTTGTCATCTTTTCCTTCGTCTTTCTTCCCCTTCTGGTTCTTTGAATTCAGTGCCTTGAATGTAACTCCAGAAAAACTTGCATAAGTGATGATGGCTTGGGCAGCTGAAAGTGTTCCTGCGGCTCCAATAGACTGGAGAGTACCCCACCACACACGCTCCGGCTCTTGGAAGAATAAAAAATGATGATAATGATGATGATGATGATGATGCGCCATTGGCTCCTGTATCTCATAGCAGAAACCCCAATTCTCGTGCAAGCAAAGTAATTAAGAAAATGAGAAAGCAATTAAAGTAATTATAACCAAAGAAGAACACAAGAAGACAAGGGTCGGAGGAAGCATTAGAGGCTGAGCTCCCCTTGAACAAAGAGAACTGGGGCGATGACAGCGGTTGGAAATTTATGCAAAATACACCATTTGTCTGGTCCTCGCCAAAATTGGCAGAAGATTTTTTTCCACGGTAAAATCATGAACTATGTTTGGTTTATTGTACGCATTCTAAGATGTTGCAGTCACCCTCTTGCCAGTTAGGTGAAGGGACAGCACTCTCGTGCCACCCATGTGTGATCATCACAATGGAGCGATGCCACGTTGGTGGAGGACAGCTTGATCATGTAGGAGATTAAACATGACCACATCAGTAAGTGTAGGTAATTTTGGTTCACCTTTTATATAAGGTAAAAAATCTGACATTGAGCTGCAACCAGATGATCCGGAGTGATTCCCTTCACCCCACATCCATTTTTATTCCTTCCCCTTTTTCTAAGAACTAATAATCATAATAATATTATTAATTTTTTATATAATAATACAAAACAATTAAAAATATATTCTTTAAGTAATCTTCCCAAGTTAAAAAAATATTTTTACCTACCCATATGTCGTGGTTAGCGTCATTAGCTTGGCAGCCAAGGTTCCGGCAGCGATGCCTGCCGCTCCGAAGCCAGCTGCTGAAACCACCAGTGGTGTTCCCAAGACGGCCACCCCGCCTACAGCCGCCGAGATTCCCAGCTTCTTCAGTAGGGAAATCTTAAACCACATGACATCCTGAAAGCTTTCGACGAACTACGAACAATGAACTGTGAACAAGGAACTGCGAGCTATGAACACTGATGTACACTTTTAGAATGAACGACACTTTTCTGTACTGACAATACTGTAGCCTGTCACCAGGAAGATGTGTGTTTGTGTTTGTGTTTGTGTTTGTGTTTGTGTTTGTGGTGAATCTCTGGGAAGTATTTGCACTGCTTGTCCCAACCTCTTGTAAGTTGCTAGTCTTGCGCTCCTGTCGTCCATGCTTAGTGTAGACTGGTTAAGAGCAAGTTTATGTTTAGTGTCTATTTTTGCCGGTTTGTTTCGGGTGGGCTCCAGATGAATGAAAAATCTACCATGCAGCGTAGAGTGTGACATACCTCAATTATGGCGAGTAAATCTGGATTAAACTGTAATTTAAGAGGCTAGCTTATTCATGAGAGTGAATGACAGTGAGAGGGAGAAGGGAGGAAGCGAGTAACGAGTCCCATAGCACCTTTTATATCCTCCCTTCACTATCGCTTTAATGATTAAATACTTGCAATGTTCGTTTTAATATCGATTTTATTCCCTTCCCTAACCCTAAAGTCAGGTAGTCGTTCAATAGTTGTGTAAAATAAAGGAAAGAACACTGCAGCAACCAAACGGTGATATTGTTTGTGCTGAGACTCAGGTCCTGTGCTCTAATCACTCCGATATCCGCTACAACTTCTTTCAAACTCGCATCAGAATAAATCTTCAGACACAAGTGAACAACACATTCTTATCTCATGTCGACTTATCTCTAACCTTCTGTCTGTCCTTACACGTTCCTTCGAGTCCACCCATTCGTAGAAAGGCGGAAGGATAAGTGCTTCCCGTGCAGATGGCACAGAGAGGGATAAACACAGACACGTTGTACATGGGCACGTGGCGAGTGTGGGTGGTAGTCGTCTTTTCAGTTATTATAGCCTGTTAGGAATTCTTATATTTCATGTTAAAACATTGCAGTCAGCATCCACTGCTCAAGAGCTGCAGTTAATGTGTCTAGTATCTGTTTATATGTTAATCTGAACACTACACAACATTGTGACATACAGCAAGCCGGTTATCTAGATGGAGATCAGGAAGTATGTTTCCATTTTATCTTGAGCATCTGCTGTTTTGAGATATCATCTATCACCAGAGACTGCAACCGTCAGTCTATGTTACAACAAAAGGACATGACCTATGGACAAAGTCTGTCTTACCTTTGAGCTGGCCATGTTCACGATGCTCAATGTTACCTGAAGTTTTGCTGGTGAGCAGAGAGCTGATAAGTTCACAGGCTTGACCTCATTAGACAGTCACGTGACCTGACCCCGTCCGTGGTATGCTCGAGATACTACTGGTTGAAGTTTCTTTTTATTATTTTTAAGACACCAAAGAGCTTTTTAGAATTTAAATCGCCTCGAGAACTATTTCCTCCTGTAGCCAATGATAGTTTCCGCTCTGTTCTTGGTATGATGCTGACGTGTACAATATGTTGTATAACACGGAGAGCAATAGGCACAGACAAGAGTAAAGTGAGTTAGTGGCGATGATAAAGCAGGAAAGAAGTGAGGCTCGAATAAGTAAACAGTCCATGCAATACTCATTATTTAATAAATGAGAGAGAGAGAGAAAGAGAAAGGAAGAGAAAAGAAGTCCAGTCTGGTTATAGAGAGATGTGGGTCTTCAATATGCCACTTGAATTGAAAATCGACCTCTGTGATATAGACTTATAATATATAAAATGTATTTGGCAAACTTTTCTTCCACCACAAAAAGCATCAACGACCGGTAGCTGATGATTGTTTAAATACGTGGCTATATATATATAGTTAATGGTTGTTTTCTTGTAGCATATTAAGAAATTAAGAAAAAACCCACAACAAATCAACAATAACTGAAGTCATTGTAGCACCAACCGTCGTACAACACAAAGATGTGACACCGAAGCCATTTTATTCAGCAAAGAGCCACAGGACACAAGGTGTGACGACCTTTGTCGGTATGACCCTAGGATGAGTAGAAACAGTTCACAGACTTGGCAGTCAGTGTTCAAGCTGCAGTGGTTATTTCACACTTGTATTAATTGTCACATTGAACATTAACATGATTGCCTATATGGCCGAACATTAAATCTGCTCAATGTTTTTATACACGGGATAACAGAAAAAAAAAACTTACGCTAATACATTCATTGGCAGATGAAAATATCTGTAATGCTAACAACACTAAAGCTAACACTGAGCAGACAGCGCTACCGCCAAACGACAAGAAATCACGTGACATAGCTCTTGTCCTTATCTTAGTCCTCATCCTCGTCCCTGCCATGGTCCTGGTCCTGGGCCTTGTCCTTGTTCTTCTTCTTGTTCTTCTTTTTCTTCTTCTTGTTCTTCTTCTTTCCGTCGCCCTTGGAGACGAGGACAGATTTCTGGGTTCCTGCGCTCTCTCCTTCCTCTCCTCCCACTAATTCAACGCCCGAGATTTCCGTTAGGTTCAGCGTCCCTGTTGCTCCAATGGCGGGGAGGGTAGACACGACCCCCAGTCCCACCCTGTAATGTCACAGTGTAGGTGGAAACATTGTGTTATTGTATCATTGGTAAAATTATTGGTCAACATTAAAATTAAATATGTTGTGGTTTATGTCTGGGTGTAAATGTTAAAATGTTTGAGTCTGCCATTAAGGTGGTAAAATTATTGTAATTAATTTATTAAGCTTTGAGTTCACTACATCGAAAATGCTTTAAAATATCCCGTGAAAACAAATTCTCGAAATGCAAGAAAACTCCTTCCTTTCATTATTTCTATTTTCTTCTTCGACTAATTTTTTTCTTATTTTCTTCTTGAAGCCAGTATACAAGTGTACATTCCTTCATTTTGTTTATTCCCCTGAACTACTCTGGGGACAGTTGACTGTGACACCAGGCCCACCCAGGTCTCACCCCAAGTGTCAGAGGTCTGGACACGGAGCCTGCTGTCCAAGTTCCAGCACCGAGGCCTGCGATTCCAAAGCCAAGAACTGCAACCGCCACTTGAGTGGCTGCGACAACTACAGCGCCGCCCGCCACCACCACACCTTCTGTCCACCAGGGGGAGTCTGTGAGCAACATTTCATCTCACATCTCAAGCTCATCAGTGAAGCATGTATCATATTTTAATAATTTTCTGTTCATGTTGACTAATAATTTTCTGAGTTAATGTTTACTGTTCAATAATTTCAGTTTGTGAAAAGTGAAAGGCTTGTTGGCTGCTATGTAATATTCAGAACAGTACTAAGTCTATTACATATGTAAGTTTAGTGTTCAGAATAATACTAAGTCTGTTACATATGGAAATGTAAGTTAAACTTTCCTTCTTTCCTTCAATTTTATTTTTATCGTTTATATCTTTCTGCGGTTTTAAAAAAAAAATTAAAGTCTTCTATTGAATTGTCAAAATGAAAAGGGATGTTCTCCTGGTTGATTTAAGGCAGTAAAATGTAAGTGGTTCACTGTGTCTAACATGATAATAGGTATCCATGCCGTAGGTGGACAGCTAAAGGTTTTTAGTCACGTGTCAAACCAAATACCTTCTGTATTGTAAACTCAACTCGTCAACGAACACAAGACAGAATAACGACTGTCCTGAGCGGTCTTGGAAGAGGATTAAGAGAAGAAGGAAAAAGAAGGAACAACAGAAAAAGCAAACTTGGGATGAAAAAGCAACTTTGTTGCTGTCTTCCAACAAGACCTGAGACTCGCTGCTACTCACCACATTCCCTCTCATCGCTCCTGTCCTCACAGTCAGCCTCACCGTCGCACCTCCAGTCGGAGGGGATGCAATGCAATTGATCCTGTGTGCACCTGACTAGTGGCAGAAAATATTGCAATGACATGGCGCAGCTGACATCTCATTTTTCTCGACATTTTCACAAGGAACAGAGAGTGCAATATCCTTGAAACTGGTGTTAGACACACCTACTTGTGATTTACATTGCATCCATATGTGAGGTATCAACTGAAAAACTTCATGAAAGTAAATCGACTAAAAATACACGCAATTCAAGTCACGTGGAGCTCTTTTATTGCTTTTTAAATCCATGACTATATGACAGTTTCTTTATTTCAAATTTTTAAAAACTCATAATCTGTTAACTAAGCAGAAATAAAGTAGAAAAGTTCTATGAACAACTTCAAAGACTAATCAAAGTGGATATTTGTTTACACATTATGGACATAAACTGTCAGAAGAGATTAAGTAATTTAAAATATTTTTTTCTTTTGTGATACAAATGAAAGTCTTAACATGACATCAACAGACACCATCATGTCTGAGGTCATCACATCTCCGTAATAACATTCACCTCCGCATCTCCAATAAGTAACTATGGCAACCAAGCGTGTCCACGTCTTTATTCGTGGTTCATGCTAGAGCAAGAAATATAATGACAGTTGCATGGGGCCGACAGCTCCACTTGTCTATGTCTATATTTGCAGATATATACTTACTATACTTATCGTCGTGTGGGGTCACAGAGGACACCAGCAAAGCCACAAAGAAGATGGCGATCTGCAACCAAAATATTTCGAACGATTCCTCTCAATGGTTATCTGCAGGAATTCAGCAAGCTCTACAAATTTCAGGAGGATGAATCTCCATAGCAACAGAAATAACAATACAACCTGTGATGGATGAACACTCGTTTGTCATTCTACATACGGGTTTTCTGCTCTTGCAGGTCGGATGAGGATCCCTCAAACGTTACCCTCATTGATACCTATTTCTTTACTCTCTTTCGTATTTGAGAGTGTTTCGTGCATATTAAAGTTTTGTTTTAAAATTATTAGACCTTCCCCAAACTCTCTTTTAAACAGAGAACCATCATCAGTATAACGTTAGTGGCGCCCTCAGACCGTCATCGTGATCAGCTTCCGACTACGATAATGTGAGCGAGGACATTGGCTAACATTGTCTGAATCAGAGAAAGATGTAAGCACCAGCAGAGAACGATAAGTAAATGTCTACTTGACTTTGGTGTCTGCTCCTTGCAACTAATAACAATTATTGTAACAACGAAAGAAAACATGTCTGACTGCACTCCATCTTACCTTCGAAGAGGCCATGATGATGACAACTGATTGTGACTAAAAAATGTCTGAACGTTTTATTGGGAAGTAACAGGTCGATAAGTGGTCATAGGTGTAGACGGCCACGTGACCTGAACACGTGTCCTTCGCATGTCAGACACCACTGCTGTATGTATGAGCGATTGCTGTTAAAGAACATACTAAATGGTTCGCATTTTTTACAGACGTCAAGAAGTATCGACGAAGTGCATGTACATCTAAACAATATATTGCAGGGTCATGCACTCAGCAACTTGCGAAATTTGTGGTTGAGAATTACACATCTTCATCTGTAATCAACATAAGGTTGAGAATTCAGAATTATCGTCTGAAACGCCAAAAGCAAATGACAAGACCTTGCCTCGTGGCGGAGATTTTAAAGGCGGATGGAATGAAGACCAGCACTGGCAAGAAGAAAGGCCTGGTCAATGGCAACTACAAAGTAGATATATATCTATAAATTAAGTACAGATTGAGTCAGTAAACAGTTGTAAGTACTTGGGAAGCACCTTCTCCACAGAAGGCTCCACGGCAGATGTCCACATCAGGATCGCGACGGTAACAGCGGCTGCTACTGGGGATGGCAGACACAGCCATGATGCTTATTATAATAAAATAAATTTTGCATTAAATTGATTCAGTTTTGTTGTGGCGAAAACTTTTAAATTCAAAGTCAAAGATGGAAGAGGGGTTCAGCATGAGCAGACCAGGCTTATACAATGTGTTTCAGTCCAAACATGACATCAGCGGACGTTTTTGGCTCGCTAACCTTTGGACTTTTAGTTGTATTTTATTTTTTTGCTTTCGTTTACGTTTTTGTTTTATTTTTATTTTTTCCAAATGTTGTATTTTGCTTTGTTTCATATGGTTTTTTTTATTGCTTGCTGGTATTTTAATGTTTTAAACTGAGGGGTTTTAATCCATTAATGCTTCTCTAGAGCCTGGACAGGATTCCTTCGACTGTGCAGCAGTCAGTGGACTTCGTGCTTACTGAACTTAAAAGCAAAACAAGTTCCACATCGCATCCCATCATCCATCAGTTTTCAACTTCCCCCTTTACCCAGAAAAGCCTCCAGCCACCCCGATCGAGCGATGCCAGGGACATGTTGACAGACAGACGAGATGAGGCTAAAGGGTACATGAAACAGGGTACATTTGTACCCACAAGTCTTTATTAACCTTCGCTTATTATGTGCGAGTAATATATAGCCAACTATGTATTGAGTAATATATAGCCAACTATGTATTGAGTAATATATAGCCAACTATGTATTGAGTAATATATAGCCAACTATGTATTGAGTAATATATAGCCAAATATAGCCACACCTTTAAACCGAAGTATTAGCCCACCTTCTACATCTTCTGTCTGAGACCATTTCATGACCTCGGCAATGACTGAGGTCCTACATGAGCAAGAATAGAGAGAGTTCTGAGACTGACACTTCATCAGTCCCCATGATGAACAGAGACAGAGAGATAGAGATAAAAAGAGAGATGTAGTTGAAAATCTAGCTTTGTGGTATTTTTATATATGTATATATTTTGGCACAAGTTTTTGCACGACAAACAAAAAACATTGAAACACAGATGGCTGATAATTGTTTTATTATATATAGTGATATACTGTTAATGGTTGTTTTATTGCAGCATTTACAGCAATTAAGAAAAAAGCCCACAGCAAGTCAGCGACAACGAAAGTCATTGTAACCCCAAAGATTGTACAAATAAAAAGCTAATAAGTGGATACTGAAGAGCGGGTACCAACACTAAAACCCATTGTAATACCCATTGTTAAAACCAGACAATGTACCCAATAAACACTTAGCAACTAGAAGTCACGTGACTTATAGGTCTAGTCCTCGTCTTGCAGCTCGTCCTCGCCCAGGTTGTGATGACCATCGCCCACGAAGACGTGGTCACGGAATCCTTCCTCTTCTCCTGCTCCTACTCCTACGTGCGAGTGGTTATGTGTCCCCGTGGCTCCAGTCACTTGGAGGGTGGACACGACCCCCAGTCCCACCCTGTAATGTCACAGGGTAGATGGAATCATTACATCATTACATCATTACATTATTACATCATTGTTATCTGCAGTCTGGTTACACATCACTAAAATAGTTTTCATGCACCTTCGTGATTGTGTGGGTAATAAAGTGTTCTGAGTCCGTCTTTGAAGAAGAAAAACCTTCTTAAACAAATAAACATTTATTTAGTTAGCTTTGGCTTAACGGTATCTAAAATTCCTTAAAATATTTTAGGTGTGAAAATATCTGGAACTTCAAGACCTCTTTCTTTCGTTATTGTTTTTTCTTTTCTTCTTCGTTGTTTCTTTTCTTCTTTGCTTCTGTCTTTCTTGTTTATAGCTTTTTTTTTTTGTTTTGTTTTTTGTTCCCAGAATGAAAGCTAGCTTCTTTATTTTCTTTATTCCCCAGAGCTATTCTGGGGACACTGTGTGAGTGACTGTCACACCAGACCTACCCAGGGACTCACCCCAGTGTAGCAGGTCTGGACACGGAGCCTGCTGTCCAAGTTCCAGCACCGATGCCTGCGACTCCAAAGCCAAGAACTGCAACCGCTACTTGAGTGGCTGCGACAACTACAGCGCCGCCCGCCACCACCACACCTTCTGTCCACCAGGGGGAGCCTGTGAGCAACATTTCAACTCACATCTCAAGTTCATCTGAACGATGTCAGACAAACACATTCTGCATTGTATACTCAACCCATCAACAAACACAAGACAGGAAAAAGCTGTTTCGAACAGTCGATCCAGAAAAGAACAAGAGAAAAAGAGAAGGAGAGGATGAATATAAGAAACTTTGTTGCTAAACTCCCTCAAGACCTGAGACTTGCTGCTACTCACCACACTCCCTCTCATCGCTCCTGTCCTCACAGTCAGCCTCACCGTCGCACCTCCAGTCGGAGGGGATGCACTGAGGGACAGTCACACACTGGAATCGATCCTGTGTGCACCTGACTAGTGGCAGAAAATATTGCAATGACATGGCGCAACTGGCATCTCATTTTTCTCGACATTCTCACAAGGAACAAATGGTGCAACATCCTTGAAACTGGTGTTAGACACACCTACTTGTGTTTACATTGCATCCATATCTGAGGTATGAACTGAAAGACTTCATGAAAGTAAATCGACATACATGTCAATATTCTTTAAATATATATATATATATATTGCATTTTCTGGACATCAAAATTTAAAAGATAGGTTAAAAAATATGTGTAAAAAATTGTACGATTGACTTTAAAGACTAATAGAAGTGGATTTTTGTTTCACATTACAGATATACATTATCAGAAGAGTTCAAGAATCGTCAAATAACTTTTTTTGCAACACACGAAAGGAAGTTTTCAACAGTGACATCCACTGAAGCTCATGACATCTCCTTAATAACATACATCTCCGGATCCCCAGTGGGTAGCCATGACAGCATAAGTGTGTTCACATCTTTAAGTTTATGCTAGAAATATTTATATAATAACAACTCCATGTGCGTGTGTGTGTGTTGTGTGTGTGTGTGTGCTACCTTTATCATCGTGTGGGATAACAGGTGATATCAGCAAAGCCACGAAGCAAAAGGTAATCTGCAAAAAAGTAGTTTGAACTCTCTGCAATGAATGCAATTAGTCTTTCCAAATATTACCCACAAGGCAGCAGGGTCGTTTGCCTTGGCTGGGAGTGGGTTACTTGTGCAGAAACCAATTTTTACCTCCCACAAGTAAAAGCAAGCGACCAAGAGAAGCATTAGACCATCTGAACATCTTAGTCTGACTATTGCTGGCCATGATGCTACAATTGTAAGCCTGTCAGACACCCGGCGTTTGAGAGCGTGGACAAAGTACAATTCAGGACCAACCACATGTCTGTAGTGTCAGGTCAAAGGCAAATTCATTTCTCAAAATAAATTAAAAGTTCGCTGCTGTCTGCTGTCACCATGTCCTTATTTATAATCAATGTAGTCGGGTTGATTGATGGATGAACACTTGTCTGTCCTTGTACATACGGGTCCTCAACTCTTGCTGCTGAGGTGAGGAACCTTTAATCGTTCCCATCATTCACACTTGTTTGCTTGCTCTCTTCCTCATAATTATGTATTTACACTGTTCACCATAGATTAGTATTTTTACTCTGTAAATCACCCTCCTCAACTTAGCAAAGATGTTTACCAATGTGTGATAATCGCCATGACAAAGCACCTGTCATGTCACTCACGTGATCTGCTCATTGACATCTTGAAGCAGATGGCAGATCTTTCGTAATACTTTAATGATCAGTCTATCATCACCACCCAGGCCTATTAGAGAATTGTTTGGATATAAAAGTTTTCTTTTAAGATTATTTGTTAAAACTTTCCTTTTAATTCTTATTTGAAGAGAGAGCTATCTTGGTGTGTACTAGCATCGTCCTAATGATTGTCCTGAGCGTTAACCTGAGAGAGGACATTATAATGTATACTTTGTGGGAATTTCTCAAAGATGTTAGCACGAGAACGAGAAACATATTTCTGTCTTCGTGGACCTTGCAACTAGAGGCTGCTGTCTATCACAGTCTTTGTAACAACTAAAGAAAACAATCCTGCCCCAGTCCATCTTACCTTTGAGGAGGCCATGATGACGGCAACTGATGTGACTGAAACATGTGCCCACGTTTTATTGGTTTGTAAAAGGTCGATAAGCACTCAGGCCCTGTCATATTTATTGACGATCATGTGACTTCACCACGTGTCCTGTGTGTGTGTAATATACCACTGGTCTATGTACACGCAGTATCCAAATGTCTTCGCTCTGTCTATATATTGTCTGTCTATATATTGTCTGTCTATATATTTTCTGTCTATACATTGTCTGTCTATATATTTTCTGTCTATATATTTTCTGTCTATACATTGTCTGTCTATATATTGTCTGTCTATATATTGTCTGTCTATATATTTTCTGTCTATACATTGTCTGTCTATATATTGTCTGTCTATATATTATCTGTCTATATATTGTCTGTCTATATATTTTCTGTCTATATATTGTCTGTCTATATATTATCTGTCTATATATTGTCTGTCTATAATAGATTTATCTGTCAATATCTTCGGCAATTTTTCTCAAAAACGACAAACAAAAGACACTAACTAACCGATAGGTGATCACTGTTTTACTAGAGCATATAAACAATGAGAGAATTACCACAACAAAGCATCACAGTCAATTAGAAAATCATGTCAACACTAATGCACAGCTAAACAGAGAAAAGCCTGAAGTTATGTCGGTATCTGCCTGAAAATGATACTCAGCTAATAGTTAAAAAAATACATTACCACTAAAGCACTTAATCAGAGTAATGAACATGTATTAAGCCTCAATTTCGAAAATTCATTCTACCTGATTTGCACGAGGCAATAGAGAGCTAGCGTTAATACATTGATAACAATAGGGATTGCTCCTGTGCTAATGCTAGTACTAAAGCTAATGCTAATATAACCCAAAGACTCTTGATGACATGAAGTGACTTTTAGTTGTTGTCTTTGTCCTCGTCCTTGCGCTTGCCCTGGTCCTCGTCTTCATCCTTGTCCTCTGGCTCGCCATTGTCTGCTTTTTCACCCTTGTCATCGTTTTGGCCCTTGTCTTTGTCGCTGGAGACCTTGTCGCAGACAACTTTGCTGACTCCTGCCCCAAGTCCTCCAACCACAGCGCTTTGTGCCAGGGTGAGCGCCCCCGTGGCTCCAACCGCTTGCAGAGTAGACACGACCCCCATTCCCACTCTGAAATCACAGCGTACATGGAAACACCGCATCATTAAATTATTATGATCTACACCTGGTTAAACACCGTTAAAGAGGTTTGATGTGTATGTAGGTATTGAATACTTTCGCCTTTAACGGTGGGAAAAGTCATTCTACAAATTAACAGGATTTATTTAATAAGCATCGCAAAGGAACTCCTTTTGTGCTACAAGCAAAAGGCATTAAACGAAAATGGCTTACAATATAGCTAATGTAAAAATATCTTCAACTGTTAGAAAGCTCTTTTATCTTTGTCGTCTCTTTGTTTCTTTTCTTCTTTGACGCTCATGGATTTTTCTAGAAGATAATGGCTACAGAATTTATTTTCGTCATGTACCAGAGCTATGAAAGGAACAGTTTGTGAGTCACTACTACACCAGGCCTACCCAGTCACCTACCCAGTCACCTACCCAGTCACCTACCCTGTTGTAGCAGCGGTGGACATGGCTCCTGCTGCCACAGTTCCAGCACCGATGCCCGCGGCACCAAAGCCAAGACCTGCAACCGCCACCGGAGCGGCTACGACAGTCAGAGCCCCTCCCGCCAACATGGCGCCGACCGTCCACCACCAGGAACCTGTCAACAACATTTCATCTCATATCTCAACGTTCATCCAACAAGATTTGGTGTTCTACCAAGTTTCTAAATGGTTTTGTGCAGGGGTGGGCAATTAATTTCCCCAAGGGGCCGCATGAGAAATTGGGATGGTTTTAGAGGGCCGGACTAATATAGTTAACTCAGTTTTACCCAATACTGTATATATAGTATATATACTGGCGGGCGGGCCAGCGGGCGGGCCGGTCAGAGACAGGAGGCGGGCCGGATCCGGCCCGCGGGCTGGCGTTTGCCCAGGTCTGGTTCTGTGCATACTGTTTCATAATATTTGAGTTGAGACTTTGTGGACACTACCTCAAACCTAAAAGAAGTATCCAGCTCTGTAGCTTTGTTGCTGAAAAGTAGTGAAATAAGGCAAAAGAAGTTTAATGAAATCATTTCTCTCCTTTTGCACCTTGCACCTTCTATCAGAAATTAAGTATCCATGGTCTGGGTCTCAGCAGCAGTTTTGCGGTCCCAGATCAGGGAAAGCCCTACACCTGAGAACTTCAGCATCGCATCAATTGATAAGGACCCCATGACGGAATGAAAACCGCTCTGACTGATAATTTTGCAAATGTTCAAGAGAAAGTGAACAGAAATAAAAAAAAAGGAGAATGAAAGAGAAGATTTGTTACTGAACTCTTCCAAGACCTGAGACTGGCTGTTGCTTACCACATTCCTTCTCATCACTTTTGTCAGGACAGTCAATCCCACCGTCGCACTTCCACTTGTATGGGATGCACTTAGCGACCGTTACACACCTGAATTGATCATGTCTGCACCTGACTGCAGCGCAAGAAAATAGTACATTCATCGAACGTAGCCCATAGTAATGTAGTTCATATATAGCACATGTCTCGTTCCTATAAGCTTTCTGAAGTGCCTGCTAAGTAATTGAGTGTAACACATTGGATATATCAGATCTTGTTAGACATGCTTAGATGTGTATTCAACACTACTTCCATAATCCTGGGGTTTAAATAAAGATTAAGACCCCATGATTAATATGTCCTACAGTTGTGAGGAGGTGGGGGAGGGTAAAAACACTTTACCACAACTGCGGAGAATTTGAGACTGTATATAGTATGTGTATGTAGAAATATGTAGAAATATTTATATTTACACGTATTATACTTACCATCGTGATGATCATGACCATGTGTGATCACAGGTGATGTCAGTAAGAACACAAGAAAAACGACCATCTGTAAACAAAATACTTCAACATCATTCTTCCAATGATTACCTTCGGCAGTTCTTCAAGTTCGGAAATTTAAGGTGAAATGAAATCGTCCTTAGTTAATAAATGACTTTAATAGCGACGTGTCCTACACTTTACTATTATATAAACATTGTATATTAACTTGTTAACATTAAAATGCACTTCTTATAATCAGCAATTAATTGGTGAAAATAAATGCCATTTGTATCAATGCGAGATGATAATTTTTACTTTATTAAACTCTTATTACTTGTTAGCATTTTTATTTTAACAAATGATCGTTGCACACGTAGACTCGCTCGTGAACAGTACAGGCAGTAAGTAACCCTGTAATACAATCATCAAGGAAAGCGGTCAACCGTGTTTAGACAATCGTCATGACGACGAGGACACACTGGCTATCACGCATGTCGGTGGGTAGAGCCACCTGACTGCTGATAAGACAGAACTGTTGTAGGTGGCAGACGAGGGTCCTTAGTCCCATACCCTAACAACTCAGTCCTGTGTCTCCGACACCCTAGCAACTCACCTGTTTCCTACACAGTGACAATTCACACCTGTGTCGTAAACATGGTAACACTACCGCCTGCACTATACATCAGCAACTTACCTGAACACACAGTTCGACAAGAAAGATCAGGTGACTTACAAGACAAGTGTCATCATTGCCCTCGCAATGGTCTTTCCTTATGTTTTCTCATGATACAACAAAGAAATCTGTTCTGAATATGTGTCTCACCTGTACAGATGCCATGCTGTCGGTGTGTGTAACCTTCAGACAGGTGAAGATGTGTCACAGAGATCAGCGTAGCCTCACGTACACCGGCGTTGTGAGCCTCCCTCCTTGCTCTCTGGAGGTAACGTTCCCTCATCACGTGGTTTGTGAGCGAGATTACCATTGGTTCACAGACGAACGTCTCCTTGTAAGGAAAGCGGAAGAAGGAGCGAAGGCTTAGTCTACTTCTATTCTAAGAACCCGACCTGGCAGCTTTGGTACCCAGCGACATGTTGAAGGTTCGACTGCACGGATTGTGATTGTGTCGAGAGCTGTGACTGTGTATGTATGGGGGTCTGCTTGGTGATGATTTGTGTGGCAGGTGCCAATGTGGAGTAGGATTGTTAGTTGTTGATGTTGTCAAGCCACATGGCCTCAACTTATGGGGGCTGCCCAAAGCAGGGTCCGCTGGAGAGGTGTTGTTGCTCCTCGAGGAGTAACAAGGACTACACTAAAACTAACACAAGATTAGAAACTGATGTTCATATATAAATTACATTTTAAAAATATTCTATTTATTGTGCTCTAAAGAAGCCCTTTGCTTTAACGAATACATTCACACGTTGAGGATGAGAGATAATTTTTGTTTTGCTTCAGTAGTGATTGTTTCTTCTTCACTATGTCATGCACATTGTATAACCTCATTATAAATGTGAAAAAAATTCTGTCATGACTGTGCTCTGGAAATTGAGAACTTTTCTGCCAATGAGCCAGGACAACGGAGAATACTCTGACATCAACCGACACAATGGTGGCCGGGGTGTGTTGCTAGCAGCTAAGGTAGACTACAAAGGCGAGGGCTTTAAAAGCCTTTTAATAATAGGCATTGGAGTGAGACAAATTAATAGACACTCACTAGCTCTGTCTGACGATGAATAACGGCCTGTATACCACCTGTAAGGTGATACCGTCTCCGACTTAGGGAGGCTCTGCCATTGTATGGACACACACTTCTTCTATGTCAATGTAGGATATAAAAACAACAACGATTTTGTCTGGGCTAGTCCCCCACGGACACCCTCACAGTCATAAATTCTTGAACAAGAAATGATAAGTTCCACAATTATTATATTGAAATAACAAACTTGTCTTGCTGTCATACACCAGGTCGACGAAAGCACACACACACACCACCGTACAGATGGACACAAACAGACAATGTAAATGTTTAATGGTCCTCCACACTTTCCAGCCCTCGCGCTGCTGAGGTGCCCCACAATAATGTAAAGGTGGACACCGAGGTAAACAAAGTCTGTGAAGAGACACAAGAGTGACAAGTTAGTCCCCTTAGTAGACGTAGGTATTGTCTCCCCTACACCAAATCTCTTTAATCGTTTATGCTGTATTTATGCTCTCAGTTGAAGGCCTAGTCGCGTGCACTTTTCCTAACAGTTTGTTAAAATTCAGTGCAAGAAATTATTTCCACAATTGTGGGTGAATATCCTCCTTTTATTTATTTTTTAGATCAACGCTCCAAACGTCATCATCCGTGTACTAATCAGCCATACTTGTTTTTTTTTGTTGGGAAAAAAATAAGCCAATCACAACCCGCTGAAGAATTGTGTGCTGATGGTTTATTCAACCAGTTTAACAGGAAGTGACGTAGTGCTAATACAAAATACAAGAACCAGTCACAAAGCACTACACATTTCTAAACAAAGCCTGTCTGTGAAACTGTAAACATAATTTTCTTGAGCAAACTCTGATGATGATTTGCATTTATATTTATTTAATACAAATCTTCAAGAGTTTTGGTGACTTTATAGGCCTTACATCAGCGAGGGTCGACGCTCGGTTGAATATGCATGTTTTTTTTGTTTTTTTTTTTTTTGTATTAACTGTTGTTGCTCGTCACAGATAGTCAAATATTCTTGGAACTTTAGTGAAGAAAGGAAACTGGCAGTAAAAAGCAGACTTGAGCACTCAGTACTCTAGCATTTGCATGTCATTCCTTGGCTGCTCATAAGCCAAGGCAAGGCGGTTGTTTGGTCGAGCAGAATAGGTGTTATCTAGAGGTATCCTTGATGAGGGTTAGGGTGAGCATGAAGGTGGACAAAAGTGACTTGTGGCCTCGGCATTCGAGCAGCACGACTGTACCAACGGTGCTCCCCACGGCCACCCCGATGTCTACGATTCAAAATGGCTGGAGGGTAGACACCGCCACCATGGTGTATCTGAATGTCACAGAACATGTCAAGAAAGGTTTGTTATAAGTAGGGTCAGCGCGTGCATCGAAGTTTGGTTGCATTTACCTACAAATGGATGGCAAGCTGATTCTATAGTCTCAAAATAATATGAAAAAAGTCTTTAGTCTCAATAATCTCTTCAAATTCTAGATGTATAGTTGAGACAAGTCATTGTCTTAGTATTACGATATTTTGTCATTCATATTTTTATGCTACAATACTATATCTATACTCGACAGTCTAGACTTTCACTCTCTGTCATCATCAAATTAGAACACGGCCTACCCGGTTGTAGAAATTTCCAAACGCGGATCGGGTGTTGCGTCCGAATGCTGCGCGTTCAAAGCCAAGTGCGACCCCCAAATAAACAAGCAGGCCGCCTCCGGCCATCGCCACGAGAATATACACCATCGATATTCCTGTGGAAATATTTAGTTACACAAGTCATACATCTTAATTATGTCCTTTTTGACTTATATGAATAACAGTTAAAGACGAAGTAATTTTTTCGGTCTAAGAAATGCTTACTTATCTCTCCCACCCACAAAGCAGGACAGTTTTTACAGGTTTCGAAAATATAATGTCATCTGCGAAGTAAGTGAAAGATCTATTATAACATTATATTTACCTTGGACGACTTCAGGAGTCCTCATTCAATACGAGAATAGCAAAATCTGCAAGGTGAAGCATAGAAATTCATAAAAATGATTGTAGCAATGCAGTAGAAGAAGAAGAAGGTTGAAGATGGAGAGATAAAACCTCTTTTCTCATAAAGCAGAGAGAATCAGAGAAGCTAGAGAATATTAGCAGCTGCTTGAGCTGATGCCATCTAGTCATCTGCAATGTGTGGTCCTTTCTATTTTGTCATTAAAAAAACTTCCTTGAATTTTTGCCCTTTGTGCTGATCTTATTGTATTTTCACTGGAAGTCGTAACAGGCCGCCATCTTGATATCCTGACATACCGCCATCTTGCTATCACGTGATGCAGCTCATGTGGTGCTTTCTGTATGAAGTTGTGTACTTGACTCGTGTAAACTACGACTGTGTACAGTCAGTGTTTCATTTTTAATGTTCTTTGTTAAACTTCTTCGTGTGTACACTATATGAATGCATCCAGGCACGCAAACGCGCGCATTCAAGAAGATGTTCATCTAGTCATAAATGTTTATGTTAATAAATGTTGTTTATTATTATTAAATGTACATGCATGGTGCTCTACAACACTAGGATTATACTCTGAGCTTTCTTCAATTATTAAATACATGAACATTAGGATCGACAGAAACTGTGGAAACTTGTGACTTTAGTATTATGATAAAGAAGAAATAGGTGGTCAGGATGACATACCGGCATGAAGTCCATGTTGTGAGTCAGACCTTAATTCCAGGCAATTCAGGGTGTGTCACTGAACTCAGCTGTAAGAGACCCACCCCAGGTGCTGGGCCACAGTAAATGTCTGCCAAGTGTCGTCTGTGCGAATGTTGAGCAGGCGGCCATACAAACTACTAAACTACTGTAAAGAAAGAGAAAGTTGAATTCCAGACACACTTCCCTTCGATTCTGGGAAGTTTTTAGGTGGCGATACATCGATGTATGTGCTATGCACGGCTTTCAGGATGTAAAATGTCGGCCACACAGGGCTCCCCCCTTAACCCTTTCTCAGTCAGGTTGGCAGGTCGCTGTAGTCGCTGCACATGGTTCATTAAATTCTTAGAAAACACTTCATCAAGAACTAGATAGAACGACCATGCACCAGCACTTGGATGTCTTACTCTTCTTTGACGACGAGGAATGTCCACTAGATCATAATATGATGATATTATTGAAAACCGAAATGGTTAAACTTACAACTGATGTTTGCTCTTTTTTTTAGTGAGGTAAGCTCCTAACCAGCTGTTGCATCGAAATCATTGGAGCTGTGTGAGTCAGCTCTACGAACACAAAATTATGCTGAATGTTCATGAATTTTCTTGTACAGTTGGTTTCGAAGCATTTGCATGTTATTGAGCAATAATGATAATCACGATCCGATGGATTTAGAAAACTTTGTATTGCAGTAGGAACTACATCCCAGAGAAACTAAGACGCCAAGCTGAACTGTTCCCTCGTTCCTGTCCTCGTAAAACATTATATGATTGTTTACTGTGGGCACAAGGTGTCCGAGCTTTGTACTTTAGTAAAACTGTTTTGACATGCAAACGCATGCCATGCCGACAGTCACTCACTCAGCCCTCCACACTGTCCTGTACACCTGGGAGGTTTGCAGGTAACCAAGTTGGGAATACTTTGCTGTCTGACCGGTTCTAGTCTTCCAAGCGGCTCCTCCACCTTTAGTCCTGGTCACGTGACACCATCACGTGTCTAACGTGTGAAGAAATGATTAGAGGACCCACAAACAATTCCTTTTACGGAAACCAAAAGTACACATTGAGGGAAGAGGTAACTTGAATCCTGGGAACATTCAGAGATAAGAAGGTGTCTGCGCCTCGTGTCTGGACACCACAGGTTGCTGGTCCACCACCCACACCACCGTCAGTCCCAACGAACGTGGGAGTTAGGGACAAACGGTTCATAGTAACAAACGCTTATTAATTAATATTCCTTTTAAGTTGTTTAGTAGTATTTACAAAGGTTTTTGAAATGCTTTACATTCATTGGAAGATAAACTAAAAGCTGAAACTAAAAGTAAATCGTAGTAGTTAGTTGTCCTGATTTCATACAAAATCGACTTAATGAGGGTTTGAGGTGTGGGATTCGTTTGTAATCGAGTTAGTGACCCTGTGGTGTTTGCTACAGGTACTAGAAATGTTAGTCCATGTTTATGTCGCTTGTCTTGATAAGTCCATGGTAGGGGGAAGATGAGAGAGAAAAAAGTACTTGTCTTAATTGGGTACCGGTTGTATTGTTTTTTTTGTTTTGCAATCTATTTACCGTCGTTGCAACACATACACATATACAAACAAACAAACAAACAAACAAAATAATCGAAGTTCGCCACACTCGTCTTTATTGAGATTTCACTAACCTACAAGATCGATTTATCCCAAAATTTGACAATAGGGTTACTAATACATAATACTTAATAATACTTAATACATTCTGTTGCCACTCTGATATGTGATCTGTTGTTTGTGTGTGTGTGAGAGTGATGCTTTGTCTAATGTCATAAGCGGTCTGTGGGGTATGATGTGCTCCCTAGTTTACCATTTATATGTGTGTGTGTGTGTGTTCTGCATCGAGGTGTTTGGTCAAGTGGAAGATGCGCCTTACAAATCATCTCTTATCTGTTATATACAACATGACACATTAATCTGTAATATTCTATGTACAAAGTTGTAGAAAGTTTCAGGAGCAGTGAATGTCTACCAAGCGAAGAAGAGATACTACTCATGTCTGCCTTCTTCTCTTTTGCTTCTCTGTTCTGTCGCTCTGTCCCCACTATCTATCGCCTCCACACCATCTTACTGGATTTCCTTTCTTAGACACAAAGCCTGAAGGTTCGCTCCATGATCCAGGGTGAGACAGAATACATACAATGACATGAGAGTCATCTGATGATGATGATGATGACGATGACGACGACGACGATGATGATGTAGGAAAGTATTAAGACTGTTAAATGAAGCAAATCTGGCAAATAATTTAAAAGATGCGCTAATATGCTTGTAATATCGTCTATATCTAACGAAGATCGAAATCACTATCTAGGTATCTGTTACCCACCCACCTATCATCCTCAGCAGGACTTATTATTTCTCTTTCTGTTTCTCTTCTTCTTTTTTCTTTCTTGTCCTCGTTGGCACTGCCGTTGATCATCATACTAACAAGTGCGGTCCCAGTGCTCCAAACCAGGAATGCTTTCGAGGCCGTCAGTCCTGCAGCTCCCAACGACTGAAGACCGCCAATCACCCACGCGCCATGCCTGAAACATCAATGTACATGTCAGTACAACCACCCGTCTACAGGAACTCAGTGGGAGAGCACTCAGTCTTGCACAGGTACATGGATGACTGAATGCTATGTGTAACTGTAAGTGGGGAATAAAACTACCCTCATGCAAGGTCTAGTCTTAACTTGTCGACCCGTCCACAAGCCAAGGAGTCTGAGCAGTGATTTATGTTTTTAGTGTTTGGAAAGCCTGTGTTTGCTGGGATACGGGGCTATCAAAGCTAACACCATTATATTTATATTTAATTTTAATTCACTACAGTTTTGGCATGTTAATGTAAAAGGGAATGAAAGTTAAGCCTCTTCCACAAATCACAGAAGATGAAGACGGCAAAGTAAAAACAGGTGATGAATGGAAAGCGGATGACTGGGCAGCAATACTGATTGTTTAGCACTGAAAAGAATACCATCATGACTTTCTTAAATGTTTAAGTAATTTGAGGTACTAAGCATACCCCATGTGATTGCCACGTACCCGGTAATAGCCGCTAGCGACATTCCTTTGGCAGCCAGAGATCCAGCAGTGATGCCGCCATCACCGAAACCAGCAGCTGCGACAACTACAAGCACTACTACGACAGCTACCACGGCTGTAACCAATCCTGCTACCACGGGAATGCCGACCCTCCACCACAGTCTGGAACCTGAAGAAGAATCTTTCTCCTGAGTGGGTTCTTGCGGGGTTGTCCCGTTCCGGTTGTATCAGCTTGCATCGGGGCTGTCCCGTCCCCGGTTGTAACAGCTTGCAGCTTTTCTTTGTCAGCCAGAGATCCATCAATGATTCTACGGAGAGCACGAGCTACAGACACTGCTAGAACTACCGATGCTGCTGCCAAGGAAACGCCGACCCACCACAGCTAGGGCTAAAGAAGAATCTTTCTCCTGTACAGGTTCTCTCAGGGTTGTCAAGTACCCGAGTGCAGCAGCTGGCGGCTTTGCTTTGGCAGCCAGAGATCCAGCAAGGACATTACTGAAACGACAGTTGCCAAGGGAACGCGGAACTTCCACAGCCTGGAGCCTGTAGAGAAATAGTTCTCCTGCACAAGTTTTTTCTGAGCCAGCTTTTGTATCTGGAAATCTATTGAAAAAAAAACACAAATAATGTAGCAGCATAGAGCTTCATGGACAGCTTACAAAATGTTACAACTGGACAATAATGGGAAGCGAAGCTCAGTATCTGAGATTATTATTTTGAAGTATGGTTTTGGATATATCTGTCTAAATCAAGAGGGGAAACCGTTAGCAATTAAAATGTTTTAAACAAAGGATTATTGACTGTCACTGGCGAGAATGGAATTATATCATCCATAGCGGAGACAGATTTAGACAAAAAGAGATATGTTTCAATTTAGATATTAATAGATTCACAAAAAAAGCATTGGTGCGACTTCGATTTCAGAAATTTCATACATTATATCCCATGCCTTAAGAAACTCTTACAATAATAAGATCCAGAAGTCATACTGTCTGCACCCAAACCAACAGCTGCGATAACTACGATCAAGATGAGAGAAGGAACACCCACTAGTACACTACACCAAAACTCACCCATGAGGTATAGCAGCACCTCCAGAACACTGAGAAACTGGCGGGAGTCAGATGGTCAGGTACTGGGGGGACAGCAGCTTATGAAGGCCATAAACTCTGATGCTATGTGGAGGATGTCAGATGCAAATATTCCGTGCACTTCTTTGTCGGAGCAGTCATCAACCGTACACCTAACATGGCAGGCTGACCTCCATTTGCATTTTTGCACGGATTCACAATGTCACCATAGTCCAAATATATTCCCTAACTTCCCTTTACGAATGATGGATAAGCTTCACAAGGTTTTCAAAGGCAACATCAAAGAAGGACATCCTAGATATACTTGATGACTGGACTTCAATGTCGGCAGTGACGCCTACCAGAAATGGATAATCTGGCCATGCCAGACAGAGCCTGACAGCAGACTTGCAAAGAGAACTCAGTCCTTAGAGACGAGATGCTAAGTGAGGATTCTTTTTATTTCCTCTAAAGACCCCTTCACCAATGAGGAGAAGCAAGAGAAAGTTAGAGACCTTCTGTGATAAAGATGCAAGTGAAAGTGGAATGGGAGAATCTCTTGATTATCAGACCTTGCGGAGATGATCCTGCAGGACACGGTGGAGAGAGGCAGACAGAAAAATAAATGGGCACACAAGGTCCAAAAATAAACTGCCCTGTCATTAACAGGGTTTGCACTCACAAAGCAGGAGATTCTAGATTAGTTTCGAGAATTTATTGAATGTCAGCTGCAATGTATTGAAAGATCTATGGCTTCCATGCAACTCTGTACTCACCTTGGACGACTTCAGGAGTCCTCATCAGAGACCAAAGCAGGCGCCGCTGCAAGACAAGACACAGGAAGTCATAAAATGCTGAACTACACTGTCGAAGATTGAGAAAACTGAATAAATTGTTCGGTTGTTTCATAAAACAGGAAAAAAGCAGTGTAGCTAGAAAGTATTGACTACACAACTGCTGCCATCTGGCGTCTTATGCCGTGTGTGGCCCGAATTTTCTGTTTTTGAAAACCAAAGTACGCTGAATTTGTGTTGATTGATCTTAAGTGGATTTTCACTGGAAATGACAACTAGGACAGATATCTTTACACTCTTGCTGCCACGTGATACTGTTCACGTGATAAGATCTTAATTTGCTCTGTTTGTTGTGCAGTCGACTCCTGTAAATTGCGGTCTGTCTTATGTCCCATTCCTAAGATTCCTTTTTCAACTCAGCTGTGTTTACAAACGTAAAGGAAATAGAGAAAAAGGAAGATTCATCTACTTAAGGTTGTTTTATTTATTTCTTTTATTATTATTATTATTATTATTATTATTATTATTATTATTATTATTATTATTATTATCATTATTATCATTATTATCATTATTATTATTACAAGCTATCACAACACTACGGTTATGCTCTCAATGCTAATTAAGTACATTACAATCAATACCAATGGCAGACACTGTGCAAAAAATGAACAAAGTGAAAGCTACAAATGATGCAGCAACATCCAGATTGAAACATGGATGCTTTCCGTTATCAAGTACTCGGTTAAATGACAATGCCGAAACTCAAATACCACAGTAAGCCGACCACAGGTTACTTATGTTTTGCCATTGTTGTAAAATCAACAAAGTAAATAATTATGTACTCAATATCACATACCTTCGCGAAGTCCATGTTGTGAGTCAGACCTTCACAGCAGCTCAAGGTGTGTGGCTGAAATCAGGTGTAACAGACCCACCGCAGGTTTGGGGTTACCCTCGATGACTAACTCCCTGCCACGTGTCTTGTGTGTCGAGAAACATTAGGTGTGAATATGAATAACTGCCTCCAGGTGTACACTTCATTCTGAGAAGAGTCTGCACGTGGCGGTTTATCGATGTATGTGCAAAGCACAGCTGTGACGATGTGAAATATTGTCGATGAGATCGAAGTTCCCCGTGATCCTTACATAGTCAGAATGGCAGTTCACACACGGGTCTACAAAGTTTCTTAAAACACTTCATCAAACGCAGAACGCCCGATGCAACACCAATGTCCAAGTTCTTTACAGACTCATTGTCAGCTTTTAGAAACACTCTCCTACACTGTGTTGTACGATGTGCATACTGTTAAACAATCACAATAATTCTCGATGGTTTAGATGATTCATTCATTGCAAACAACTAGTGTCAACTTATTTCGCTTGTCTAAACTCGTATTTCAAGATGGACCGTGTGCACGCGGCAATTCATCCCCAAAGCTTTGTGACCCTTGACACCTGACCCCACAGCTTTGTGACCTCTGACGCTTGTCCCTACAGGGTTAGCCAGATTAGAGTTGTTTTGTTCTTGCCCACGTGTGTTCAGATATCTCAGTCTGTCAGTCACTCACACACTTTTCTCGTTCATTTGACTTTCAGCTTCATTGCATTTACGATGCACTTACACAACATGAAGAATGCAGAAGCCATGATGTGTGTGTGCGTGCATCCTCGTTATCTTAGTTTAGTCCTTGTTACATCCTCGCTATCTTAGTTTAGTCCTTGTTACATCCTCGTTGGCACTACACAGCTTTGCAGTCTAACCGAAAGTAAGATCGCATTGAGGTGTGGAAACCTCCCATGCAGAACACTTTGTGCTCACAATAATCGACACCTGACCAGGTGTTCATGTCATTATCGCACTCGCTGATGCCTGACGATGTGTGTGGACAGCCAACATGGCTTCTTTTGTGGTCACAGGGGCACGACACCCGAGAAGACGTCTTCTATGCATGGAAGCTTGTGATTTATTCTTTCTATTCATTTGGCATTTAACGGGTAGTCCTTCCGAAGGGTACAAGGCATATACACGGGTGGATCAGCGAAACTAAAGCTAAAACGATGAAAAAATTTTAAATCGTAAAACTAAGCAAGAAGCTGTGAAAAGTCGATTTTATTACTCTGAATAATCATGACCATCGACCATTAGGCGGCAGAAATTTTATTTATTTTCATTTGGAAACATAACAACCAGCGGAATAAAACTGAAGGGGCTCGTGTGGATGGTAAGTTTAGTGTTTTATGGCATCTACTGATTTCAGATTGAGACTTTGCCTTATATTTAGTTGATGTGACTGGTGTAGAAAAATTCTGCTCCGGTACAGCTTTGATCTTGCGTGAAGGTTTGTCACAATAAAGACCGACTGGTGGTTCTTCTGGTCGTAGGGCGAGTATTACACCTCAAATAAACTGTCCATGAGTAAAACTACTGCAGGTTGCCATAGTTACTGAGCCATACAATAAAAAAAGAAAAATAAAAAACTTTATAGTCACATAGGCAAGTGAATAAGTTGACAGGTGTGCAGGAAGGTTGGAATGTGGTGTTCAATATTTTGTGGAGCCATGTAAAGACGGATGTATATCTCTGGACTGCTGGCAACTCACGAAGGTGCAGGCTGTCAAGTGTGGACGAACAGTTTACTATCCGGAACTGTGATACTTAGATTCCCCAATAGACTTGCAATAAAATTTTTTTTTTGCTTAGTCACATTTTATTTATTTTTGTTAGCAAAATCCTCGACTTAATTTTGTCCTACGACTTAATGCAAATAAACAGAAAATACAAGAGACCAAAATGTTTGAGCTTTTGTACCTCCGTGAACACGAAAGTTCACCTTGTCTGCTCTCTTTCTTGATGTTAGTAGTTAAACCGAAACTGAAAACCGAAAACTCGTTCTAGAGGTAAATGTGTGTGTGTGGAAGGAGGGGAATTCGTCTGCAAGTAGTCCAGAGATATACATCTCCGTGATACAAGTATACGATCCCCTGGATTTCATTGAAAAGGATGACACTGTTCATATAGATGACAACTTCCCACAGTGTACAGTACTGGACTGATATGTGTTGCGAAATGTGTCCGACTCATGTATACATACAGACATTAAGACATACACATGTTTGTGTTTACATTCGCACATTCGTGAAGTACATGCAATGCTTGTACACTTCCTTCTGTCCTGACTTTAAAGTCAGAAAATAAAATACTAACTTGAATTTTTAAAAATATTTATTATGCACTCTCTTGAATTAAGATACACAAAGAATTTAACATAAATGCACTAAAGGGAATGTGTGAAAAAGCCTGAACGTTAGGTGTCACGGACCAGTTAACACATTTGCGATGTAAACAAATAAACAGATAGCCCTGTAAACTGCTCAACGAAAGATTAATAATCTAACGCAGTTATTATTTGCTGATTTGAGTTTACAATCGGTAATTGAAGCAAAAGACAGGAACGCTAAAAGAGATAATACTCTATCATATCAAAGAGAATGTAAAAACAAAGATATTGCAGACACTAATACAGCAGCCAGCAAAGGGCGGACAACAGAAATACAGAATCAAAACATTTACATGTCTGCCAGTGTACAGGGGAGGCTATGTTTACACTCTGCAGCCTATACTTACCTCATCTTAAAAATTATTTGTAGATGTGCGAGTTGGTTAATAGCACTGTGGGACAAATCGAGTTAAATTGTATTATACTGATCTTGTTTTTCTTTCCACACCTGAACTAAAACAGAAATGATCACGTGACTGGACTTAGTAGTATGCAAACGATACCAGAAGCAAAGTTCTAAACTGGTCTCTACGGCAACATGTAAAGACAAGTGATTAACACAGATTAACATACTAATGGATGTAAATAAACGTGTGATGCTGGACGAGGTCACGTGACTCAACAGTTGCGTTCGCAGGTCTCAGATGCGCTGTACACAGTGCCAGCCACAGCTCCCCCTACCACAGCCATGTGGGAGACTGCCATACCTGCGGCTCCGATGGACTGGAAGGCAGACACCGCCGCCATTCCGTACCTGTCACGTCACAGCACACGTGACTGAAGTCTTACGTCATATCCTGCTGCTCAGTAAAAGCTAGTACTCCCTGAATGTAAATGAATAGCTCCCCTCCTCTAGTCTCCACAAAAATCAACAAATGATCTCGCTGGCTATAATTGTGCCTAACGTGTGTCCAGTTCAGTCATTTTTGCATTTCGAGAGTGTAACAGATTCACCCAGTAACACGCTAAATACAACGTGAACTTTGGCCTGGGAAATTTGCGCAGACATCTGTAAGTCACTTTCCAATTTGGAAATATGATTTAGACACTCCTTAAACAACACCCCACCCTCAACACCCGCACACACTTCCCTGCACTATTCTTAATTTGTAAACTAAACATGCTCGTGACAATCTCAGCCCCTTCAAACCTGTCAGAGTGACATACCCAGTGGTGGCGGCTGTCGACATTGCAGCTGCGGCCACAGATCCAGCTGCAATGCCTCCAGCTCCAAATCCGACAGCTGCGATCGCCACCGGAGCCAAAACAACAGCTGCCGCTCCTGCCGTCACCGCCAGAAATAGGTCCCCAAAGCAAATACCTGGAAATATATTTAGTCTTACAATTAAGGTGTCCACCTCAATTACACCAGTTCACCATACCTTATCCAGAGTTAAAGACCCACCAACTTTATGATTTTCCTTTAAAGAGATGTTAGCCGTCTTCTAAACTATTTATTGGACCTTCTCTGTGTTTCTTTTAAAGGGTAGTCTCACAAAAGGAAAAAGAACTATTCGGTCACACGTATTACAAAATATTGTAATGGGCTAAGCAAAAATTTACTAAATGAGGACGGCGGATGCTCTCAACACTGCATGGCAAGGAACTTTTGTTATATAATGTTACTTGCTGTACAGCTTGGAAAATTGTCGTTATTTCTATCAATGTCTAAACTTTAATATCAGTGATGTGAAAAAGTCCCGCATGTTACATTTACCTTGAGAGGTCATTGGAAACATCAGCAAAATAGCCAACAACAGGGTAACCTGCAAAAAGAGACAAGTGGACTCCTACAAAATCATTGTACTGTTAGCCAAAGGATGCATAGCAAGTAGAAGTTAGCAACATTTCTTTTTATAAATATCTTGCTCGCATGCGGTCTACATAGACACAGACCAAACTTCAGCACGCTTCAGTGACTGGTGTGGCGACGAGACAGACTGAGGACAGAAATGCGGAAGAGAAACATGAGCAACACAATGATCAACACGTTGACAACACAATGAAGCCTCCTCGATGCCGAGGTCAGCAACAGGAACAGGTAAAGTGGAACATGCCACAGAACCTTTGTAATATGAATTCTAAACTGAGACCTGTACAGACGTCTAAAGGCTCCTCGTGATAACGATGACATGTCTTTAATCGTACCATCCACCGACCAAGAACATGTCTTCTTTCTCTTTTATGTTACTTTTAGAAGCCTCTAGTTATCCAGGTACGTGTAGAGAATTACTACACAATGTGTGTGTGAGAGACAAGCCAATCTTCCTATCTTGGTGAAAATTGATGAATTCTAAGGGTACTCTAAGAATATTTCTTAATTGGACATGCATTGTACGATATGTCAGGTATTTGATACTTTGTGTCCAGTTTTTTTAAAGTTTCTAAGATTGACCACGTTCCTGATGTAAACAAAGCCGTTATTTTTAATACAAAGTTTCTAGAAGATCAGTTGCTTTGATCTATGTAAGATTACTCATTATGTATCAAGAAAAAGGGACGCACCTGTTGTGTTATACCTTGTATTCAAGCACACAGAACTTTTTTAATTATTAAAAATCATAGTGAGGAATGATTGAATAATCAACGGCCATTCTTGAACAAAAAGCAAATTAAATGTGGTGACTAATACAAGCTTAGAGCAACACTCCTGCGGAGGATATTTCCTCTACGGCAACCGACTGCAAGATGGCGACATTTCTGGCTTCCTTCCACCTGCAGTCTCAAGACTCGACAACAGAAAGACATACAACGAAATATTGTCAGTGTACACTTTACCTTGGTGCATGCCATGTTGACAGTCACTCGATCAGACCAAAGACCAAACTGTGAAGCTGCGAGGTTTGCAGGTGACAAGAAGTGAGTGGTTGTACAGTCTTACTAGTCGCACCTGCCCTTCAGACTTGGTCACGTGACATCATCACGCTTCTCGCGTGCAAAGAGGGGATTGGAGGACACACGAGCAACTCCTTTTATGGAAACAGAAAGTTCACAATGAGGGAACACGCAGCTTCTTATTTTCTTTTTCTAGGAACATTTATGCGAGGTTGTCTGCGTGTCGTGTCGGCACGGCGCACGTTGTGGGTTCACATCCACAGTCAGCTTGCCTCTCAAGGACCAGTCGGTGCCCCCCGTGGTTTTCAGAATATTTAACCCTTTTGCGACTCAGGACTAAAAGTGTATGTTGAATGGATGAAAAGATTAGATAGAAAAGAGTTAGCTGTGACAAAAAGTGTTTGGTGAACACCACCAGTAGGTTTTGGCGGGAACGAGGTGAGAAATTTTACTCTGCCCGGGATACCGGGAGAAGAAGACATGCCTGAGTCAGGAGTGTACATTCCCCGAGTTGAGATTTGTACATAATGGACCTCAAATAACATGGTCCTCTACTGCTCTGTGAGGTACACGTGTGTCGCAATTTCTTGGCTCAGTGTTTGTTTGTAAATGGGTGACCCAGCTGAAACATCCTAGAATCGTTGAGGAAAGCAAGCTCCAGAGAAACCCAAGCATGTCAAAGCCGTAATCAACACGTAAACATATTCGAGCTGTAATAAAAAGGAATATTCCTGCTAAATGTCATGGGAATCGAGCAAACGATGTGGATTTAAGGCTTCGAGTTCTCTACACACACACGCGCAGACACACAAACACGAAATAAAGTTCGTCACTGTGCTTTATTAATAAAATTACACAGGATAGAAAGATTGTTATCGTTAAACCTTCAATGAAAATGTACAATTATTAGAAATCTGGTTTTATCCAAAATGTTTACGATAGAACTATTAATACATAATAAAATATTTTGTTGCCACTTTTATTTGTTGCTTAATAAATTGTCTCAATAGGACCACTGTGTTGAGTGGTCTGCTTAATGAAGGATGATGCTGTGCTGCTGAATTTACCTATATATATATGTGTGTGTGATGTACAGTGCACAAACTTGTTTGGCTAGAGATGCTTTCTTGTTTATCATATCTGTTATAAACTACATTAAACTACATTATATCAGTTATTTGTATACTAAATGCTGCATAAAATCTGGAAAATTGTGTGTACATAGCTTTAGAAAAGTAGTAGTTAGTGCCTTTCGTGCCTTCTTGCACATAGTGACAAATTACACTTTTGTTTATTTCTATTCTGTAACTCTGTTTTCTCTATCTGTCGCCTTTCACAGGTCTTCTAGAGTTCACTGTAGAGCAGTCCTTGTGGTGTCGAATCCAAGGGTTGGTTTTTTTGTCTTTTGAGTTTGTTGTTGTTGTTGTTTTTTGGTTGTTTGTTCGTTTGGTTTTTTTTTCTAAAGTTTTTTATTTATTGTTGTTGTTTTTTGTTGTTATTTTTTTTTAGTTGTGGGGCTTTTCCCCTCGCGTACACCGTGTAAGAAATTAAAGGGAGACAGCTACGTTCAGATTGATTTTGTCCCTCTTATTGGATTCCTTCCCTTTAGCCGGAGCACACACCCCTGATGTCCGAGGGTGAGACAGAATGCACACAATCATGAGCATCAGATAATAACGATTATGATTTTCAAAAAGAAGTAACCTGTACAAATAATTTAAAAGGTGCGCTAATTTTTTACATCATATATTATCGAACAGAGATCAAACTCAGCATGAAAGTTTTGTGATTATATGTGTAATCATCCGCTACACACCAACCCATCACCCTCATCATGGCTTATGGACTTCACGGGGTCTTTTTCTTGTCCTCGGTGCCGCTGCTGTCGCTGCTGCTGGTGGTGGTGCTGGTGCTACTGCTGTCGCTGCCGCTGATGCCTACACCAACACCAACACCAACACCTGTGGCCACAGCGCCCCCCACCGTGAGGGCCTGGAAGGTCGTCAGCCCTGCAGCTCCGATGGACTGAAGACCGGCAATCACCGACATGCCGTACCTGTGACATCAAGGTAAGCATCAGTACAGCCCAGCCCTCGTCTACACCACACTCGCTATCTAGGGCCAGCACCACCCGTCTACAATATCCCATTCAGTCTTGCACAGACACACGGATTATCTAAACTTACAACTGCACAATGGTCTGTCAATACGACTGAACGTTGGTGCTATGAACGATTGGTTATTGGCTTCCCCTCGCAAGATTCAGATAACCGAACATATAACACTGATATTTCAAGACATCAACCTCGGGACCTAACAGCGCCCAGTACAGGATTTAGTACAACATGCAGAGAACATACCCCATGTGATTGCCACGTACCCGGATGTAGCCGCTAGCGACATTCCTTTGGCAGCCAGAGACCCAGCAGCGATGCCGCCAGCACCGAAGCCAGCTGCGGCGACAGCTGCAGGAGCTGCTACGACAGCTACCGCTCCGACTGTTACAGGAAAACCGATCTTCCACACCAAGGAGTCTGTGACGAAGCTGGTGTCTGGCCAGCTGTACATCCAGGAACCTGCAGAGGAACTGAAAGTCCAAGATTATACCATCACAAAAATATATGCAAACATTATTTTAATCAGTCGTTCGTTTGTAGGTTACTTAATTCGTTCGTTCGCCTTTTTCATTCTTTCATTTATTTATTTTTCTTTCTTTGAATTATTTTTTTATTCCTAAGTTTATTATTTGGAACTTACCTAAAAATAAATCTTTTCTAGGCCGTTAATATTTTTTTTTCCAAATTGTTCATAAGCTAGTTTGAGGTAGTTTTTCTTTTCCCTCTTTTTGCATCACGAGATGTCGAGATTTTTGTGTTCGCTTTATGGTATGGGGAGTGGGATGAAAGACCTTGAGCATGGCACAGCAGGTTTATCTCACAGATTTTTATTTCATAGATAATTTTTTTTATTTTAAGTTTATTATTTTTAATTTAAGTTTATTATTTTAAATTATTATTTTTAATTTATAACACAAACAGTTGAATCTTTTTCTAGACCCCTAAAATTTTTCATTTTTTGATTCGCTAATTTGTGGTTATTTTACACCCTTCAGTCACCTCTAACCCTGATTGTAAAGCACTCTGTGTGAAAATAATATACCCACTGTCTTCTTTGTCCCTCGCTGCCACTGGAGACATCAGCAAAAGGAGACAGAAAACCCGCCGCCTGTAAGCAAAACAATTTGCTAAAGATGGACACTGTAGGTCTGTCTACATCTGCCTCCGTAGGTCTGTCTGCGTACAAAGAGACTTCGCTATTCGTCCTTCTTTTGAATTACCATAATTCATTATAAATTTATGCATTGAAAATTATCTTTAGACAACATTCTAACAGTCATGTTCACAAAACGTTCGACCAACTGCGCCACAGCGAAAACCGTATTCACATTGTATCGTCTTCTCTCTTCCTCTCTCTCTCTCTTATATAATATTTCCATAAACACATTGTAGTGGTGCATTACAGTATTGCTAGTGACTATTTCACCTTCCATCCCTGTACTTGCTCAATAGGTTTGCTGACTCACCTACACGAGTGTAACCATCGTTTTAATTGCAGTTTTATCTGCACCATCATCATACTCAAGCTTGTAACTGTAGAGAGACTGTTTCATTCTTACAGTGTACTGATAGTTACACTTCACACATATCTACACACAGCATAATGCTTCACATCTTCAACAGGTGCACGTTTGTAGTGGCGGTGTTAAGGTCAGTGTGCCTCCCTTTGCAAAGAGTAAGGAACCAATGCTCCTCCTTGAATCGGCCCGAGGTGTGTAAACGGTTCTTTTATAAACCGTAATTTTGAGCGGAGGTCAGTACACATGATTTTAAATTAATTTATTTCCCTTGCCTGTTTCTTTTAGAAATGTGTTGACACTCATCATGCTTATTACCACATGCTCAAAATTAGAAACAAAAACACAGCTTTAAGATAACATATATATATAAATAGTAATATAGATAACATATAGATAACGTATCATTTCCAGATGTGCTGTACACGCAGCTGTGAATGAACAAGAAATGAAAACACTGTACACAACACTCGATGACCTAAATGTAGGTTTAAACACAATTCTATCATACATCATACACTATCTGACTATTAAGCAAGCACCACAACATCCTAACCTGCACTGCAACAGACTAACTTCCTCCACAACATTTTGTAATGTTTAGCAACTAAAAACAATTATTATTTTTGCCACATTTGAATGTTGGTTTTGGACAAATAACCTCTTTCTCGATAGCAGAAAATACACTGAACACGTCGAAAAAACGTTAACAGCAATAATTTTTAAACAAGACAGAAGTAAAAGTAAACAAGACTGGCACCTGTGTCATTTGCCCTGAGACAAAGCTGTTTACTGTGGTATACACTCGTGTGAAGAACCAAATAATTGAGGGATTAACGGTGGGATGTGGTATCACTGCCCTATGTTAGGTAGAGACAGAAACTCTCTCCGTTGTGAAAGTCCATGTGAATTTGTCAGAGAGTTGTGAAGTCTGTAAATCTCACCTTTGTTGATGCCATGCTGACCCTCACAATTTGCTTTTCACTTGCGTCCGTCTGATTCTTCGTGCTGATCAGTTGGTGATGCCCTATGAATATCTGTCATTGATAAAAGGCCACATGACATGACATGACATGACATAGCTACCGGGTATCCCCGCTATGACCAGCGGATAACACAGCGGTTAGATCACTCTAATTCCAATCCCAAGGCGCGCAGGTTCGATATCCGTGTGGAGCAGAAAACTTTCCCCAGTCGATCCATTTGTCGGGAATGGGTACCTCACTCTGTATAGAGTTCTGAAGGGATAGATGGGCCCCACCCTCAGAAAAGCTAGCCCCGTAGTGTGTGTCTCTAACACCTCACTCTTCAACGGCCATTATTGATGTATGTGCCAAGCACAGCTGTGACGATGTTAAATATTGTCGATCAGATCCAAGTTCCCTGTGATCCTTACATAGTCAGAATGGCAGTTCACACACGATTCTACAAAGTTTCTTAAAACACTTCATCAAAAGCAGAACGCCCGATGCAACACCAATGTCCAAGTTCTTTACAGAGGCTTTATCAGCTTTTAGAAACATCCTCTACACTGTCTGTGTTGTACGATGTGCATACTTCCACCAACCTTTATTATTTGCATTACATAATTTGAATATTTTGGATTAAAATTAAATGTGCACCTCTCTTGCATTAGTGCCACCACAATGTGTAACTTGCTTTTATCCGTGCAAATTGAGGAATGTACATGTGTTTAATTTGTGTCACCATCATTTATAATTTTGCTTTGCCGCCATGTGCATATATTATGTTGTCTGCGTTTCAAATGGTCTAGAATCTCTAGATTGTGAGTTTTTATGTTCAGCTTTGATGTACCACTTTTCCAGTTATAACTGCACATTTGATTGCTAAATTTTATCATGTAATCATTTTCATTTGGTTGTACTAACCCATGGCAGAAACAATTGTGCATCAGTGAGTACATGAGAGAATGATTATCAGGATTTTTTGTTTTTCACTGTCACAGTAAAAAAAAAAAATAATGATATCTTTTCATGTGTACGGTTATTTTAATTTAGTACTAAAATCAAGACAATGACAATGTCCTTTATTCGGTAGGATCGTGACTATAACCGATGTTGGGAGAGTGGGTGGACTCAAGTAAAAGTACAAAATACATATAGTGCCGTTACTTCATAAAAATTACGACATACATTAATTTGTTATTAACAATAACAGTACTTTTGCAGATTTGTTCTCCCTAATCTGTAGTGAATTATAAAGAAAGTAGGCAACATTTTGAATTAACTTTAGACAGTTACTGGCAAATATCATGGATAAACGAAACTTAGAAGGATACTTATAAAAATTTATGATGAATTAATGTACAGCTGTCGTAGATCTTTGTATTTTGGGCACAGGAACAAAAAATGTGACTGGTGTTGAAACAAGATTGAAATGTGAAACAATTCTGGAATAGTATGCAAGACCATAGTTGCTATAAAGGGTTTTATATGAGGAAACACGAAGCATGGATTCTTTTCGGATAGGATTCGCGGTTATTCAGGGTTTTATGAAAACACAACCGGTTTAAGAGAACACTTTATTTGTCCCAGAGGGCAATTCGGGGTCAGCTCGATTTTAAAAAAAAATCATAAAATATTCATTTGCTCCAAACAGACCTCCGCATTCATGTTTCATTCACTCAGCACCATTCAAAAGACGCACAGGTCAAAGGACAAAGGACAGCCTCAGTCTGTTGGTACTGCATGCAGGTACACAAAATCGGCGGCCCTATGGGAATTGGAAAAATTCTCTCGACAGGACATGCCTGTCATCACGAAAGATCGCAGACACTTTCAGGGGTGTTTGCCTGTTATATAGAGTCTGAAGAGCACCCTAGGCTGTCCCAATGACTGGAGCAGGTGGGTACCACCCGATGTAAGCTGCTCTTGTCCCTCACAGATAAATTGTTCTACTGTTGTAGAAACAGTTAAACGAGAAGGATAGCACGCTACGTTGTTTGAGATGTTTTATCCAGTGCAGTTTAACTTTTCATCTTGAGAGAAACAATTTTCTTTCAAACTTATTTTGTGTAATTCCGTAATTGAGCGAGTTTTGTCGTATAAATGTTCATGCAGACGAAAACATCTACAACAGCCTAGGCGATCATGTGATTGTTTCCTCGAGAGGTGAGGTGATAACGTTGAAGTATAAATTTAGCATGATGCAGATGACTTAACAGTTCTTATTATTAAAATAAGACGAGGACAAGTACCAAGCAGTCATCAATGAGTAGTCAAAAAAAAAAAAAAATAAAAAAAAATGGATACGCGCTTATACGGAATTTTAGAACTATTTTCCGCGGATGAATAGGACTTCTTTCTTCACTAGTGTCGCTGATACAAAATTTCTCTCGTAATTTTCTTTCTTTTATTCGTACCATAACTCGTTACTATTAAGACAGGAACAAGAAGGTAAGTCCATATTTTTTTAAATGTAAATACGAGTTGTAAGCAGAATTCAAAAGGATCTTACCACAAATTGTCTGACAATATAACTACAGTCAAATCTCCCTACTATGCCACCCCGCTACTATGCCACTCTCGGTATTATGCCACTTTTGCTCTGTCCCGACTATAAATTCAATGTAAAAAAAAATTTACTATGCCACCCAGACTCTCCCTACTATGCCACTTTTTTTGTGACTGTTAAAAGACACAAGTTGTGAAATTCCGCGCAGTGCTCGATTACTATACTGTATGGTAGTGTGGGACATGGCAGTTAGGTGGATGGAACCTAGCACGCACACAGGGAGGGTGGAGGCTAGCAATGTGGGGGGTGGTGGTCGCTGGCCGGGTGACAGTCACGTGACAGAGGGAAGGTGTGAGGGGGTCGACTAGCGACAGGTTGCAGGTGAGCGGATGTGGTTGGGAGGGGTGGAGGATGAAGAGGTGAGGGGGAGAATGAGAGGAGACAGCTAGCGAAGCCGACGATTCTTGAGAGCTTTGGACCAGACCTGGGCAAAGGCCTCCTGTCTCTGACCGGCCCGCCCGCCAGTAAATATACTATTTATACAGTATTAGGTAAAACTGAGTTAACTATATTAGTCCGGCCCTCTAAAACCATCCCAATTTCTCATGCGGCCTCTTGGGAAAATTAATTGCCCACCCCTGCTTTGGACTGACGGGTAACTTGAACAAATAAAGCCGTTTTTACGAACCCTCGCTACTATGCCACACTCGCTACTATGCCACTTTTGCTCGGTCCCGGTAGGTGGCATAGTAGGGAGATTTGACTGTAGTACGTTCATTCTTAGAAATGCACACTAAATTTATTTTATTTAATTTTAGTGTCGTGAAGATGTGATCAATATAAGCAATTATGAATTATTTTAAATTTACGTGACCCCGCTGCGTCTTGCACCTTTTCTTCGTGCTTCTGTCGGCTTCTGGAATCTTCTACTTCTTCCGCAGCCACCCGACTAATCTGCCGATACCAGCGGTTGCAGCAGTCGTCGTACCACCCACCGCAACCGCTTGTGATCCGCTTAGCGCTGCCACAGCTCCAATGGACTGACAGGTTGAGATGACCGACATTCCAACCCTGCCAATGTCACACAGGAAATCCTTTAGCAATTTTCAATGGTTGCTGTGTACACAGAGCCGTGCTTAGGGCAGGCGGACGAGGCATCTGCCTAGGGCCCCGCGCTTTTGATTGATATGGTAATTAGGCACATGGAAGTGTAGTCAGCCGTATCACATTCTCGCTGTGTATGCAGCGTGCTGTCAGTGATAAAAGACGAGATATCCCTGAGGAAAAAAGTGACTTTAGATCCCAACTAAAACCGTGTGATCGTGGCGTGAGGGCCCCGCGGGGGCTAAGAACGGGCCTGTGTGTATATATATAGATGTGTATAATTATATATTCTCTCTCGATGTAGGTCAGTCCAGTGATAGAAGAGAGAGGAGACGGGTGATGCTGATTGATGATCGATGATACTATTTTTATAGAGAATTTTGCTCTCTTAAAGTAGACACAATGCACTGTACAGCCACTAAAGCAAACTGTATATATTTTTAAACTTGGTGAGAAGAGAATGAGAAAGGAGGGAGGATGACAAGAAAAAGAAAGAGACGAAAGATCAAGGAAACTATAAAAGGCGAAATTTCTGGCTTCCTTCCACAGCAGTCTCAAGACTCGACAACAGAAAGACATACAACGAAGTATTGTCAGTGTACACTTTACCTTGGTGCATGCCATGTTGACAGCCACTCGATCAGACCAAAGACCAAACTGTGAAGCTGCGAGGTTTGCAGGTGACAAGGAAGTGAGTGGTTGTACAGTCTTACTAGTCGCACCCCGCCCTTCCGACTTGGTCACGTGACATCAGTGAGGTACACGTATGTCGCAATTTAATTCTTCACACAGTGTTTGTAAACGGGTGGGCCAGCTGAAACATCCTAGAATCGAAGAGAACACGCAAGCTCCAGAGAAACCCAAGCATGTCAAAGTCGTAATCAACACGTAAACATATTCGAGCTGTAATAAAAGGGAATATTCCTGCTAAATGTCATGGGAATCGAGCAAACGATGTGGATTTGAGGCTTCGAGTTCTCTACACACACACGCACATGCACGCGCAGACACACGCGAAATAAAGTTCATCCTTGTGCTTTATTAAGCAGACCACTCAACACAGTGGTCCTATTGAGACAATTTATTAAGCAACGATACAAGTGGCAACAAAATATTTTATTATGTATTAATAGTTCTATCGTAAACATTTTGGATAAAACCAGACTTCTAATAATTGTACATTTTCATTGAAGGTTTAACGATAACAATCTTTGTATCCTGTGTGATTTTATTAATAAAGGATGATGTAGTCATGGAACTGATGTATTGTCCACTGATGTATTGTCCTTGATGCGGGCGTGTGTGTGTGTGGGTGTGTGTGTGTGTGTGCTCACTGCTGATGTTATTGTTGATGTCTTTGATTTTTACTCTGACTGCTTGCATGCTGGAAGACAAATCTCCTTTCTGGACAATAAAGTAATCTTATCTTATCTTATATATATATATGTGTGATGTATAGTGCATAAACTTGTTTGGCTAGAGATGCTTCCTTGTTTATCATATCTGTTATAAACTACATTAAATCAGTTATTTGTATACTAAATGCTGCAAAAAATCTGGAAAATTGTGTGTACAGAGCTTTAGAAAAGTAGTAGTTAGTGCCTTTCGTGCCTTCTTGCACATAGTGACAAATTACACTTTGTGTTTGTTTCTCTGTCGCCTTTCACAGGTCTTCTAGAGTTCATTGTAGAGCAGTCCTTGTGGTGTCGAATCCAAGGGTTGCTTTTGTTTTTTGTGTTTTCTTTCTGTTTTGTTTTTTTTTTTTTTTTAATTTTTAGTTTTTTTCCCCTCGCGTACACCATGCAAGTGCAAGAAATTAAAGGGAGACAGCTACTTTCAGATTGATTTTGTCCATCTTATTGGATTCCTTCCCTTTAGCCGGAGCACACACCCCTGATGTCCGAGGGTGAGACAGAATACACACAATCATGAGCATCAGATAATAACGATTATGATTGTCAAAAAGAAGTAACCTGTACAAATAATTTAAAAGTTGCGCTAAATTTTACATCATATATTATCGAACAGACATCAAACTCAGCATGAAAGTTTTGTGATTATCCGTGTAATCATCAGCTACCCACCAACCCATCACCCTCATCATGGCTTATGGACTTCACGGGGTCTTTTTCTTGTCCTCGGTGCCGCTGCTGGTGCTACTGCTGTCGCTGCTGCTGGTGGTGGTGGTGGTGCTACTGCTGTCGCTGCTGCTGGTGGTGGTGGTGCTACTGCTGTCGCTGCTGGTGGTGGTGGTGGCGGTGGTGGTGGTGCTACTGCTGTCGCTGCTGGTGGTGGTGGTGGTGGTGGTGGTGCTACTGCTGTCGCTGCTGCTGCTGGTGGTGCTACTACTGTCGCTGCCGCTGATGCCTACACGAACACCTGTGGCCACAGCGCCCCCCACCGTGAGGGCCTGGAAGGTCGTCAGCCCTGCAGCTCCGATGGACTGAAGACCGGCAATCACCGACATGCCGTACCTGTGACATCAAGGTAAGCATCAGTACAGCCCAGCCCTCGTCTACACCACACTCGCTATCTAGGGCCAGCACCACCCGACTACAATACCCCATTCAGTCTTGCACAGACACACGGATTATCTAATCTTACAACCGCACAATGGTCTGTCAATACGACTGAACGTTGGTTATTAGCTTTCCTTCACAAGATTCAGATAACCGAACGTATAACACTGATATTTCAATGCATCAACCTCGGGACATCACAGTGCCCATGACCTCTATGTGTACATCACAAAAGTCACAGGCTTTATGAGAATAAAGGCACATGCCTCCAATTAAGTCAGAAACCGGAATTAAAGTTAACCCAAGTTGTCTTTTTCAAAAAGTCGAGAGAAATCATCTTTTCAAAAAAGATCGTAAGGGATTTGTAAGGTGAACTAATTACTACGCCATCTACTTTTAGCTACTTTTAGCTACTTTTAGTTGACTTTGAAGTTTGACTCTAATAATTACACACACAATTCCAGAAAGATTAATCAACAAGCCTGAATGCCACTGCTACTCTTCTAAAGAGGAAGACCAGAAATGTACGATGCTTCGAAAAGATGAGGTCGAGATAACAATGAGACTACTTCTCCATGTGCTTACAGAGTTGTTTGTCAATACCCACTTCTCAGTCTCGTGAATTTCTGGTCTGAAATATCGTTTCAGTTATAAAACATGTGAATCCATCTTGTGGTTATAGTCCTTTTACAACATTAGTCTGGTCATAAGGGCTTCACGAACCATGTCCAGAAATAGCTTTTAAAAAAAAAACAAAAAAAAACAAAAACTGCATAAGCAAGGAGGGAATTCACTCATTGTAGCTTTTTCAGGTGAGTGTAAAAGGCGAAAGAAAGAAGATTCATGCACATTAAGCCTCTTCCCTAAGTTACAGAATGTGAAGACAATTTGGATTTGTTTTAAAATCAGTGTTGAATGAATAACAGGAGAGCCAACTGGATAGCAATACTGATTATTTCAAACTGAAAATACTTCTCTGATTTCCTTAAATTTAAGGGTGCTTTGTGGTATGGTGAAGGGCTAAGTAGGGGTGAAAAGGACAGGATTTAGTACAACATGCTGAGAACATATCCCATGTGATTGCCACGTACCCGGTTGTAGCCGCTAGCGACATTCCTTTGGCAGCCACAGACCCAGCAGCAATGCCAGCTGTTCCAAAACCAAGGGCTCCAATCACCACCGGAGTCGCTACCACAGCCCCCACTCCTACTGCCACCGGAGCTGCGACCTTAATCACCTTTCTCATGGTTCCCGATAACTGTCAGAAAATGTTGGTGATACAAATTTAATATTGAAATCATGTTTACCGTATGTTTTGTCATGATTACGTTGAGTTCATAATTTATTGTCCACCTGGCTTCGTTAGAGTTGCACAGACTTGAAAAGGAGATTTTCTTCACTTTCTATGAAAAAGTAGAAACCTAATTATAATTACTAAAGCTAGAATTACTGGTGTATAATGTACACAAGACCTTTAGGAAAAGTATTTGGGTTATCTTCATCCTGATGGTAGTTTTACACAAGATTTCAGCCAAGTATTAGTTCTGTATGCATGTTACCTTCGTTTAAAGGAACATTGAATACAGTTTTATCTATGTAACTGCACAGAAGACAGCGCCCAGTAGCCATTTGCAACTTTAGAAGTTGTAATGATAAACTATAAACCTAGATGAAAGAAAACATTTATAAAGTCGACCTTTTCTGGGATATGAAACCGTTTATGGAAGGCGTTGCCGTTTTAGGTGCAACCTCACTTCGACCACGACATGAGCGCGGCGAGTGATATGAGCATGGAAAGTGGTCTGAGAATCGGCATAAACATAATAATAGAGAATTGTGTGTGGTATGAGAAAGACAACCACTGACAATGGAAATCATTCATTTTCTTGGGTTCTAAACATGTGCTTCTGACAGCTTTTTTCTTACCCAGGGCTTCGTCGGGCTGCTGCCTGCGTCTTCTTCCTTTTGTTGTTGTTCTTCTTCTTCCTTTTGTTGTTCTTCTTTTTCTTCCTTTTGTTGTTCTTTTTCTTCCTTTTGTTGTTGTTCTTCTTCTTCCTTTTGTTGTTCCTTTTCTTCCTTTTGCTGTTCTTCTTTTTCTTCCTTTTGTTGTTCTTCTTTTTCTTTCTTTTTTAGTTCCTTTCTTACTCTGTAGCCACGGTAAAATGCCTGAATTATTGTTGCAGCCTGCTCTCTCTCAGCATCAGTGTCACCTGACTCCCTTTGGACATTGGTCTTTTCCATGGTGATTCCCTCCTGTAAGCATTATAGCACAGATATGATAAAAGTAAAACTTCAGTAATCTGTAGCACCTATACATACCTATTTGTTAGTAACTTTTGACATAATAAAGTGATTATACTCGTTTGATAGTGATGACCTATCTGTACTCACTCTCCTCGAGTTATCTGTCATGGATGATTGCAGACTGTACTTAATGCTACAGTAGTTCAAACAAAAGCTTAACTTAATCACATAAGTTTAAAACATTGCTACTGAAGAAGAAATGACGGTAAGTTTGTACCCAATAGATGATATGATGTTCATATATGTGTGTATAGTGTCCTAGTAGACAATCAGGAATTATTCCAATACCTTTTGCTATTCTTTCACTGAATAACTGATTGGTTGTCACTACTAAGAGACTTCTGCTTTATAGTGTTATTAATAATAATAACAGTAGAAGACCGTGTGCAGTGTTGTCAGGATAACAAGTAATGTACTAATTGTCATACCATATGTATAAGTCAGTTTGTAATGTTATAGAAAAAAAAAACACCAAAAGGTTTTCACGAAATAGTCCATGTCCGAGATAGAAAGTCCGCCTTTTTCTTAACGGTCTCAGAGTGTTTCGCTAGCCATAAGATGTATGTCTGTAGGAAGGATGCTAATAATAATAGAAGAATAAATGAAGTTGTATTGCCGTTAGCAAGCGACCTGAGACAGTGGTGAGCGAGACAGTGCCTGGTATGACCCACAGTTGCAGCCGCTCATCTTCCTATCATCTGGGTGACCTCGAATCATTCTCGTTATGGTGGTGACAATGGTGCAACAAGATCGACTCTGTTGCTGTCCACTGCCGACGATCAGGGAGTGGGGTTGGTGGGATTGGTGGGGATGGAGGGCAGTTAGTCCCGAGTGACACTGTTATTAACCTCAGCCGAAGCTGAACTAAAGTTCTGAAGACGCGTGAATTGTTTCTAGTTGTAAGCGTCCTCCCATTGTTCAACTCTTTTGTGCTTCACCCATTTGTTATCAACTTAAAAATAAAATATCTGCAAAATATTTATCGTTGAGGGTTTTGTTTGTTTTCCCCTCTTCTTTCTTGTCCATGATCTTTGATTTTCAAGTGATGTCTTAGTTGGATCAACTGTACTATTGCCGGACATTTCACGCGCACACACACACTTCAGGATGCTTTGAATAAATGAAGTACACATGCGATGTACGACTGATTTTGCTGCTTACGTACACTTGTAGCACTGCAGGTACAGCACCAACGCGGTTTTCAACAACATCTGTGAGGTTGAAAATGTGGTGCCGCCTCAATCTAAATTTGTACAACAGTTCAGCATCGTTGTATTTATCAATAGAGTTAATTCTATTGCGAAAACTCTCTCTCTCTCTCTCCACAAAACACGCCTCTCTCTTGTTCTGAGCGAAACAATCGCCGCCATCTTTAGCCATGGGACACCACCGTTAGGGGCCATGGGTGAGCGCAGATGTGAGCCCATAAATACGCCGTGTTCGCGATAACGAACGATTAGTCACGTGAATACAAGCCCAGGTTTGTTTTGTTTTTTTAATAAATTTATAAAACACCCAAGTCTGGAACGCAGTACACGTCAATATTGACGCCACGTTGACACGGCTGCGACAGGATCTACTCTAACCTACTTAACGGTTTTATCTTGTGTCGGCCCCTTGCATTAAACTGTGATCATACAGTAACTTTTGTCGAAATGTCGCAGTACGTTTACAACACGATCAGTAGTATTTATACATGTATTTCATTTATGAATGCGATGTCGACAGCGAACTGAACACAAGGCTAACTGCAGGTTTCGGAGGCAAAGAGATGATGGGGCGGGTTGCGCTGTTCGTTGCCATGGCTACAAAAGTAAGAAAGAACTCGGTGTCTGCAACACTTACCTTTCAAGGATGTGCTGCGACGTGAGACCCTGAAGACTGGCTTCTCCTTAGTTATCCAAGCGAGTCTTTCTAGAGATTAGTGATCAACTTCCTGAGCGATGCTTTATATAACTGGTAAAGGTCACGTGACGACACAGCTTCATGGAATATTATCTTCCTTTTTCCTTTTGTAGCGGGTGCGCTTGTTTAGGTCAGTTGGTACTGCTGACAGTGCATAGTCCCTCTGTCACAATCTCATGCCTTCTCACAGTGCGCAGGCGCAGGGGTCAACAGGTCATGTCCACCACTTGACGGGTCATTTCCTCTAACCCCAACGCTTGGTTCGTGCTAGCGGCGCGGCGCAAGACGGACAGCAACAGCGGGTGACGTAGTGCTCAAGCTGTCCTGTACAACTAGCGGGTGACGTAGTGCCCAAGCTGTCCTGTACAGCTAGTGGGTGACGTAGTGCCCAAGCTGTCCTGTACAGCTAGCTGGTGACGTAGTGCCCAAGCTGTGTTATGTTGCCGCCTTGTGAACGTGTACCACTAGCGCGAGTGAGATCTGTGTGCTGTCCATGTAGTAGTTGTGACACAGCAGAGAGAAAGAACACACGTGAAGGTCCGGCGGAATGGGTGGTTTTCACGTGACGTCATCAGTTTTTGCGAGCTGCTTCAGCGGCCATTTTTCCTCCCCTCTTAAAGCAGTGGTTACTGAAGCTTGCTGGCAACTGATCGGTTATCATGGTCGTCTGCGGCATAAAAGGATGCGGAAACAAGCCTGCAGTAAACGAAAATGTTCCTCTAGATGTATCTTTTCATAAGATACAAAATTATTTTGAACCAAGGCGACGAAACAAGAATTCCTTACAGAAGAACGACGTCGTCTGTGGAAGGCAGCCGTTTACCGAAAGGATATTACAACAGAAGAGAAGTGAACAAAATACTTATCTGTTCGAAACACTTTGTTGGCGGTAAGAAACCAGACGCTTTCCAAATTGCTAAAGTATTTAACGTTGTTCTGCATGTTGTACACATTGTGATAAATATTTCTTCATTGTAGGTTGGTGACAGTTCACGTGATTTGAGTGAACATCAAAAAGACTTGAATTATGCATGAACCACGACTAATAAACTATAGCTATAGAGAGAGAGGATAAAAAATGTTATTTTCTACTCCATTATTTTTCTTTTTAGCGTGTATTTGGTTTATTTTGTTTCAGTGCTGATTATTATTATTTTTTGGTAGTTAATATCACAAAGATGTAATTCATGGGTTGTTTTATTCTTGTGTCTAGGAAAGCCAGCATATGTGAATTTCCGGAACAGCCCTTCCTGGCTTCCCACTTACACTTGGGACATAAGCGATCAAGTACTGTGCTCAGAAGCTGAGACTTCAAAAAACAGGTATTTGAGGCTTGTGTCTCGCAAAAGAAGTAATGCATCTGTCCCTACTCTACATACTGCAAGCAAGAAGCGAAATCAATCAGCAGTGAGACAAGCCGGGAAGAAAAATTATGTGAAAGTGATTTTGGTTGCTCAAGTGCTTGCGAAGAAAGTTTACATGGTGACATAGAAGATCCTGTTCAAATGATAAGAAAGCACTCAAACAGATTTTGGTTGCTCAAGTGCTTGCAAAGAAAGTTTACATGGTGGCATAGAAGATTCATGTTCAAATGATCAGAACACTCAAACAGATTTGACTGGACTAAATATAGATGCTATCATGCAGGACTCTGAGACCAGACTTCTTGATTCAGTTAAAACAGACAACATTGTTCTATTTATGAAAGACAGGTGTATGTTGAAGATGAAGCTAAAGTTCCATTCTACACAGGACTTCTTCATTGGCAGTAATGGACCTTATTTTCAGACGGTAGAGCATACATGTCTAATCAAACACAGTCACTGTCCAAAGAGCAAGAGTTTTTGCTGTGTTTAATTAAGATCAGACTGAACTACCAATTCCAGGATATAGGGTATCAGCTGAAAGTATCCGTGTCAACTGTGCAAAGGAGTTTTCATAGAACTCTTGATGTACTTGTAGCACGGTTGTCTTTTTTGTTGCACTGGCTTCAAGAGAAGCTCTGAAACTGTCTATGCCTATGTGCTTTAGAGAAACTTTAAAGATAAAGTTGCTGTTATTGTTGACTGTTTTGAACTTGAAGCACAGAAACCATCGGGCCAAACCAATCAGATCCAAGTTTATTCCAACTATAAAAAATATCATTCTGCCAAATATCTGATTGGGATCACGCCACAAGGTTCAATCAGCTACATTTCAGATGCATTTGGTGGCAGGGCTTCAGACAAACACATCATTGAAAATACTTCTTTGTTGTCCAACTTGTTACAGGAGATATAATTATGGCCGACAGAGGTTTCAACATTGAAGATGAAGTTCTTTTTTATCAAGCTAAATTAATAATTCCAGATTTTACCCATGGAAAAAGCAACTTCACCCACTACAAGTTGAAAATTCGAGAAAAATAGCCTCTGTACGAATTCATGTTGAGAGAGTTATAGGCTTTGTTCGCAGAAAGTTTGGAATTTTGCAGTCTAAAGTGCCTATTGACCTGATGGCAACAAAGCCTGGTGATGATAATCCAGTCATAGACAAAATAGTTCGGCTTTGTTGCTGCATTGTAAATTTACATAATCCATAGTGCATATTGAGTAGCTATAGTGCAATTTTTTTAGTTTGAAATCAGCATTTATTTTCAGAATGCATGCTGCTATCTGTATATGTTTACATTACCAGAGAAGTTATTCTCAGATATAAAATGCACAATTACCTTACTGTAGTTCTTTTCTTTCGCACTTTATTTATAATAGCATGACGATATCCAACTGATCAGATAAGTTACTTGGTAAATTGATGTGAAACTGTGAACAAATATAGAATTGTTCTTTGCTGGAGATGTCATGCTTTGATGTTGATCAAAATATTTGCTGTTGACAGAATATTGTTAATATTTTTTGCTTATTAAAGGCTACTCAAACATGTATAATTGAATCAAATATTATTGTCATTTGAATGCAAATGCCGTTTGCTTCCTCAGAGCTAATTCAGAGCAATATTGATGCCAGAGCTTCTTTGTGGATTTTAGATTACCTAACCAATAGTTCTTCTTAGTAATCCATATCATTGATGTTATTTAGATTGGGATTTTGATATGTTCTTCTTACTGTAATGCTTTTTTTATGTTATGTTCTGTCAGCAGACACAAAATTTCTGAAAAGAATTAATAAATATGCATTTGAATGTGCAAAAGTCTTGTTTGATGTTAAGAAGAAAGAAGAAAAGGTGTGACTGGAGAGGGAGAGATTAGGGTAGCAAGCAATGAGTGAGAGGAGGTGAAACTGGACACTTAATGAAGGGGAGGAGGATTGTGTTTCTTATTGAAGGGAGAAGCCACTGCCGGAACAGTGTGTTTTAATAGGGAGAAGAGAAAAGGATTCAGAGAGAGGTGGACACTTGTTTAAGAGTAGAGAGCCATTTGCTAGACAGTGTGTCTCATTATAGTGTGTAAGAGATCGAGTACATTTTAGTTTGGAGGTTGTGTTAGTCGAAGTGTGATTGCCAAGACAGTGAGTTTTAATAGTAGATTCCGTGGATTTTTGTGATTGTGCTAGAAGAGCCATTGCCAAGACAGTGTGCTTCATAATGTGTAGAAGATTCAGTGGAGATATGTGATTGTGTTAGAAGAACCATTGCCAAGACAGTGAGTTTGAATAGTAATAGATACAGGATTTTTTTTTTTAACATTTATTTTACATTAACACATTACATTTACATGACAAAATCATCAAAATCATATTATAGATACAGGAATTTGTGTGATTGTGTTAGAGGAGACATTGCCAAGACAGTGAGTTTTAATAGTGTGCAAGGAGTTCGGTGGACTTGGTAAATGTGTTTGACGAAAGGAAGAGCCATTGTTATAGTGACTGTGTTTTCATAGGGTTTTTTATTTATTTATTTTTTTTGTATCAATAAACATAGGCAGACTCGTAAAGGCAAAATCGTTTTGTTTATTTGAGTGAAAGAGCACGCAATTGTCCGACTCCGCTGGTGTGCTCGAGAGACGCTAGCGGTGTCGTGACACAAGCCGATATAGAGCCGCTGAAGAAACGCGAAGCGTTAGGGAAGGAAGATGGCGGACAGCGCCTCGTTGCTAACGTGTGTATCACGTGAGTGAAAACGACCCATTGATGCACCGAAGAAAAGACACTTTAGTCGGAGAGAAAGTAAAGCAGGGTCTTTTGTGGTCTCTATGGTCGGCTGACTTCGGGTGCGTGTAATGGATAGGTAAAAAAACAAAAAGAACACAACGCGAGGCAGACGACGCACCCAACTAACGAAAGCTAGAATTTTTGTGGTGGAAAATCCTCCTTGGGAACTTCCGTCCTCTTCCCTGAAACAACAAAGAGGACCGGACTGATTTGGCGCTAAGGTGTAGAGTGTTAGCGAGGGTCGGTCAGTCCGGCTACACTTATTTGTATGGATGTAGATGGCCGGAAGTCATGTATGAACCTCCTTGAGCAAATGACATAAAGTGATGTGACGTCAAAATAAGGTGATGACAAAAAGGAGGACGTTAAAAAAAAAGGAAGAGAGCAGACGACGGCGAGTCAGAGAAGGAGCACGGACACGCAACGCAGCCGCGGCCATTGTTCTAGCCATTCATCAAAGGTTGCGCATCCGCTAACGGTTCCTGCTTTTGAGTGCTGGACGCTGTTGTCGCCACTCCATAAACCCAACACTCGGCCACATCGTTTTGGCGCAGCGAGCAGGATGTTTGTCAGCGGAGAAGCACACAATGGCTGCAGAGGCAGACAGCCAGTAGAGGCTTCACGCACGTATCAGAAGTTTGCCGGCTGACCAACGCAGTGTGTGGAGAAATTCAAAAGAGAGTGAAAAACAGTGTATCGCAGATGGTTTTCTTTGTTGTAGGTAATTTATATAAATATCAAAAATATCGGTGGAACTTTCAATTGCGGGCATTTCTGTATAAGCCAGTAATGACTTCAGAAATCCTGTTTAAATTAACTAAGCTAGGGTTTCAAAGCTGCCATGTTTTACCTAGATACTGGACAGTAGAATGAATGCATCAAAAAGTAAATAAACTAAAAAAATTAATTATTATAAAAAGTATTATGCCACAGCACTGGTAATCTGAGAAAATCTTTTAACTGGCCTAGCAGCACAAGATGCTGAAAGTGTATGGGTAACAGAAAGTTTGGGACTCAAAAACTTCCTAGGGCATTAAGAAATTATGTTTTGTGACATGTTATTATAATCGGTTGTTATCTAGTAAAGAAGAATTCATTTATTTGATAAGTAATAGTACACTAGAAAATTCGACTTGATGGTTGGCAATTATTCGACAACACCGATCATATGACACCAATACTTGCACACGCTACTGTGAGTTATACACCACTTACAACCCTCTTTCTCGCTTGCTCTCTCAAACACTTGCGAGCAGGCACACATGGATGCTTGGTAGCACTGTACAAGACCCTCGCAGACTGCACATTCAACTGTGATCCTGACGAGCTAATGGCTGTTTCATCAAGACTTGGGTTTAATTAGTTTCACTGTGGCACAATGTCGCAAAAAATCTAGTCCTGCTTCTAACAACTGCGGAGGAGTGCGAGACCTACTTTTTTCCAGTATCTTTGTAGCGGAAGAAGAATGTGCATTCGTGCATTCGTGCCAGCTCCATGGCAGTTCACAAACTTGAGTGAGAGAGATGTGTGCTGACAGCTGCATTATTTGTTCTGCGTATCTCTTGTAAGCAGCACAAGACAACAACGAGACAATGTGAATACACACTAATCATTTTATAGCAGAACAAGTCTGGAAATCTCACCGGTTTTGGATGCCAATGATCACATTCCCATCGCAAATGCTCTTGTGTTTACAAGGAGATAAGCATTATCAACATCAATTAAACGCTGACAGAGTTACTGTTACTAGGACTCCGCTTATGAGCACATTTCTAGCCAAGAAAATTCTTTGATTTGTCCAGCTCTAAAAAGTGAAATAAAATTTCAACTGGCTGTATTGATATATAATACATTTCATGATTTCTTGAGCGCCTGTGTGTGTGTTCGTTCTAAGGGGTGTTAAAAACGAGGTGGGAAATTGCATGCATACTTTTTCTTTCTTCAATAGCAAGGCTCTGATACAGAAATTTTTCTCGTAATTTTCTTTTCTTTATTCACATCATGGCTCGTTATAATAAGACGGAGCAAAGAGGCTAAGTCCATATTTTTTCATGTAAATACGATTCATAAACGTAATTTAAAAGGATCTTACCACAAATTAAGTTGTCCACAAAATTAACCTAAAACCTATATAATCATGTGAATCAAATTCGTAGTTGCTGATAGGTATTTTTAAATGGCGTTTGTTTTTTTAGAGTATACATAATTGCCATCACTAAGCTTAACTAAGCTTGACATATAACTGGTACGTTCATTCTTGGAAACGCACACTAAAAATATAAAATAAGGATACGCTTTGTGGCTTTGTTTTTGTTTAATTGTAATGTCTGAGCTGTGATCTATATTAGCAATAATGGATTTTTTTTTTAATTTACGCTGCGTCTCGCACCTCTTCTTCGTGTTTCTGTCGGCTTCTGGAATCTTCTACTTTCACAGCCACCCGACTAATCTGCCGACAGCAGCGGTTGCAGCAGTCGGTCGTACCACCCACCGCAACCGCTTGTGATCCGCTTAGCGCTGCCAGAGCTCCAATGGACTGGCAGGTTGAGATGACCGACATTCCAATGTCAAATGTCCCACGAAATCTTAGCAATTTTAATGGTTGCTGTGTACATATATATATACTTGTTTTTTCTATCTCGTGTAGGTAGTCAAGTGATAGAAGAAGAAGAAGAGAGGGAGACGGGTGATGATCGATGATTGGATGCGATTTTTATAGAGAATTTTGGTTCTCTAAGGTAGGCTAATGCATGTAAGGCACGAAAGCAAACTATATAGATTTTTTTAACAAAGGTGAGGAGAATGAGAAAGGAGGGAGGAGCGAAGAAGAGAACGAGAATGAAAGGTTATAAAGCACGAGAATAATACGGTGAGATAAAACTAAGAACTACACTACATGAGAGATGGAGAGAGTTTAGCAAGGAAGTCGTTCTTAACTCAATTAAATTAATTTGGGTTTATAGAATGAAAATCCGCAGGAAACTGCACTCGGTAACCTGCGGTTCCAGAGGGATGAGGAGGAGGGCTGGAGTGGGGCTAGCCCCAACCCTGCAAAAATTAAACGCTACAGAAACCGGATATGCGCCCTACTGCTCCACTGGAGGCGATAGGAAAAGCAGAGAAGAATAACATACAAAGATAATTACGAACAAATAAAAATGTACCAGTGTGTTAATCTGAGAGGTGTCTGACAAAGTATCCTGTGCTCATATAACCCTAACCGCTTGTGGCGGCGAGTGCATCCTTTTGGCTGCAAAGACAACGTCAGCGATGCTGCTCTCTAAAGCCAAGTCTCGATCAACCGGAGTCACAGCTACAAGCCCCACTCTTGCAAAGACCGGACACTGCGGCCCCATGCCTGTATGTGGTTCCGCACCTGTAGCAATGTTGGTTGAACAAATTTATTTAAATAATGTTTGGTATGTTCGAAGGTCATGTATTCGTTCATATTTTATATTGTTCAGCATGGTATAAATTGTCTGCTTTTTGTTTTGGTTTTTTTTTTTTTTTTTTTTTTTTTTTTTGTTCTTTTCTTCCCCCCTCCCCACTTCTCCTGAAGCGGTTGGTAATTTCTTGAATTATTGCGCGCCTGCTCTCATCGGTTTTTCATCAGGAATAGTGGTCAACTAAGTCTTGGATCTGTTGGCCCATTGATTCCATGGTGATTCCCGTCCTGTAAGAATTTTTATCGGCAAGTATGATAAATGTAAACTTCAGTCAGTAATTGTTATTTATCAATAGGGAGAGATTTCTTTGCGAAAAATTCTCACTCTCTTCACAAACCAGCACGACTCTCTGTTCTGAGAGGAAACATCGCTGCCCAATCTTAGCCAGGGGGAGGGTTAAGGAATTTAGCCTGTGGTTGATTTTTTTGACGGGTTAGTACGGGCTCTATGAGTATGCGCGCCGTGTCCGGATATAGGAGATCGTCACTGAACACAAGCCAATATTGAAAAATTTTATGAAATTATTAAAAACCAAGTTCAACGGCGGCACACGGTAAATTAGAAGTGGCGTCGTGCGTGAGCACAACGACGTTGAGTGCTGCTGCGGACAAGGATTACTTAATACTTGGGTTTAATATACATTGTGTCGCACCAACCATGTTAAACTGTGTATAAAGTACTTTTGCCAAAATGTAGTATGAGTTTCAACACGATATGGTATTTTTTATTCTATTATTGTGCGATGTCGATCAGCGACTGAACAGGCTAACTGCAGGCTTACGGAGGGAGAGGATGATGGGCGGGTGCGCTTTACGTTTCCGATAGTTAAAAGTAGAACGATTCGGTGTCTGTAATTCTTTTCAAGGAGAGATGGTGCTGACCTGTGTTTGGAGAGCATGGTTTCTTTTTTTCTTTTCTTAGTTATATCCCGAGTTTTCTTTCCTAGAGATTGCGCTCACAAAATTTGTGAACGATCTCGATAAGTCTAACTGTGCTCAACTCGCAGCAAATGTTGACCTTTTCGCTTATGTCGTATTGGTGGTGTGGGGGTCGTTCCGCTACAAGCAAAGCTTCATGGAATTGACTTCATTTTTTCCATATATATTATATTTTGGATATCAATGATAAGCAGAGAGGCACGACTCTACGCTGTCAGTGCTGTCAGCTGGGGAGAGAATAAGAGGCAGTTTACGAAATGTAATTGGTAGGGAGGCTATCCGTGATAACACGTTGCTATATAGTGTATCGAAGCTCAGATACGATATTGCTTATACGAGCTTTGTATTTTTTTTTTTCTTTGATTGTTTTGCCGCTGTTTCCGTATTTGTGCTATCACCTCCCGATGGGGCGCGGTTGGTATTTTATCTATTTCTCCTCTTCTCTAATATAAATGAAAATTTTTATTCTTATAGTTCTTCTACTATTTACCCATTCTTATATATGGTATAAGATTCTAGTATTTTAAACAAATTTGTGAGAACTGAGAAGAGATGACTATCGCCCGAGGGGGGGAAACTTTTTTTGCCCTCGTTTCAAATTCTTTCCCTTCCTACTCACTACGTTCGACTGCAGCCTACCAACTGGTTTTCCGCTCTGGTGCGCAACACTACAGTTGTAAAAACATTTATTATTATTATAAAAAAACAAAACTGGATTAAAATGTCTACAAATTTATAAACGACCTTGACTAGAGCAGTGGGATTTGAATATAACAAAGAAGATTACTCAGTGTGGTCCAGTCCGTGTAGGCGGAACTTGCCCTGTTTCATTGACGGTAATTATGAATGATTATGTTAACAATTCATTATATAATAGAAGCTTATAGTGAATTGTGTGGATTTTTTTTTATATGTAATTGTCACATCTCCAAAGAGACATTGGAACTCTTTTTTTTTCGCGTTGTATCAGTGGAGTGATCTAAAACTGTAAAGAAGTCATGTCGATGACTTAGTTTGTCTCATACTGAAATCATATAATTATGTTAGTTTGTTTTACAGAATGTTATATTTCAGAAAAATATTGCAACATAGCCTTTAGGAAAGTTTTAAACTGACGCGTACAAAATTTATTGTTGAAGTTTTTTACAGTTTTATAACTAACACTTTTTTTAGTTTGAGGATGAATTATAAATCTGTTTTAAGCCGGAGGTACTCTCTTTTCCTCTGGTTTGTCCTTCTATCTGGCATCTCTTTCCTCGTCAGCGACTTTCATTAAGAGATTGCAACTCTTCTTTAAGAGCATTTTTGGATGATTTAACAGAGTCTACTTTTATGTTGCACTCCGAATGCATTCTTTTGCTGCATTTTTTTTTAATGATGGTTTAACTTAAGTTTGTCAAAATTTTAAAAAAAGAAAGTTTCACTGACTACCAATCAGAAATAAAATATGAGAAGGGAAGACCTTAATATGAAGAAGATCCTAGTAAAAAAGAGACTGCCAAAAAAAAAACCCAAAAAAAACCGGAAATGGAATATATTACGTGTGTTGACACTCCGTGTTTTCCAGTAATAATATGCATATCGGTACGACTTTTCTAATAAGAATCCTTGT